>NC_142081.1:136176807-136496807 GCF_054644295.1 Miniopterus natalensis
AGTTATAAATCAAGCTGACAAACTGTGAAATAAAATATATTGTCTTTCAGATGGTTGGGTTCATGGTTAAAATTCTTGAACTCCTTGTAGTTCTGAGCCAGAATTTGCTGCACCGGGAGAGCTGGCCCCAGCCCCAGGGCCACTTCAACTTGTCTTCTTAACCAACTCCCTCCCTGGACTTTTTTCCACACTGCAGTAGCTTCACATGTACCCATGTGGACATCCCAATCCTGTCCAAGCTCCGTCAATGATCCCTACAAACAGCTAATTCCAGGGCCATGCCTTGGGCTGAGGTATGTGCACACCATCGGTACAGTTCAGGGGATGGACTCAGGAAAGATGACAGTGCAGAGAACTCCAGGTCCAGTGCATGGTCTGGAAGGGAAGGCAAACTCTGTATGATCCCTTTGGCTCTCAGTACTTCCCACCCCATGGAGAGAAACAAGCCAAAGGAGAGACCAGAGTAAGGTTTCCTAAAGCACACAGGCCAGGGCAGGAGACCCTCTTGCCTGGAGCTAAAGGTGATGCTGTTTGCATGAATGATAGGTATATCACCCTATTAGACTAACAGGTCTTTATGAGCAAAGACTGCTTCTTAATCCACTGTTGCCAGCAAACCACAAATGCCTGAAAATAAATGAATGAATAAGAAGAGCATAAATGTGGGCCTAGAAACCCTACAAAATCATAATTCTTGGAAATTACAATTCCTAAGAATTCTTGTGTTCCACCTAAGTAGCACGCCACCCTGTTGCTTTCTAGATTCTATCCACCAAGAAGAAGCATTCCCCATCAAGAGCCAGGACTTCTTTAAATGCAGGTCACTAATTAAAAATGCAGGATGCTCATTAAAAATGCAGTGACTTAAAATACCTAGATAGTGGTCGGGAATATGCTTTTTTACAAGTTCACCAATGACTCTGATGTACACTGACCAAGGATTTAAAAATACAAATACTGGTTCAGGTAACACTAAGAACCATCTTCAAAATAAAGTGCAGTTGTCTCTTAGAAAATAAATACAATTGCCTGGTAGCAGATTCTCCTTCCCTGATTCAGTGGTAAGAGAGCAAGTTGGCCTGGTATAGAGTTGGGAAGGACAAGGAGAGGGAAGGGTCAAAAAAGTAAAAACAGAGGAGACAATAAACGACACTACTTTTAAAAAATGAATGTACAGTACCTACCACACTTACTGGTACCATGTGCCTGCTCAATATGTGGTCGACTGAAATAGGAAAATCACTTTCAAAAGGCTCCCAGCTCTAGTCACAGTTGGCCCTGTTTCTCTTCAGCTGGGCAAAGACAAATAGAAACCGTGCAGTGAGGAATTTCTGTCACACACAGCTGCGATTTCTGCTATCACACTTCCAAACAGTTGAGGAGGGTTTTTAAAAACATGTTATTGTTATAAAAGAATTTTGTTCCCAGAGAATTCATTAATCAAAGTATCCCTGAAAGGACCTTACTACCAAAGGGTTTATAGATGGGATGAGTTCTGTGCAAAGTCTCTGACGTTTCCTTCATTAAGTTACAGACAGTGAGTTGCAACAACTGTGTGAGACAGTAGAAAGAAAAGGGACACGGAACCCAAATCCTCCTTTTGAATACAACCTGAGAACCTGAGAAAACTTGTTTAACTTCTCTTTGCTTTAATTTCCTCAACTCTAAATTCAGTTAATAATAAAAGTTTCTGTTTCACAGGGCTGTTTATTGAGGTTTAAATACAGTGGTTGGTGAAAAACACCATCACCCCGCCTTACTCTGTGGATGTTTGATAAACTTCACTTTATTTATCTAAAACACAATAGTCATGTGTATAGCACATCACACAAGACAAATACACACTAAAATCAACTATCGCCAACCTGACTTTCTAGTCAACAATCAACTAAGCCTGCATGTGCTAGTGTAAATGTTCCTCACACAACACACTTATTTAGTCATGAAGTATTTCTTATTAAGTCTTACTTTGATAGTCTGTAAAACCCTAAATTTCTCACATAAAATTGAATACACTTACCATAGTTCACGTCAGATGTCTGATTAATTGGCAAAAATTATCACATTTAATTGTACTTACCAAAAGCAATAAATAAATGTTTGCTTACACTGGACTTAATTTGGGTTCTAACTTTTATTTGCTTTTGATTTAACTTTGATTTGTTCACAATTTTAGTGTTGTTTATTTTACTAGGCTCCTATTAAATCTAGAATGAAACTATTCTTTTGAATTTAGATTTTGCATGAAGAATATTAAGTTCATTAGTTTGAATAAAAAATCCAGTAATTGAATTGCCCTGTTCTTTTAAGATAATTCTCACACCAAAAGCCAAAGGACCAGACATGGGAAACTTCATACAATAGTATTTTCAAAAATTGCCTGAAAATTTCTGACAGTTGTGCTCACACATAAAAACAATTTTTATAATGCCAATGTCACCATTAAGGATGGTGAGTATTAATTATTAGCCTCAATGAATTTAGCATCAGAGCTCTTGATTGATCTTTTAAATTCTTATTCGTATCATCCTTAATTAATAATAATCCTTATTAACATTCCATATAATGGCTTCTCATCATCTTCAGACTCTATACCTGGAAATGTATTCTCTAGTGTGTGAGCGTCATAAAATGCACCTAAACCTGGAGTTTAGTGATGAAGACAATGAAAGAGAATCTAGAGGCACAGGCTGCCTCTTAGATTTACCGCTAACCCCAAGTGAATAATTGGACCCTATCTGAGAATATTTTTAAACATATTATATTAAAATTACAATCATTCACATTTATATAACAACATTTTGCATTTTATAGTATTTTAATAATTAACACATCTAATTCAGCAAATAAAAAATGAGTAAAGCAATAAAAATGTCTATGTTTTAAGATAGACATGTCTCTCCTAACTGGGCCTTAATGCTCTGGTTTATGCCTTCTACCCTATTTCTCAGGTTCCTGGATGGTTAAATCTTTACTTCACTGAGAAAAGTCCATTTTGTAGGCTTTCACCTCCAGAATGGCAGGCTTGATGTTATTTCTCAGAAGAGTTGTGTCAAATTGTTAGAAATCATTAAATTAAATGTTGCTTAAATACCTTCTAATTATTTGGACAATCAGTACAAAAATGAGATACTGTCAATTCTTATCTTCTTAAGGCATCCCCTGTGAGCAAAAATAAGAAGAGAAATATTTTCTACTGCAATCTCCTCAAAAATTAGCGTCAATGCAGCTGGAAATGTCCCATAACTCCTTCTGTTTTTAATAACATAAAAATGTCAAGAGCAAAGACTGACACGGCTCCTTTGATGTGTATAACTGTCTGTTAAAGAGCTACAATTTGTGCTCTTTCAATTAAAAGTTTATTTTTTTCCTTTTTTGTTGTTAAAGGTATCCAAATATATATTTCTGTAAGCAACATAGAATGCAGTATTTCTGAGAAATAAATCAGGAAATCTTGACAACAGAGTTCTAGGAAATGTTGGGTTAGAGTATCTTGGTCCCTCAGTAACCAAGCGCTCAGTAGGAGCAGCATTGCTCTGGAGCCCTGTTATCCCCCTTACTATTGTGTGACCTTTATTGCAGCACTTCCTTAGCTCACACTCCCATTTCTTCACCCATGAAATGAGCAGACTGGACTGCAATATATTTAAAACTCCACATCCAGTGATTGATTCTTTCTGGAAAACAAAATAATAAATTGATATCTGGGTTTTATTAGCTATACTGGTTACTCCTCATTTGCTTGAAATCTCAGCTTACAACACACAGCCTCTGGTTTCAAGTTTTCACAAGATGTATGTTATACTGAATGTCAGCCACCCAACTTAAACTTGTAAACTAATCTAGCATTTCTCTGAACAGGTGAGAAACCACGCTGATATTCAAGTAATGTAGAAATTAACTACTTTTGTCTGGATTTTGGTGCTATGTTGGTGGCACAGGAATATGTAAGAATTTTTGTAGCACATAAAAATAATTTATAAAGAAGGGATAAAAATCACATTTAAATAATTCTTAACTTTTATTTTACAAAGTGTATATTATTGATATAGGGTTCTCATTTATATAGGACTGTTTTTTAAAATGCTGAATATTTCTAAGTATTGAGTTATAATTTACTTACAAAGTTTAAACCCAATTCTCGCATTATTCTGTTAGCAAATACAGGCAGACGCATGTAGTTTTGAGTAGCAAATATTTCATGATGGAGATTCAAGAAAAATAGTATATTTGCCTCTACACAGTTTCTTAAACAAAACCACAAGTTGCAAGAATTAAGCTTGAGTGATAACTGTGTCCCCTGCCATTTAATATAAATGATCTTTAAATATACACATCAAAAGAATACCCAATTCTAAAAGAAGCTGACAGTCCATGATGAAATGATAGCATTGTGACATGATGCTAGAGGTATGGAACTTTGACTTTTACACTTTCATGTACTTTGATATAATCGTGTATTAATTACATGGATGAAAACAAATAGACTTCATATGTTTGCTTTGTTTAAAATAGTACTGTTTTTTTTAAAGTTCTAAAATAAAATGTTAAGACTATTGTTTCTATTTTGCTCCCATCCACTTATGTGAGTTTTTTTGTGTGTGTTTTTAAAGATTGGGTAATGTGAACCTCACCATAGCCTTTCATTTAAAGTTTTGAAAAACTCTGGATTCTTTCTTTATCAGCAAATAAAGATAAGAGCAGCATGCTAAAAATGCCAATTTTGCTTCTTGTCTTGAAAGGTGATAATGTGCTTCCCAAAGCAAATTTTCTTTTCTAAATCCAAAGACTCTGTAATATCACCTTAATAATCTTTTCATCTTGAATAGCATGAGTCTTTGAAAATATTAATTACTGAACCATTCATGATATCATTTTGAAATTATGTTAGACCACTTGGAACACTTAAGCAAATTCAAAATGTTGTACAAAGAGAAATCAATATTATTAGAGGGCTATTGACCAAGAAAGATTTCTCAGAAACACTGCTATTCTAAGCACAAGTGCACACAACAAGCTCAAATGCTAATTAGGTACTGAAAACAATGAGCTTTGTTTGGGTGGAGAAACGTGTCATTAGTCATAGGTCCTATGAGTGGAAGAATTTTAAGATACTTGAATCACGATATTTAAAAATAAATGCAGCTATCTATAATAAGTTCTTCATTCTAATCAGTTTTTGGTACACTTAATTGGTGCATTCTTGTAGCAAATAACTATGTAATGGAAAAAGATTAAAAATCAGTAACATGCTTATTTTAAAACCAAACCATTTCTATTGATGTAATAGGAATAACAAATCTTAAATCATAGAAGCACTGTATTGTAAATAACATAAGGTTTTTGACTTTTCATTTATGCTTTAGAACTCTAACCACATTGTCTCACTTATTTGTAATCCATCAACCCAGGTGACAAATAGTCTTCTATATTTACCCCCTCAGAATATACAAGAAGCATACTGTATTAGCAGCTGAAACTACAAACGCTACTGTCAATCAAACAATCTGGCAGAGTACCATATTTCTTGTCACCAAGAGGCTTAAAGCAAAGAATCTGTGCCTAATTCTTTTAAACCTTATAGGTCAAAAGGTTTTAAAATTATTTTTGACACCATTTCTTTGCTTTGTCAACAGGCTTGAGTACTTTTTAGCTTGTAAAGGATATCGAAAACGACTTGTTCTAACGTCGCAAATTTATGGGTTTTAAGACATCACTTTTCACAGTAACATAATTCTGCAGGCAGATTAGGTGATTGCTATGCCTCAGAAAGATGTTGGTATGATTTTGAAAACTGTGTTCTAAAAGCTTGGCTTCACAATCCCTAGAACTGGGCCAAATGGCCGGTGGGCCCTCAGATGGGGTTTGGCTACGGTAACGATTATGGCCCTGGGGTAGGTAGTCCTTACTCGGTTAAGTGAATAACAGCTTCTAGAGGCATTATCAATTCTCCATGGCCTATATTGAATCGTGAGGGAAATGTTTTAGCAGTTCTTTTGAATTAACCCCTCAAAGCCCAAGTCATGAGTTCATGCACCTTCTGATGAAGAAGAAAATCATCCTCTCCTTGCATAAGGAGCAGTTGGATTTACATCTTTCCCCCCTGAGCTTTTGCTTTTCAGGATTCAGGCCACTTCAGTGCACCTTCTGCTCTTTTCTAAAGCCTTCCCCATCTTTATTCATATTTCAAATATCTCCTCCTTTCAATCCTATGAGCAGGATTATATCAATGGACTCTCTCCAAGCCGGGTACACTTCTGTCTGTTTGATTCTTGACACCCTCATGGGCTTATTTTTCTGCTCAGCAATTTCTTTTGCTCAGAGTAGCTCAGAGAGAAGCCTTATCATTCTATTAACACACCACTCCTAGGAAGCAAGTCTATTCATTGCCTCCTTTGTCTAATCTTCTCACTGTAATATCAATAAGCCATCCTCAGGATGACATACCTTACACCTGATGCACCCTCTCTGCAACCTCCGTGACTCCACTCACTTCTTAAAAGTCTGTCTCTTCATGAAGCTCTCCTTGACATATTGAAAGGCAATGACAAGCTCCTCCTGGCCTCACCCTGACTAAACATGAAATACTTTTCACAGTCTCTCAGTTACCACCAGAGAGTGACATGCAATGCTATTATGTAGGGCTTTATTTCATTTTTTTATGATATCCACATGTCTTTATATATGTCCTTACACTGTAGGGTGTACACTCTTTATGTCAGTCTGTGGGGATGTGGTGGGTGAGCTCTAGAAGTTATAAATGATGCAGCAATGCTTCCCATGCTATAACTGCACTACTAAGTTTTGTGTGATGAGGTTGATGAATGCTGGAACTACAAGATTTCTTCAGGTTACACCTGACTTTTTCCATTTGTTAGGAGGCCTGGACTACCATCTAGTCAATAAAGAAGAAGTGATTCCAAAAAGAGTGATTATAATATTCACCCGTGCATAAACATGAGAAAGAGGAGTTAAATATATGTAATTACACTATAATTGAAATATATAATTACACAAATATATATATATCATCACACAGTAAATATGAACTTAAAAAATTACACAATTAAACTCCATTTCCAGACTGGAGGAATCATAGTACAGATGTCTTCAAATTGTCTCTCTTGGCCCAAACTCTCAACACTTAGAAAAACAGTCACTATTATAGTAATGGCTACTTTACAATGAATGTTCTATCAAAAAAAAAAAAAAAAAAAAATGCCACCCAACTGGTGTGGCTCAGCAGTTGAGCATCTACCTATGAACAAGGAGGTCAGGGTTCTATTCCGGGTCAGGGCACATGCCCAGGTTGTGGGCTTTAACCCCAGTAGGGGAAGTGAAGGAGACAGCCGATCAATGACTCTCTCTCATCATTAATGTTTCCATCTTTCTCTCCTTTCCTCTCTCTGAAATCAATAAAAGCATGTTTTTAAAAAATGCCAACCTCAATAAAAATTGAATCTATTGCATAAAGATTCCCCAGATCTCATATTTTTTACATGTACATGACAGTGATATACACTAAGCCATAGCTGAGGTTTGTAGTTATTGCGGATGTGTTATAAAACAAAGGATTTTGTGCTTTTTAAAATGCACTATATTATATCCAAATGGCATTTTGCAAACTGCACACTTATAAAATCGGGCTGTAATTGCTATTGTAAATGAATGATAAATAATAAACATATTGTACTGAAATGTTTTTCAATTAGACTAACTTTCCAATGTGTTTTATATTTTCCATGTGTTACAATTATCAATATGTAACTATGGTGACATAGTGTGGGGCAGTAAATCTTAGCTGAGTTTGCCAATAAGCTATTTTTAATAATTTTGTTTCTACAATTTTATTTTTACAGCCTAAAGTCTTAATTGATTTTTGTTTTCTAAGCATTTGTCTCATTTTTTTTCCTAATTTTTTTTTTTTTAAAAGAGGAGAAAGCGCACTCTATGCCTAAAAAAAAACTTAAAGTAAGCTCCCTTCCTAAATATCTGGTAAAATCCCTGACTTTCACATTTGCAATTACAGTTGACCCTTGAATAACAGGGCTTTGAACTGCATGGATCTGCTTATATGCATATTTTTTTCAGGAAATATACTATACAATTAGCTCTCCGTATCTGGGGTTTCACATCCAGGGAAAGATTCAAAAGTATTTTCAATTTGAGATTAAAAATCCACAGAGGCAGAGGGCCAACTGTAGGCACTGTTATATGCCATTTTATACAAGGGACATGATCATTCATGGAGTTCATATTCTCAGAAGGAGGTGGGAGCTGGAATCAATTCCCAGCAGATACTAAGGGACAACTATAATTAAGTTTCTGGGATCCTGAGCCCCCCGAGTTGTTCAAAGGTCAACTGTAATTTTACAATAGACCCTCTATCACATTACTTGAAACTAAACAAAGCAGGGACTTTACAGAAAAGGTCTGTAGACACATTACACATAGAAACAGAAGGCCATTGTCTTACAAAAATTAATCTGCTTTTAAGAAATTTCCTCAGTAAAAATATTTCACATGTAATGTATAGACTGTTTGGTGATATGGTATGTACTAAAAACTTTTTTTAATCTAAATTTAGAAAAATTCTGTAAATGGCTATGTTGAAGTTGCCTTGTCTTCAGGGGTGTTTCATATCTGTGGGACTCCAGGCTCAGTGACATTTTGATACAGTTTTAATGTAAACCTTTATAAGGCCATGTACCCTAAAAAAAAGAGTATTATGATGAGGTTCTGGTGTACTATTTGCCCTTTTACATGGTTATATAAAATCAAACCAATATCAAGCCAGTGGAACCTCATTACTGCGTAAAGGTTGAGTTTGTTCAACCCTGGTAAGGCAGGTTTCCCCTCTCCTGCTCAACACTCAAACTTCAATTGGCCTGCTTTAAAAAGATTTACAAAAACGAACAAACAAAAATAAAAAACTACCACGACCAGATACTAAGAGAAAGAGTGGGAGAGGAGAAGAGAGGCAGGCAAACGGTTCATAGACATAGAGTTGGCTTTAAAGATCTTATTTATATTACAGATGCAGAACTTCCTTTTTAATATTTTTTTTATTGATTTCAGAGAGAAGAAGGCAGAAGGAGAGAGATAGAAACATCAGTGATGAGAGAGTCATTGATTGGCTGCCTCCTGCACGCTCCAGACTGGAGATGGAGCCCGCAACCCGAGTATGTGCCCTGACCGGGAATTGAACCGAGCTCTCCTGGATCCTAGGTCGATGCTCAACTGCTGAGTCACACCCGGTCAGGCCAGGAATTTCTTTTGAAAAATTATAATATTGTATTTGTATCTTTCACAATAATGGAACTAAGATTATTGCTCATTTGACAAGAAATCCCCATTATGCCTAAGGCATCAGGAAAACTCAATAAATATAGAGTTTGTTAAAGGAAAATGAGTACATATTGTGAAATAGTAAGTTGATAAATAAAATACAATGATAACTTATCATGTTAAATTAGCCAAAAATACATGTGGACTATTATTAAGTCAGTTCTCATGAAAAGGCATTTGTCATTTTCCCTACACAGCAAATGCATGATTCATTTTATTATCTCTGTACATTTATGTGATGAACTCTCATTACAGAGTCTGAGAAGTCTGCTTCTCCACCTATAAAACATCCAGAAGAGAAACCTGTTAAAGTAATGTGTTCCTTTAATGGTTGTTTTTATTTCTCCGGCTTTATTTTATTTCACTGTCATTTAGTTGTAGGCTGACCCAGGGACAAACAAAAAGTTTCTTCTGAGAAACAGAAATGGCAACCCTGACTGTTCCAGAGTACCTAGTTGCAATTGCTACAATGCACGCTTTGCTGAACGGGCCATCTCTTAGCCTCTGACTGATGAAATGGCATTCTCCAGTGAGATTCAGTTCCCTTGCCATAGATTACACTGCACTGATTCTGTTTTGCTTTTGGTCAAATGCCAAAGCAATACATCTAGCAACAAAAAAGCAGTGCCGCTAATTAAAACAACATATTCAATCCCAACATATGCAAAAGGAAACAAATATTTAAATAAACATGATCTGATAAAGACTGTCATGATTAAAATTATACAAAACAAAATGAAGGCCTAAGAATAAAGAATTCCCTCTCCCATCTTAACTGGGTTGAGAAACTATTTAAAGATAGATAGGATAGTAAATATGAAATAACAAAGTAGACAAAAATTTAAAAAGTAATTCATCTTATGAAATAATTTTTGTCTTAAAATAGGTCTCACTCACTGACATAGTCTTTAAAATACCTTTCCTATAAAATTTAAGGTATATTTTTAATTTTAATTATACTAATAATGTTTAATTAACTAATTATTAGATCATACATTTATAAAGCCCTATATTAATTTTTTCCATATTTATTGCATACCTACGAAGTGCTGGACACTGTGCTAGATGATGGAGTTGAAAGGATGAATAATGCAGACATTTCCCTTCCTTTAATGGGCTTAATAGTTCAATGAAGGCTGATGGTGCAATGAGGAAAACAGAAAGGAACAAATAAATAAAGAAGACAATTACGAAATATAATTGAAGAAATTTAATTGTGCTTGAGATAGATGATGTTTGAAGAAACCTACTTTAGATAAGGTGATCAGGGAAGTCTTTTTAAAGAAGTAACATCAAAGCTGAACCCTGAAAAATGAGAGGATACGGTCATGCAAAGAATGGAAAGAGAGAGAGAGAGAAACTAATAGATGCAGAGGTTCTGAAAAAGAAGAGCTCAGAGTGGTCTAGGAACTGAAAAAACATAGAGGGGGATAAATATGAGAAAAACAACCTGATGTGGGGCTGGAGAAGGAAAAGGAATTGGATTTATAGACTCTGGAAGGAGATGGGACCAGGGTGGTTGTAGTGGAAGGAGAGTAGATGATTTTAAGATATGTTTTAAAGACAGAATTAGTAGGACAGGACTGTACTCATTAAAACTTTAGAGAACTTGGAGACGAAGACCCAGAAAGGTTAAATGCACTGGATAAAGTCATGTAGATAATGGCAGTGTGGCACAAAATCCCAGTATCTCAAGTCAGAGACCTGCATGCCTTGTATTACACTGATTGTTATAGTTTCTCACATCAGTATCTTCCATACTTACAATATGTTTATTGCAATATTCTGAGAATTTAACCATGGTACAATTATGAGTATATATGTGTAAATGAATTGAGTATAAAATTCTAATCTTAATAAATCATAACTTTTCCTTATTTAAGCACACAATGGTAGCTGGAGTTTTGTAACAGTTGCTGTAGTCACAGGTAATATTTGACACTACAATTGTATAAACTATGTTTCTCAGTGAGGACTTGATGGTGAGACTGCTAGTTGTTGACCAAAAATCCATTTTCCCCTTCCTCTTTGAGACCTAACTGCTCATTAGATTACATTTCCCAGGTTCTCTTGCAGTTAATAGGTATATGTTAAGTTCTCACCAATGGAATTGAAGAGAAGTGATCTGTGCCACTTCTGCAACTGGACATGGTTGCCCCTCCATGCTCTTACTCCTCTTGCCATCAGCCTAAACAGTGACAGTGGTGGCCCAGTGGAGACCATGCAGATAATGACAGTGCCTTTGGAACTGTCAGAAAAGTGACTGAGAGAAGCTGAGCCTTCAAATGAACACGAGGAGCATAGCTTCCCTGCTATGTTGGAACTCTTATGTGAGAAATAGAATGCCTTGTTATTAAGCCACTATATTATAGAACACCTATATTTCAGCAGCCTGGCTTTATCCTAAACAATAAAGACTCATAAATCTCTACATGTCAGTACAATTGTAATTCTCATGTTGGAAGCAATCCTGAACCTTAATAAGGGGGAATATAAAGAGTCTTAACTGAATAGTTCACTGGCTTTCTATCTATATTTTCAGATATCTTGTTAGGAGTGGAGGTAATTCTTATACATCCATTCCCTGCTCCAGCCCTCATACATATAATGAAGCATTAGGACCCATTGTTCTATGCAGCATTCCTAGACAAAAGAGGTAGTTCTCAAATGGAACGCCATAACCCTCCACCACTACCCCACCCACGTACTTCATCACTCAGAGATCTGAAGGCACAACTGAGGAATCTATTTATTAAGGCAATGTCCATGAGATAGATCATTGAGCTGTGCAGATGGGATATGGGGTACATAGGACATAAGTTACTGTGACAAAGGTTTAGACTAGCTTTTCAGTTCAGTGACAGAACCATGACTCATGAGCATATGGGTGGGATCAGTATAGCAAATAGTTACACAGCCACATGGTGCTGAAGGTGACCAAATCATCAATGCCATAATTGTGAATGGACTTCAATCTCTTCAAGGCTGACAAAAGCTCTACTATTCAAAAGTATTTCATAAAGATAATTCAGAACTATTGATTATGGATACCAATACCTGGTTTAATCAGTTGTGGTCAGGATAGCAGGGTCATGGGGCTACTTTTACAGCAGATGACAACTCTGGTTGAATTTCTCAGAAGTGTGATTGGGAGGCAATTAGTAATTCATGCACTATCCCATAGCAGCAGCAGTAGTAGTACAGTAGTCACAATCATCAGATGATATAGCAAACATTTACTGAGCACTTATCTAGTTCAAGGGCACTGTGCCAAATGCTTTATATACACTAATTCAATCTTTACATAACTTTATCATTACCCCCATTTCACAGCTGAAGACATGAAGTGGGAGAACTAGTACTCAGACAGCATAACTTGAAAGCCCCACATTTTAAAATTATATTAAACTGTGACCTTTCTTGAGCCAGAGCCCAGTCATACTCAAATTTGTGTTCCTACAGCATGTAGCATATAATGAGTTGGATACAATAACAAATACACACAGCCAGTTAATTAAAATAATACTAGAGGTTTTCCACAGTCCATTTTCACTATTGTGGTGATTAAAAACAATTTGCAAGGTGTAAGTATCAGCATGGTAAAACTTCAGTACAGCATTCCAGAGATATTTGCAGATTAGCATCTTGCTTGCTAATTTTGCCGATGCTCAACTTAAGTTGTAAAATATGAATGTAAAGAGCATGACAGCCTTGCAGATGCTATTAAAGCAAACATCTCTACTCTTCAGCTTCAGCTCAGAGAAATGGGACTTCCCACTTCTCTCCTCATAGATACTCACTGAAGAAGACATTTCTAGTCTCTCTGTCTCTGACCCAAGCTAAACTCCTTTTCACTTCTACATTCCAAAGGCTGAGTTGCTAATCCAACTGACAAGAGCTTTCTTCCTGTCCACTGGGTTCTTTCACTCATGGGCAGGGTTTCTGTACCTCAAGAGCAGGAACCCAGCTTTTTTAACTTCCTGCACACTCAGGATCTTCCCCATTGTCTCCTTTCCCAACATCCAGCATGGGGCCACCTTGTCCTTCAAGTCTCTGTGAGTAAGAAGACTTGGTTTTGTGGGCACACCTCTGTCTCTCTGCTTTGCTAAGATGAACATGTGACTTTCACCTTCAATCCTTTTCATACAACTGGTTCGATACATGGTTTCAGAGTCACCTAAAAGACTGTAAGAGCTCTACAGGCAAACCTGAATGTGTGGGTCCCAAGGCCAAGGTAGGAAATCCCAAATCCAGTACTTTAAGAGAGTCCTGGGTTGCAAGGTAGAGAGTACTTAAACATATACTTAAAAGTGGTGGAGTTTTTTACACTTGATTCTTTATATATGGGTCAGACTCTCTGAGCGCAGATAAGCAAATATCACCCCAAACCTACAACAACCTCTATAATCATTAGGGAGTACAATTTATAAAGTTTTTCAAGATGAAAATGCAGAAAAACTTCCATAATCCATTACTATATTAATTTCAGCCATTGTATCATCCTCAAAATGAATCCACATCATAGTTTATTTTGGTTAAAATTTCAATTGCAAATAAGATACCTAGTTTAGGTAAACTAATATTGATAATTTTGTCACGAACTAAAAAGTAGAACTAAACAAAATCAGATTTTTTTATAGATAAAATGTATAAAAGTAAGAATTGAAAGAGAGAGAAATGGAGATTTCATTTTCATTCTTTCTAATCCTTAGCAAGCTACTCTCAATCCCAACATTGCTAAATACAACAGTGCAGCAGGGAGAAGTGATGATATGGTATGTTTTCTGTTGCTTCCAGAGAACACATAAATTTAAAATAAAAATTTCAAAAAAATTACCAATTCCCATACCACATATTTATTAAAGATATCCTGGGGGAAACTTGGATATTCAGTTTCACACTTTCAAAGATGCTTTGCATACAAAAAGTGTTTGATAAATATTGGCTGACTATTGAAGAAATGAGCATCTGGTGGCTCTATTCTTATATTTAATGCTGCATTAAATATTGCTGTATACAGCTATATGGTGGGATTTTTTTTATTTTTTTTTTTGCTAAATTTTACCATTGCCTACTTATACTGTTATTTGCATTTCCAACAGCAGTATATGTAAGTATGAATTCCTCTTCAAGCTTGCTAAGACAAAATGTTTTGTTAAAGCAACATAAGAAAAATTTAATTACATAAAAATTTTAAACTTGTGTACTTAACTGTGATAACAAAGTTAAAAGATAACCAAAGAACTAAAAGAAGATATCTGCAATACTTACAGCAAAGAGTTAATGTTTTACATTTCAGACAAACAAGTCAAATGAAATATAAGTGCAGCACAGGAATATGTAATTCACGAACTGTATATACATATACCGATAAACATATGAAAGAGTAGTCAACTTCACTAATAGTTTAAAAATACTAATTAAAATCATAATAATTTTTTCACCTTTCAGATTGGACCAAAATTTAGAAGTTGATGCAACCCAATAGTGATGGACATTTGACTCATATTTGTAATTCCTGGAAGTATAAACTGGTGCTTTTTATTGTAAAGCAATGAAAGATTTAAATGTGCAATACTCCACAATCCAGCAATCTCACATCTAAAAACCCATACTGAAATAATAACATGGAATAGATACTTAAAGAGGGTCAGAGAAGCATTGTTTATAATAGTGAAACAAGTGGGGAAGGGGGTAACTTAAAGTTCCAGTATGGAGAGAGGTTCAATAAATAAAAATACAACAATATAATGGAATAATATTTGGGAGTCACAAATGTAAATGCTTCAGATCACTAAGCAGATATGACAATAAAGAGTTGAATGCAATTAATAAGAAACAGGAGGTTTGTCACCAGAAAGATTCAAATTCAATTTTTTTCAAACACATGACGTGGCCCAAACCAAACAAAATCCACCTGCAGATTATTTTTCCCCACAGATGTCCCGACTTTGACATCTGAAATAGAGTTAAATGAACTGAACAGAAAGCTAGCCAATGATATAATTTAAGTGGGGAGGAGGGGGCAAATTGCCAGACCAATGAATAGCATGATCAACTCTTTGGTAGACATATAAACACAGGGAAGTCTATAAACACGTAGGGAAAAGTTGGAAAACACAGGCTAGCAGTGGTTCACTTCTGTGCGCAGAATTAGTGAAGCAGAGGAAGGGTAGCTTGCAGCTTTCACTTGTAAATTTGTTGTTTTTGGTTTTTGGTTTTTGTTTTGTTTTAATAGATCTTTATTGCTTTCGGAGAGAGAAAGGGAGAGGGAGAGAGAGAGATAGAAACATCAGTGATGGAGAGTCATTGATCAGCTGCCTCCTGCACGCCCCCGACTGGGGATCGAGCCTGCACCCAGGGGCATGTGTCATGACCGGGAATCAAACCACGATCTCCTGGATCCTAGGTCAATGCTCAACTGCTGAGCCACACCCGGCCAGGCTATGTTGTTTCTTAAATTGTGTAATGCTGGGTAGTTTTTACTTTTGTGGCTTTTAATACTTTTTAGATAAATTTTTTAACAAAATTAGAGTTAACCCATAGAAATTCACAAATAAAAATTCAGGAAAAATAATAAAATTATATTTAGGGTTAAAGACAAATCATATCTTCCTTAAATGTCAAAAGCTTTGGTTATTTCTAATTTGGGACATACCTTTTGTGATTAGTCAATCGCCAATTAAGTATTTTTTGTTTTCCAAATAGAAAATGTAGTAATTAAAACATGAATTTAGCATATATATTTAAACACTGCATTTGCACCAAATAAAGATTTCAGATTCAGAAAGGGAAAGAAGGAATCAACAGTTAATAGGAAAGTTTTGACAAGATTTTTCAATATTTAAGAAAATTTAACTCAACTTATTCATCAAAGCTAAAATCTCTTCAGTTAAGTGACCAATTCATAGAATAGTATAGTGTCAAAGAAATGAAAAACACCATTAAGTTCTGCTTTGTCTAATTTATCCAACTTTAACTTTGGGTAGATCATCTTAAGTGAGCATTTGAGGGTTTAAAGAAAAGACAACATTGATGAAGCATTTAAAATTTGAAAGTAGATTTTTTTTTTTATTATACTTTTTAGCACATTGGAAGTATGTGCTTAGAATTTATTGTTTGTAATTCTTACCATGCATGCGCATGTGTGAACTTTATTTGGTACATCACAGTATTCCACCACTCTTTACAGTCAGGCTGAGTTTGAGGAAAGCGTTACTATAAATAAATATAGAATGTTTTCTCAAGGAGATAAAAGGCAGGATTCATTTTGTTCTTCCAAGAACTCTAAAATCTTTGGCCCAAGCCATGTGTTACACCACTTGTTTGATTATGTTCAGCCCCATCAAGCAGGAGGCTGAGTATATCATCTATGGTCACCTAAACTGACTCCCACGTTCAAAAGTAGAACCAGCATCTCTCATGTGACAACTTAGGGCACATAAGGAGATAGTCTCCTTAAAGGGACCTAAACCACTAAGTAGTAAAGAATAAGTGTCTTAATGTCAGTTAGTAAATTAATTATTCTAACAATTAAATGTTGAAATATAAAATTATATGGCCAGGAATTTTATGTAAAACTCTTTAGGGAAACTTCTTATTCAGAAAAAAATCTCAGCAGCTTTATAGACTACAGGAAAAACCTGTGCATAGGAAACCCAGGGATACTAAGATCTACCTCTGGACCAGTCACTGCAGGCCCTGTAAGTACTAAAATAGTCTGGGCTCACCCAGGACTCAGTGAATGAAGGTTGACTTACTGGCATCAATAAACAAATTAATAATACAATGTATTACCAGCAGAGAATCTCTTTCCTTTTTGCTATTTAGAGATTTCTCAAGCATGCTCAAATGTGAAAAGGAATAGAGTTATTTCTCCTCTGTAGCTTTGCCTTAGGTTTTTGTTCCATGATTTCCCCCAAATAACAGTGATCTTGCACCCTCCTCTGAAATTCCATTCCTGCATTTCCATTTCATCCCCCCATAGTACAGTTTGTGTACATTTTAAACATACATGATATTCCTCTGCTCAAAACCCTAAGATGACCCCACCCCCATAGCCAACAAAAAAGCCCAAGTTCACACTCTGATTTCATCTTAAAAACTCTCCTTCCTCTCCCCCTTCCCCGCTATTCCTCAAATACTCCAGGCCTTGGTTCTAACTCTGTCATTCTGCAAAACTTATTTAGTTACCAAAAAAAAAGTCTGTGTTTTAAGAAGAGGCACCCCCATAGCAGTACAACTTGGGCAATTAGTGCCACCTCTGTATCAACAGAGGAAGCCAAATCTGTTTGATGCTTTCTCTATGGATGTTAGAAGAGTCTAACAATTTTCAACAAATTGTGCTGATTCAGTAACACCATTCTAATAAAAGCAGCAGGCACTGCTTAATTAGCAAAACTAGTCACAGGGAAAATAGTAACAAATCAATTTTTTACAGCTTTCAATTTTTGTTTTTAATTGTGATAAATTACATATAACATAAAATTTACCAACTTAACCATTTTAAGTATACAATTCAGTGGCATTAAGTACATTCCCCTTGTACAGCCATCACAGGCCATCACCATTGTCCACCTCCAGAATTTCTTTCATATTTCCAAATTGAAACTTTGTACTAAAAAAAACAATAACTTCTCCTTCTCCCCTCCCTGAAGCACCTGGAAACCATCATTCTACTGTGTGTCTCTGTGACTCTGACTACTTTAGATACCTCATGTAAGTGGAATTATACAGCATTTGTCCTTTGGGATTGATCTATTTCACTTAACTCCATGTACTCAAGATTCACCCATGTTGTAGCACGTGTAAGAATTTCCTTCCTCTTTAAGGCTGAATAATATTTTTTTATGTGTATATACCACATTTTGTTTATTCTTCAGCAGGTAGACATATGTGTTGCTTACATCTTTTGGCTATTGGGCATAATGCTGCTGTGATCATGGATGTACGGATGATCTCCTCAAGACCCTGCTTTCAACTCTTTTGGGTAGATACATAGAAGTGCATTTACTGAATGACATGATCATTCTATCTTTAATTTTCTGAGGAACTCCCATAAGGTTTTCCACAGAGGCTATCCCATTTTATATTCCCACCAATAGTACACAGGGTTCCAATTACTCCACACCCTCACCAACATCTGTTATTTCCTGTTTTGGGGTAATAGCCATCCTAATGGGTATGAGATGGTGGTAACAAATTTTTGTAGCATAAAAAATATTCCCAGCCCAGCCAGTGTGGCTCAGTGATTGAGCATTGACCCATGAACTAAGAGGTCACCGGTTCGACTCCCGGTCAGGGCATGCTCGGGTTGCGGTCTCCATCTCCAGTAGGGGACGTGCAGGAGGCAGACAATCGATGTTGATATTTCTCTCTCATCATCGATGTTTCTATCTCCCTCTCCCTCTTCTTTCCTCTCTCTCTAAAATCAATAAAAACATATCCTAAAAATATATATTTGCAAATTGATAGACTTTTCCATTACCTAAGTATCTAAGATAACCATGTTTCAGCAAACATCAGAACAGAATTTGTGTTTTATAACGAGTAGATATTTTAGGTCTTAGTCTAACATTCTAAAATCATTAGAAAAAAATGTCTAGAGAAAAATGGCAAGTACTAGTAAAAGAAAAATGGAAAGAATGATTTAAAAATAAACTTAGAAATCTTCCAATGATTTGAGACTGATGAAAAACTTAGTAAAAATTCTAAAGCTTTCATTTGTCTTTTGATGGGCAAAAGGTGAAAATTTAGTAACTTTCTATCAGGTGTTTTGAGTTTCTTTTTCTTTCATATTTTTATTTTTTAATGACTTGTGTACTGTTACTCAATTGTAATAATATGAATGTTGCTGCTATGTAGAGGATTATATTAAATATTTTCACAGATGGATATTTTCCTGTAAATATGCATTGTCAAAAGGGTTGCATACTTGAGAGTGAACGTATTACATTCTAGGACCAGCTTTTTTCCCCGCCTAGAGTAATAGTCAATAATTGTATAATGCTACTCAATAGAAAAACAGGATTCCCTTAAGAGAATTTGTTTTTCAGCTAGCTTCGCAGGAACACTTATTCCACTGAGAATGGGATACCTGCACTGACATCCACTCAGAGAACTAATAACTTGCCAAATCCTACTTATCAACGTGGGTCCTTTCCTCAATTAATTCAAGATTCCCAGTTTGTTTACTTTCATCTCCAAAACAGCAACAACTTCCTTTAATATTTTAGACAGTCTGACATTTAAGTAACTTATTGATGAATGTTCAATTGCGCTCAGAAGGCGACAGCCGGTCTCATCCTCCGCAGTTCATTAGAATATAATGAAAATGCCATGCCAATCAAATTAAAGTTGCATGTGATGAGGGCTCTTTGTTATTGATTGGGTTTTTTTTTTTTCTCAGCAAATGTGGTAACTGCATTTGATCGAGATTGGTTGTCTGCCTGCACCAGAGTTGCTTTTTTTCTCTTGTCCCTTCCCTCACGTGTCACGTCCTGATTCTGCGTCTGAGCAGCAGTGGGCATCAGCTCTCCACCACCCCTGACTTCAGCTGCTATGTTTTTGTTTCCCCCCCCTTCATCTCTTTGCATTATTCATCGCTGGGCTACAGCAAAATATTGGCATGAGCAGCACATGGCATCAGAAAGAAGGGACATCCCTTCAACAGAATTTGTGTTGTATATATTTAAATGCTTTCAGCTTTAAAAATCTGCCGTACCAAAATTAAAGCTCTGACATATATTCTAACTGCATACCATATGGCACAATGCCACTCCGTGGAGGACAACCACCAGAAATCCATATCCAGGTTTTCAGAAAGGCATAAAAATTATGATTTATATACATTTTTGTTGTTGTGCTTTTTTAAACAAGGGTTAAGTAACAAAATAAAACATGTCACATTCTGTTTATCCTTTTAGGCCTCACAGCCGAATATGTCTTTAGTCTGCAAACATTTAAAATTTTTAGCTTCAACATCTCACCACAGAAGACATCTGAAGGTTATCATCTTCCCTCTACTCTAATAAATTCTATAACTCGGAGCTTGATCAAAGCCCTCCTCTCCTAACTCTCACAACGCAAAGAAAGAACACTTTAAATTGAAGTCTTTTAGAATTCCTCAGTAGTTAAAATGTTTTTTCATAGACACAATCAAACCTTCTTTAAAGTCGCAATTAATTCTTAGTTAGGGGAAAAAAATTCCATATGGAATAAAATTCTCTTTGGAAATCATGTGTTTGCATTCCTGCTGTATGATTATTCTTACCACACCAGAAACCTCTTAATTAATTGCACTCTTCATGGCTACACGAAAACAGATGTAAATAAATGCTTTTTATAACAATTAACTTTCACAGCAGGCTTCCTCACAGGAACTGCAGGGGTGAATTGTTGAAAGGCGGTGGAGGGCAGGGACGCCCGGGAAGGAGAAAGCACGGTGGCTCTTCCTCATTTGCATAGCTGTTCCCTCTAAATCCAACAAGTGGACAGAAAGACATCTCAAATGCAAAGGCTCAAGAGTTGCCTGTGTTTAAAAGCAAATTGGATTACTGTGTTGAGTTCTGAGTGGTGATTACATAATTAGTGCTGTGAGTTGGGGGAAACCCACCCCTGCTCTAGCTGGGTTTTATTTTTTAATTTTGTTTTTTTTTAAGTTGGCAAGAAA
Organism: Miniopterus natalensis; assembly: GCF_054644295.1. Lineage (NCBI taxonomy): Eukaryota > Metazoa > Chordata > Mammalia > Chiroptera > Miniopteridae > Miniopterus > Miniopterus natalensis. Next base: position 136,197,827 of record NC_142081.1, read on the forward strand.
GCAAGACTACTGAGTGTTTAAGTGAATGAAAAAATGTAACAGTGAGAGCAACTAGAGTGGTAAGAACTAATAAAAGCGAAAACAGGACAGGGTCTTGTATGGAGTCCAAGAGAAGTCGACGTGGCCTCATGCCAAGGCTTATTGATCTGAGGGATGGAACCGGTTAAGGAGGGAGCACGTCGTAGTGTCTTCGAGGAACTTCAACACGGTGGAAAGGAAGGACGCGAGCCCATCTGCACACACTCTAATAGTGGAGTATTAATTTCAAGTAGCTTGTTAACATGCTTTTTGAGGCTGCTTGGAAAAAAATAGCAAAAATGTTACAGCTACACAAATGTGAATCTATCATGCCCAACATTCTACAATAGACATGCTATGCCTCTGTGCATTAGGTCTTTCATCATAAATTTACTTTTTCCCTCCAGCTTTATTGAGGTTAATTAACAAGTAAAATAATAAGATATTTAAAGTGAATATATATACATACATATATATATTAAGAAGGAGCCCTGGTTTAGTAAATTAACATATCCATCATTTCACATATTCACCTATTTTTTTCTTGGGTGAGAACATTTAAGATCTACTTTCTTAGCAAATGTTAATTATACAATACAGTGTTATCAACTATACAGGGTGGGGCAAAAATAGGTTTGCAGTTGTGAGTATGCAAAAGTTTATTTTTTATTATTATTTATTAATTATTGTATAATTTTCATATGAATGACTACAAGCCTACTTTTGCCCCACTTTGTATCACCATGTTACATATTTGATCTTCAAACTTCCAGTTTTGAAGTTACTTTTTAGGTAGCAGGTTACCCCACAGTCTGAGGATCTCCCTTCAAGCCAAGGAAAATATCAAAAGGCAAAAAGGAAATCTGCTAGTGACCAGATGCAAATCAAGCTTGAACTACAGGCTTTTTTGATAAATGCAGGTAACTTATTCAGAGGTAATAAGATTCTCTCATAGGAAACAGAAGAACATCAAGGTGCAACCAACATATACAAATTCGAGCTACCAAACGGAGTTTAATCTGTGAGAATTAGGCCCTGTGCTATTTTTAAAAATCTACCCATGATTCCTCTCACAGGCTTTAATTAGTTTGTGTTTTTCAGAAGAGTGTGCCCCATCACGATCTCATGCAAGCTGTCTGATTATGGTTTCTGAGGCCTGTTCATCTTTGCAATCAAAAAATAATAACAGCTACCAAATATTAAGTGCCAACTACTATGTACTTTACAAAACCATCCCTAATTCCCAAAATAATTCTGCAACCTGGGTATTACCTCCATATTTTACAAATGAAACCTGGGGCTCAGAGAGGTTAAGTAATATGTTCCGAGTCACAAAGCTGGTTAGTGGAGAGCCAGAATCCAAATTCAGAGCTGCCTGACCACAACAGCTAAGCTCCTTGATGAGACACCTCCATTCCACTCTCTAGATAACAAGAGCAAGCCCAGGATGTCTCTGGGGGGCCATATCCTCTAAATATCTCTCTTCACATCTCCATTTTGCAAAGGTCTCTAGTTTTTCCTTAAGTAAAGATGGACTGCCTTTTTTATATAATCACCCATAAAATAAGATTAGTCCAGCTTCATATAACTCTGCTTTCAGGGTGGGACCAAGGTCCAAATACAGATGTGGAAATGATTATTCTTACACCTATTGATGCCATTGTAATAACCTGGTTATTATTTAACAGGAAAGGAGAAAAGGGAAAACTAGATATAGACATGCCATTTACACAGCTTTGCCAAGAAGCTGCATTTAACACTTGCCAAGTCTGTTCCCTGATGATTGTTGGAGAAGGGACTAGACAAAGGGAGGTTAGATGTATGCTCAGTAAAGTATGAGTGACATGGGAAAATTCTTGCCCATCAATCACACCCAAAAGCAGGTAATTGGCCAGGATGAGAGTGGCCACTGCAAGGGTGCAAAAACTGAATATTTAAACTTCTAAATAAAGAAATGAGCTCTCTCCCTCTCTCTCTGCCCTCTTGGGACTCCTGCTGCAGGGGACCTGTGCTCCCTTGAGCACATGGAGCATGGCCATGCTGGGCTCCGCACATGGACTGATGGACTTTAATCTGGCCTGAATACTAAACCACGCCAGGCTGCAACATGGAACAGAAACTTGGGCAGCAGCCCTCTTTCTGACTCTGCTGAACTCCCAGCTGCCCCTCTTTCGGGACTGGCTTGGGGGAAATGGGGCATTACAACCTGAGAAATGTACCTCCACGCCTATACAGCCTTCTTCCACATTTCATCCTCCCACGGGGGCTTCTGAGAATGCTGCTTTCGGCGGCTCCCCAAGAACCTCGCTCCCCCAAATGACAGGGGAGTTTCACCCACCGGCAACACTATTATGTATGCAGAGATCTCCAGCCATCGCCCAGAGTGCAGGTTCCATCCATCTGTGACTGAAGCCATCCCATCTTTCATGTAGGTCTTCCTAGGTTACAGCCATCATCCCGGGTTCTAAGGCATTCTGCTGCACACACACACACGCGTGCACACACACACACATGCACACACACACACACAAACACACACACACACTTCTTAAGTTTATCTATCTCTTGGTCCTTTTACTTCCAAATGCATGACACTGAAGGATTTAGCATATTAGTGGTGCTCAATAACTATTTATTATCATTAATTAGCCGAATGCCTCGAGAAAGCCTAATGAAAAGGGAAAAAGGAGTTTGGTTTAAGAAAACATATGATTAGGCCTCCCTGCTGACATCCTCCTTTTGATTACAGAACTTGCCTTTTGGACTCAGCCGAAAAACTGAATTTCATAGCTATGTTCCCTTTATCCGAACAGACCTCTGCCTAAAAGAGAAAGGCTGTTAGAAGAAATTGATATGAATTAAAATTAAACTGGAATTTCCCACATTGTATCAAATTCAAACCATGTGACTTCATCTTTAAAATGTCTTCCTTGGAGGTTTTCTTCTTCCTTCATTGTTTAGGCAGTAATTTCCCCTCAGACCTTTTCGTTCATTCTCTCCAACTTACTCAGGAAAGTGGGGGCTGTTAAGAGCCGCTCTGGTGGCCTGGGATTTGTATTGAGAAGATTCCCTTTCACTATTTGATAGTCTCGGGGCCGAGATGGCTGTAACACACCACTCATCACCAACAGTGTCAGGAGTCGTATCAGCATCTTCAAAAAGAAAGTTAGTCATTTTCAGTTAAAAATAGCCATATTCTAAGCTTACCTGTGTTCCCTGCATGACTTTCTAAAGTTGTAGTGGAAATATTTTTTGAACCTGTGTTTGACATGCTCAGTAATTCCTAAGAGGTATAAAACACCCTTGTTTTATTTCAGGGAGCTAGCAACTCCCCAGCTGTGGTCAAAAGCAAAAAGGCCTTAAGGTTTGGCTTGGCGAGCATCCCAAAATGTTATTCTAACCCCCGACAGATCTTTCACCAGGAGACTATGAATCAAGCCACATTTACCTTAGTACAGTAGCTATTGGGTTTGCTTAAAATCACAGTGTTCCCATTTACGCAATAAAGCACAGCAGGAGGAAAACACCAACACTTAGAGCAATTACAGTTGATGTAAGCAGAGTTTTCTGGTACAAATGTTATGTGATGCTGGGCCCTCTTCTAGATCTAATAGTGCCAAGGGGGGGGGGGGGGTAGGGAAAGTAAAGATACTTCTGATTTGTTCTTTAGGCAATAAAAATTATGTATAGGGCCTCTGAGAATTGACTTGATTTCCAAAGATCTAAAGAACAGAGGAAGAGGTGATGATGGCCTTTTGTTTATAGAAGCAAACTTCCAGCACTGAGTGACTGTCTAGGGGGTAGACCAAAGTATGGTTTTAATTCTGCCCTGGATCAAACTCTGAATAAAGTGGCAGAGCTCACTGCCAACACATAGCCTTCTGCTCAGACAGTCCACCGAGTCTGGACCAGAGAGCATTTGGACTCTAGATTTCTAAATAAGCTGGTCAAGACAAAATATATCAAATATCTCATATAAATTAAAAACTGATCAGGATCTGTCTGGAAGAAATAATCTAGACTATCTTTTCCTAATTTTTCTTTCCCATTTTCTTGATCTGACACACCTCGTTTGAAAGAAAAGTGTGCTGTGACTGAAATTTTGCACATAGAACCTAAAAGCCCTCTAGTCTTCAGATTATTTGTGTATTTTATTAATGTAAAGGAAATTTCAGTTTTGGAAACTTTAGATTGATTTGTAAGAAATAGATTACTATTTGGAAACCATATATAAATTCTATTTTAATTACCCAATTGACAGACCTCAGCTAACAAATCATGCAATCTTCATCACCATATGACTTTAAGAGTGAGCATTTTGAGCGGATTTGGATCAAGTTGTTAATGAGAGCTAGAGCGGTGGCTTATTTCACTGGATTTTCACTTCTTGAGACATGGAATCATGCACTGAATCATCACGTGCAAACGGCTTTGTCTTAGCCTCCAACAATCAACACTAGCAAGCGACTGCCTTCGACACAATCAGCAGGCTTCAGCATGGTGGCCTAGGAGCCTGGAATAGAAGAGTGACCTGGCCAGCGACCATCCCTCTCAACATTGTCTCTGCCAGGAAAAGCAGTCTCTGATGGTCTGCTACTGCTCCGGGGCTTTTATTAAGGTTTACAGAGTGTAGGGCAAGCACAATGGTGACGCAGACAGGCCGTGCCTGCCCCTCTGACATTTATAATTCAAGACACTTAAGAGGAAATATCAGAACTCTCCCTAAACCACCAAACCAAAAGAAGAGGGATAAGACAACCTGCCCAATAAGCCCACCACAGTAAAATGCAGTCATGCAGTGTAGCCTGCTCAAGTTCTTCCTCAGAGTGAGCTCAAGTTCAGAATAAAACATAACTATCATTTAATAACGATAGTATGTGAAGGTGAAGAAAGAAAGCCTTGCACCTGACTGACTTTCCATCCACTTGACATAACTACTCCTTGGAGTGTGCTTGCTAAAGATCAACCAAGTGAAATGATAGAACTTGCAAAGGGCTCAGAGCCTGGCACGTAATAAGCATTCAATAAATGTTGGCTCTTCGGTCTAATCTGTAAGATAGTCACAAGGAGCATGACCTGTGTAGCTTCAACAAAGGGTGGATATACACATTTTTCAACATATGTAAAATAAAATTATATTCCAACTGGACCAAATTGAGAGCTTCCCAGAGCAATGATTTTCAACCCTTGTGTGCAAGAATTTTTAACACCTACAATATCTGACTATTTTAGTCTGGGGTACTGACCTTTTTCCCTTAGACTGTCAAATTAAAAAATGACAACAGCTAACACAATAGCCACCTGATGTGAATGAATCAAAATTACACCTATTTTTTTTTCAGATAAAAAATAATATATTTTTTGGTGTGCTGCAGAATTTTAGTAATTAGTTTATGTGTGCCAGATAAAAAAGGTTGAAAACCACTGTCCTAGAGATATATGGAATCCTGAAAATACCTTTACAGCATAACAGGGACTTGTTAGGATTTTATAAGAAAGGATTAGGACCATTTGTTTATTTTTTAGAAGATTACCCTATGGGGACCTAGAGGGAGATATGAGGTTTATAGGTTTGGGCTGGTCCTCCCCAAATTTGGGGATTATTTAATGTAAATCGTCTTGGATTTTAAACTGGCTATTCCGGACTATTGCCTTAACTAAAACAAGACGGCCCCCTACCTTCACTGAGAGACCTCAGGATCCCTGAAGTCTGGCAGCCTGCGCTAAGCCAGCTGCTGTTTGCAGGATTCTGATGATCTGGGACTTCCCAGGTGTCAGAAGCAAACAATAGATCACAGCTGGCATTAATTGGCAGCACCCTGGTTGGCAGTCTCAGCAGAGAGCGGCCAAACACTGAACAGGCCACAGAGAGAAGACTCCCCTCACTCAGCTAATATTAATTGAAATGTCTTCGTGGAATGCTGTTTTGCACATTGCAATGAAAACAGTTTGTTTTTAGGCTTTAAACATCCCTCTGCTGTGTTTGCAATCTGAACACTACAGCATGTGTTAAAACATAAGATCCAGGGAGGCAAACTGACTATAAACAGAGTAGTTTAGGAGCTGGGGGTGGGGAAGTTCGGTGTTTCTTTTGCAAGTTTCCAACTCAGTGAAGTGCACAGGAGTGATAACACAGCATAAAAGAGAAAAGAACAAAATATTTAAACTTTAGAGGATTTTTCACTGTGTTTGTTGCTAAGAACCTTAGGGAGAAAATAAATTATCTAAATCTATGAGTTTTCCCTCTGATTCTACCCTCTTAAAGTCCTAGGCCCCCATGCTAAATATTACCCTGGTTTTCTAGGGCAATAGTCTCAATCCGTCTAGTTAAAAGATACCTAGGAATGCGGTCTGCAACCAGTAACATAGATTAGCATGCTCATGTTGTAAGGGCAGCATTGTGAAATCAGCCGGAGGTATCCCTGGAATCGGGTGAGCACACTAGGCCAGCCCCGGGTATCGCTCAGGATTATGCTCACGCTGTTACGAGTACAGAACAATTGCTCCACATTTCTCTGCGCTGGTGTCATCTCCCTTTCGTATCTGGGAACAATACCCATATCTCCTCCTCGGCTACCGACATTTGTCATAAACTCCAGTTGACCTTTTGCCAGGGGAGCTTCGGGGCGATTCTCTTTTATCTTTCACAGTCTTCAGCGTGTAATGATTCATTCCGGAAGCGTTCGGCCCGGCCTGCGCTTGATATCACAGGACACGAGCAAGAGCAGGAGGGGCCCTGCTTGAGGAATCCGAAGATATGTCCATGGCACAGGCCGCCAGCCTGGAAGGCAAGGACAGCTCCCTGCACCAGCTGGACAGGTCGGGGCTCAAGGGCTAAAAATGAGGCAAAGAGATCTGTGCAGTTAGTTTAGTCATCAAAGGCTTTATGAGGAACATAAATTTGGAAATGTGTTTTGAAGAGAATGTGGGATTTCGATGAAAAAACATATTTCAGATTTTTTAAAAGCAGAAGGCAACAACAACAGCAACAACAAACAGATAAATAATGCTGTAAGAAGGGAAAAAAATGCGTCAACTGGACAAACATACCCCCAGCTCTTTTACACCACAAAGAAGAGAGGGAAGTCGTGGTTAGGCTGGTCCTTCCTCCGGGTGTTAGAATATCCCAGATTTTACAGATAGAAACATTACCTTGAAACAGTTAAGGAAGTTTCCAAAAATTATGACTCCAACCAGTGTTGATGAGTCGCAACAACAGAGCTGAGCAAAGGCAATAAAAACTGCCTTTGGAGTAGCATTCACTCAAGTCCTGGTCCTACAAGAAATGTCTGATACGTGGAAACACTTCGCTAGTTCTTTGACACTCTTAAGGCATTATTTCTCAGCAGCTACAAAGATCTCCTCGGGCCACCTTAAGGCACCTGGGCACCGCTCCTCCTTTCCTCTCTCCTCTTTCTGTCCCATTGCCCCTGCCCAGCACATTCAAAAGATAGAGTGAACTTTCAAAACTTTTTTTTTCTATCTCAAAGCAATCCTACTTCTTTTTGTTGTTGTTTTAAATTTATTTTATTGTTGAGAGTATTACAGATGTCCCCCATTTTCTCCCCTTTACCCCCCTCCACCCATCTCCCACCCCAGCCCAGCTCTTCACCTGTCTACTCTCTGTGTCCATGGTCTGTGCATACAAGCAATCCTGCTTCTAACTGGCTATGTGGACATAACCCTTGGACTCAGTTTGCACAACTCTAATACCTAAGAGTTAGTGTGCTGTGGGGAACAAATATTCTATGTCTAAAGACATTTTGCTCAATTTCCATGGGTAGGCTGTCATGCAAAGAAGGAAAACCATTACCTTAAAAAGATAAATGAGTGCCTTCATTGCATATGCTTAACTTGATGTGGGAATGCAATTTGTATCTTATGTTGAAAAAAAGTTCCATTTAAATTTAAGTTCCAAGACAGAAGTGAAATGTTGTCTACTCTTAATCCAGGAAAAACAATGTTATTTAGGGCAACCCATTGTCTAGCCAATCACTCCCCTATGATAATCCTCCCCACCTCCTGAGTACCACAGGGATGAAGGAATTCAAGATGAGTTTATTATTATACTTTCTAACCTTCAAAACTGTGAACTAAGCAAACACAACAGTGGGTGTTTAAGAATTAAGTGTGTTAATACAGATAATACTGATAAATTTCAATGCAATCTCTGGGGAATTCATTTACTCCTATAAATGGTTGATTACTTTCATCACAGTTATAGTATTATATCTAGTGGTAGAAATAAACTCACGCATCACTCTCTAGTAATGTGCCTACAACCTACCAATCCAGTTGCTTACAAATGGAATTCAAAAACAAAGGACTCATTGAACATTGAAAAAATGCTTTGAGATCTTTTGAAGAAAGGCCAGACATGCAGAGAGTCCACATTTTCATAGGTGACCTGTTCTGGATGTAAATACTGCAACAGAAAATTGAGAAGCCTTAATTTTCCTTTTCACTAGGTCTACACCCTTGACGACCTATGTACATGAATTCAGGCAAGTTCTTAAGTGTTCAGAGAGCATTACTTATGACCTAGTAAACAAAAGTGTAAAAGCCAGAGCAAAAATTAGACCTTCAAGTCAATCTGAGGTATATTGCTTAGGAATGTATCAGATTAAGGCAAGCTCTTACCACACAAAGATAAGAAATTATATAATTATAGAATTTTAAAGCCAGAGACAACCTCAGAGCTTATTGAATCCCACCTGCTCATTGTGCAGATGATGGACTTGAAATCTAGGAAGAATAAATAAGATGTCCAAGGCCATACAGCCAAGCTGTACAGCCATAACGGGAACCGAGAAACTGAAGAACACGCATGCACACTCATGCACACAGGTAAGTTAAAATGTTTAGAAGAAAGATTTCTTCATATATAAATAATGTCTGTGCAACAAGAAAGTTATTGGCAAAACAATAGTAAAGCTATTTTCTCTCCTGATTTCTCTTGAAGAGCTATGTTACTGCAAAAGTGATTCTAGTCCCAAGGCAAACAAAACAAGTTGTTCTTAATGGTGTGTATGTAGGTCTCCTGCTTCCATGCTGGCCGCAGGTAACAGAAGAAAACAATGAAGGAAGAAGCCAAAAAAGAAAAAAGAAAATTATTACTATTATTAAAGTGACCTAGTTCAGAGGCAAAATTACATAAACAGAACTTTATTGTATTATAGATGAAATGCATCCCCCAAATTACTAATTTTGCCTAGTAAAAATATATATATAGTTATTATAAAATAAGGAACACCTATACTTGTTGCAATTATTCAGTGTGTTGCTGCTATAATTTCTATTCTTAAGCTCTCCTTCATAATTAATGTTATGCATATTTGGAGCTCTTGCTGAAGAAAAGATTCTGAGCCTGCCTTAAGTTCTAGATTTATTTGAAATTACTGACACTTTTCTATCAGTCCACCATGTTTGCAAATCTCTCCTGTCCTTAAGTAAGCCGTCTCTTTACCTTTTTGGCTCTATCATGTCCTTTATCTCTCCCTAACCAGCTCCTTAAGGCAGTAACATAGATGGGAGCCTCTACTTCTCGATTAATCTTCCACATACTGCAGCGCGGCTTTCAGGTCTTCAGGAGGTCTCTGTTGAATCTGTTTCACGGAGACTCATCTCCAGATCCAAAGGCCTCTTCTCAGCTCTCATGTGCCTGGGTAATGTTTAGCTTCCAACCACCTTCTTCTGGGAACTCAGCCTCTGTTCCGACCTATATCAACATTCCCCGGTCTCTTGCCGGGTCCTCCTCTCCCACCGGCCCCACGGCTCAGTCAATAATTTCACCCGCTCTCCAGGTTTCATCTATGCCAGTGCTTCTCAACCAACCATGATTTTGCTGCCAGGATGTGTGAGGCAATATCTGGAGGCATTTTTGGTTGTCACAGCTGCAGGGCATGTTGACCATTGGCACCTGGAGGGTTGAGGACAGAAATGCCCTTAAAAATCCTACAGTACACATCCTGCAGAGCACAGGACAGTCTTCCAAAATGAGAAATTAGCCAGCCCAAAATGTCAATAGTGCAAGAATAAGAAACCTTGATCTACACTGCTTATAGACTAGTGAATTTATATAATTATTCACCATCTACATTACCTCAACTAAATTTCACACCTATTTTTAGTACATATCCCCATTTGTGTCCAGTCATCATTTTTTGCCTCTCAACTTTCTCTTTATATAGTCTCTGTCCCAGGTAAAGGCTTTATTAACTCCAAGCTAAAGTTAGAAACATTGGAATCATTTTCTATTCCCTCTCTATCACCCACACGATTTATGTGTCACCGTGTCCTATTTTATTTTATAATGCAATAGCCTCCTGGGTGATCTGGTTGACTCCAGCCTCTCCCCATCCCACTCCATTCTTTATACTGCAGCAGCCATCCTTCTACAGCCAGAGTTTTTTCTGTCTTCTTTTTCTTAAAAATTATCAGTGTCTCTTGGGTCATTGGGGAGAAAAAGGGACATCTGTAATATTTTAAACAATAAAAATTAAAAAAAATTATCTGTCTCTCACTGCCTAGAAGAGGGATTCTTAACCTGGATTTCAGGCTTGTGGGGAGGAAATGGAATGGGAATAGAGGGGATTTCCGCACTCACCCTAAAATCATAGCTAAAATTAAGCATGCAGTGTATTTTCTGGAAATCATTTTACCAGTTTTCATTAGACTCCCCATGGCAGTGATTCTCAAACTTCAGCACACGTCAAAATCTCCTGGAAAGCTTATCAAATGGATTGGTAGGTCCCATCATAGAATTTAGCAGGTCTGGGTTTAGAACTAGCAAATTTTGCTGCTGATCCTGGGACCATACTTTGAGAAACACTGTTTTACTTTGAAAGCATCTGGAGATTTTATAAAAATATGGAGGCTTAAGTCTCATTCCCACAGGTTCTGTTGGATGTGGCCTGGGCTTCTGGATTCTTTTTCATCTCCCTAGGTGATTCTAAGGGGCAGTGAAGTTTGCAAACCACTGCTCTAAGGGATCCATGACCCAAACTAGGTAAAGAACCTAAAAGACAGGGCACAACTTGCTTGCATAGGGCCTTCTCATCTGGCCTCCACCTGCCTTTCACACCCCTATACCACCTTGCTCCTCAGTGGCCTCTTCCTCTCTGGACAATGAGTTGACCACACCCGTGAGAATGTCCTGCATGCACTGTGAACCTTCCTGCCACTATCCATATACCTCCCTCTGCCAGGAATGCTCTTCCCCAAATATTCTCTCTGGAAAACCCTACTCATCCTTTAAAATTAGCTAAAATGTTACCTGCTCTGACTTTCTCAGTTCCAAACCCAAGCCCAAACACCACCAAGGCAGAATTATCACTCTTTATTTGTTGTTCCCATAGCACATTATGAATACCTCTTTTTTTAGCATAGCCTAAAAATCTGTTGTTTACACTGCTGTATCTCATTAGGCTGTGAGATCTTGCAAGGCTGGGAAGATCTGGTACCTCGAGCAGCCCCTGACACAGACCAGGCAGTCAATAGAATGTGCTAGTTTTTCCCTTCATCCAGTAGGCAAAGGGAAGCTGCCTTTGCCTAAACTCTTCCTATTTGTCTTCCTAAAGTTTTTCTGTTTCAAGATTGTTCTGTATTTTAAATGGCAAAATTGTAGAGAGCGAAAATTCTTTGAATGAGCAGGAGTCTTCCAAATGATTATGCCTAAAAGACAGACCTCAACAGCTATATGTACTTAACTCTCAAAACTGAATATTTAATTTAACATATTCCAATACTTAAAGTTATCACTGGTAAACCTACAAATAACTACTTTAAAAAGTGTGTGTGGTGGGAGAAATGACGATAAAAATGTCAACTTAGGAGAGCATTGATCTGTTTCTCTGCATCTAATTGCTGCCCTATGTAACTCGATGGGAATTCTCGCAGCGAAATACACAGGATGTGAATCGGACCCAGATGTGCGCCACCAGTCTCCTCAGCCTGGTTTTCAATAAACATTTTTTTATGACTTCTCTTCCCTGCCCTTCAGAAGAGCCACAGATAAATGTTACATTTTACACTTCAATCCCTCAAGAAAACATATTGTGGGGGATAAATCAAGTCTCTACTATTTTGTGGTTTTAAAGAGGATGGATCAGGAGTAACGTTGATCATAATTTCAAATTTCTACAAAAAGATAGCAAATCTGCTAACTGCTATCATTCTTGTACCAGAATCCGGGAATGTGAATCAGCCAAGAAGCATTTTTAAAGCGTAACAAAGGACTAAGTGGCTTTGATGGAACAGGATACTTTCTGTAGTCACTTGGAGATAATCACAGTTAAAAGCAGAGAAATTACTTAGAATTTTAGAATTAGGTTACTGTTACCTTTCATTATAAATTTGTCATGAAAAATTTGTCATTTTCCTCACTCTATAAGTGTATATTATATTGAACAATATGAGTTTTTTTAAACTAAAAATATTACAGAGGATTTAAAATATGTAATCCAGTCATCTGCCTATTTTCATTATTAGCTTTTCTATTTTTACAAATAAAACATGCAGAGTTATTACTCAGAGATTCCACAAAAGTACCAACACTACACACTCTGCCTTTTCATTTCCTGAATTTCTTAACTGAATTATAGGAATTAAGCAATTCTCATTTGACGAAGTTGAATGTTTTTAAGTTTAAACTTTTTTCTAGGTGTTAATATGTAAGGATCCATTTTTCACCTCCCTTTTATACATCTTCACCTCCTTAAGTAATATTATTTTTACCAGTTCACTCCATTTGTTAAAGATAAATGGGACAAAAAGAATCAAAGTAAAGGTTTTCATGGAAATTGTGAGTGTGTGTGTGTGTGTGTGTGTGTGTGAGTGTGTGTGTGTGTGTTCCCGCCATCTGGGAAAACTTAGTGAATTCTTAAACACTGTAAGTTTGAGTCGATAGTATCATCACTTTATAAGAATACCACAACTTGATTACAGATAACTGGTAGCATAATTTTGATACTGGTTCCCCTAAACCAAACTTTTATACAATGTTCTTATTTTTGAAAGCATGAATGGCTCTGCAGTTAGAACAAGCTTTTGCTTTCGGACAGCTTTCCTGAGTTGCAAAAGTTCCTTGGATAAGTCTAAGACCTGTGGTTAAAGCATCGTCAATCAGACTTTAAAATAAGCACTAGAATTTACTTTTTTTTTTTTCTCCATGTCCCCATCTCTTCCTCAAGGTACAATAGGAATAAATTTAATTATTTAATTTAACAAATTAACTTATCACACTGGAAACTTGCTGTGACACTGTCCGTAAGCACTCTGTCTACCGAGACACCACATAAAGGTAAAAAGTTTTTAAATGAGGTTCTTCTCTGCTATTTACATTAAATAAATTTCTTTGCATAAGGTCCAAAATAGACTCATTTTACCCTGAATTCCAAGCAAGAGTAATTTACTTCTGTAGTGAGAATTCCATGTACCAGCAAAACCCACAGTCTGTGAGTGGTCAGTAGATATGTCCTTTATTTATTTATTAAAAATAAATTTTCATCAGGAAGAGTGTTTTGATTATGTTGCTTATCTATGATAGCTTTGTAGGCAAAAATTCCTCCTCTGGGCTACCATTTGAATACTAAAGAAACCCACTCAGGAACAATTTAGCAGTTGTAAATATAATCAGTGATCCACATTTGAATTCCAGAATTATATAAGCCTACTCCCCAAACTGTAGATGGAATATCATGCTAACATACTAGCATTGGAAAACCCAAAATGAACATACTTTTAGTGACTGAGATATTTTCAAACAGCCAAAAATTACCAATTTTATAGTGCTGAATAGTTCTAAATGAAAATTTTTTGATGAACTGTAAAATAATTTTAAATATTTTTATTCAGTTTTATGGCCTTCATTTTATCTTGCAAAGTATTTTGATAACCAATGAAATGTTGCCTCATATGAAATTCATTACTGCTAGAATCTAGAATTTTCAAAATATGAAAGGAAAGATAAATCTGATTAAGGCAGCCCTTCAATTGCTTTCTCCCAATAAAAAATTTATACTATGAGAGACCAGGATATTTTAAATGTTGGGAGAGTTCCAGAGTATTCCAAAATTATGGAGGAGAGTTGTTTGTATTCATTCAGAGAAAACTAACTCTAATTTAATAGAAATTTAGACCCAGATGTTAGCATTTTTATATACAATTTCTTGGCATAGGGAGAATATATCATGCAAATGAGATATCAAGGGGGCTTTTCTGTTAGAACTGAAAGAGATTTTTTGTGGACCAGGTGCTAGTTATGAATTTATAATTCTTTGGAAGGCTAGCCATGATGGCAGCAGCTAATAATGAAACACACTCAACAGTATATATAACTTGCACCAATTGGCTAAGTCCATCAAGTTCAGCAAACTTCCTACGTGGACATTTCCTATGTAGGTGATTATGAAGCTCCTAAAATGTGCTTTGTTGAATCTGGAAATGTAATAAATTTTGCTTTGTGTAATCTTTTATTTTTAAGTCTTGATAGCTGGTTTTCTGTATAGCATTAAATGCAGTAGTAACATAGAGGAATAGTAGTATTCTGATAGACTGTATTTATTAAGTAATGTGCTTCTCTTCAGTGATTCTTTCTTAATCTGTGTCCCTTCCCGAATTCAAAGACTTCGAGATATCCATCGCCTTAGGGCAGGGTTGTTACTTTGTTAGAGAGAACAAAAGCGTCAAACCCTTTGGCTTTGGAGTTTCAAAGGCTTGCGTTCCAGGCATAGGACAAAAAGATCTGGAATGATAACTACTTTCGGAAAGAACCAGTTTTTCCTACTCACCCACCCCAGACCAGACGCAGTGAGGGGGAAGGATCGCAGTGAGAGGGAAGGATCGTGCCAGAGGAAACAATGGTGTTTGAGCTGCTCTGGGTGTCTGAAGGGGGGGGGCTGATAATATTGGAGCCTCCAGAAGGTTTGAGTGGATCTGAGAAGGGTGGAGTTCTGTGGGTGAGGTCAGAGGGCCTGAGAGCCTCCCAGAGTATTCCCAGGCCCCAGCTCGACACAGAGGACACTGGAATGAAGATGGTTGCACAAAAGTTCTGGACAGAAGGGATCTAAGATAGCTACAGAAAGCTGCCCATGGTCCCGCCCAGGAAGCTCAGGAGAACAGAGAAATCTGACCTGCTCAAGGAGAGGGGATCAGAAGTAGCTGAGAAAGTAAAAGCTGAGACCATGGAGAAAATGAAGGCCATTCGGGCTGGGAAAAGAATCTAAACAACCAGAAACCTGATAAAACCTGGGTGTCTCCGCGGATGCCAGCAGGAGGAGATGACAGCCACGTGGCCTGGCACCATGGAAGCCCTCCAACGAGCAGGTTCACCCTGGACGCAGCTGGCGACCCTGGGCGGCTGAGCTGTCTAGTGGGTCTGGCAGCGGTGGCTCAGATGCGACACTGTGACCCCGCAGTGCCGCCCCGTACTAAAGATGAAGAAAGAACATTTATACCCAGGTTTCAATTTAGTTATTTCAGATTCCAAGATCTGAGTCAATATTCTCTACTAGAATAATAATGAGTCACTTCCATGTTATTCAATAAATAGTGTGGTGACAACTGCCTCATCATGTTGAAAAGAAAATGATTCTTTATGTCAAAACAAGTTCCAGATGGATCAAAGATTTTGAATTCCAAAATGTAACCATTAAGAGAAAACATGGGGAAATATTTCTTTAATTTGGTAATGTGAAAGGGTTTCCTAAACATGACACAAAAGTGAGAAACCGTTAAGGAAAATGCCAAAAAATATAAACAATGCTAACAGATCGACGGCAAAAAGGAAAAAAATCACATCGTATTTTGATAGTAAAAGAGCTAATTTTCGCATGTACATAATGTTTGTACAAATTGGCAAAAAAAGTTTAAAAAAACTAATAGGAAAATGACCAAGTAGTGTAAATAAACACTCCGAGATACAGAAACACATTGGCCAGTAGTCTGCAAAAAAAAATAATAATTTCAATCTCATTCATAATTATAAAGAAATGCAAATTACATATAAATTTTCATGTATCAGACTGACAAAGTTTTTGAAGTTTAATAATATCTAGTGTTAATGTAATTATTGAGAGACAGGTTATGAGGAATTCTGACACTTTTAATGGGACTTTTAAATGGTGTGTAAATGTTTTTTAGTGCAATTTAGTAATAATAATAAAAATCAATAATGCATAAGCATTCTTTGCTTGGGCAACCCCACTATTAGGAAGAGACTCTACTGAAAAATAATGTCCCCACTGGTTAGAATGTTTTTCACAGGATTATGTATAGTAGGAATGAGCAGGAGAATATTCCAAAGTCTTATTAATGGGTATGGTAAGATATATTGTGATGGCCTCATAAGACAGGATATTATACAACCATTTTTTTAAAAATGGTACATTTTTATGAATACAAAGAGAAGGCCTCTGAGTCATTTGGTTAAGCAAAAAAGCAAGGTATGTATTAGTGTTTATAATAAAATCCCATTAGTGAAGACTTTGAAAAAATATATATGTACACATGCATACACATATATATCTGGGCAGATAGATGCAATTATCTTTTTCTACAAAAAAAAAATATAGGAAGCTGAATGGTTACCTTTAAAGAGATTCCTGGGGACAGAAGTGCTGGCCTGGAAAAGGGAGGGTGTTTTTTTCTCATAACTTTCTGTACTCTTTGTGCATACTTTAATTTTATGTATTTTCATTTTAAAAAATGACCTTTAAAAAAAAATCAAAGACATTGGAGTTGTGTAGTTTTTCTTGGTTTAAAATTAAAAACCACACTTCAGTAAGTAAAATGTACCTCTGGAGACCCAGACAGCTACAGCTGCCAGCAAGGAGAGAATTCTGTCAGGCTTAGCAGATTTCTAGATTACTGGTTTTGTTATTACAAATACCTGATTTCATTTTCATATCCCAAATGAGTCCCGTGAACCCTAACTCAAACTAACTCAAAACCTAAGTAAAAGTCAGCGGTCTGCAGGTGTTCACCACTTATGATTAGTCCCTAATTAAATCAATCGGTCAGAAAGCATCAGCATACATTCCTAAGTTTTGTTTCCTAGTGTTTTGGCAAAAGGGATATGGAGAATCGGGACAATGGAAGACATGTCACCTGCTTTTAGGCAGGCAGATCTGTCTTCCCTGTTCCCTTCCCCACCATCATCGGGCTAAATCCCACCAGCCCTCCAGTCACAGCATCAATGCCACTTTTCCACAGAAGGGCTCCCTCGCCACCTATCTAAGAGCACCTCCCGTCCATGCCCTCCTTATTCTTTGCCTTGGTTGCCTGTTGACTTGCTTTCTGACTCTGGCTCTATTACGAATTGCAGTTATTTTTGTCTGTGAAGTTGGTTTTCTTGTGTCTTACTCATTGGAATGTATGCTCCATGAGAGCAGGGCGAAGGCTGACTCATCTAATGCCCAGCTAGAATATCCCTAGCACATAAGTAATAATAAATGCATGCTATATAAATAAAAAACACAATAGTTGTGTGTGTGAGAGAGAGACTATAATATTCACAATAGCTAGCTTTATTAAGTTTATACATATACTGTGTGTAATATTCTAAGTATTTATGTTATATTCATGCCATACTTAAAACAACTATATGAGGTAAATCCCATTATTGCTCTGATTTTGCAGATAAGTAAACAGATATAAAAAAGGTAAAGTACCTTGACCAAAGTCACAATCAGCTAATAAGGAAAAAATTATATATATAACTATAATTATATATATATATCACATATGTAGTGTATCAGCTGTATGTATTATGTATATACATATATAATTTACATTTGTATGTGAAGTACATAATAGAGATTTTATTTTTTAATTTTTAGCTACAGAAAAAATGGGAACTCTACCCCAACAAAACACAGAAAGAACCATTTAATTTAAATACTCAGTTCTATTTCTCTTTGACATGGAAGGAGGAAGCACATTTCTCCTGAATAATGAGAGAAGACTTCCTTCTGCCTTCATCCTTTGGAAAAGTACATCAGTTCTTTCCAGAAATTCTGCAAGTAGCTTCACAGGGCCCCCTCTGTGCACATGTTTGTATAACTACAGAGGCCTCCAGCGAAGCCAAAAGCAGCCAGTGGCCCACTCTATTGTATGCAGAATATAATTGTCACTTCACTATTTATATCTGGCATATGGTTATGTGGTGTCATCATTATCAACAGCAGGAGCAACAAAAATAATTCTGAAGCATGATGCCTGGTGTTTTAAAAGACCACATAAAAATGCACTCCCTTTATGAATATTACCATAAAAGAAGATAGTATGGATGATGCAAATATTAGGACATTTCTTAGGAACGCTCAATGAGAATGAATTGAAACAAAAGGATTACGCAAAAGAAAGATTAATTTACTTCGACAAAAATATCCTACAATTCATTGCTGTATTCTTGTCCCTAAAGTAAGTCTTTCTTTTGCTTTCAATATACGCAGGTCAAGGCTCTATAAATTGATATGCTGCCTAAAACAGGCACACTAATTATAACAGTGCATATGTCTTTCTTTCTCTTACCCAGTGGCTTTGTTCACACCCTTCAGGAAGATCATGCTAGCAACACCCATTTTAAAAAACAATAGTTGCTAACAGGATTCTCTGAAATCAGCTCTCCATTAAAGTGTGTTAATGGATTTGAAACAACCAAAGAAACAAACTTTAAGCCGAGCAAGTGAACCACTGTTAAAACTTTTTAATATTAGTGAGTAGAACATCATTACCAATCCAAATCATTTTAGAGCAGGGATTTTCAACCTTTTTCATCTCATAGCACACAAACTAATTACTAAAATTCTGCGACACGCCGAAATATATATATTTTGACGATCTGACAAAAAAATAAATATACTGTAATGTAGATTCATTCACACCGAACGGCCATTGTTGTGTTAGCTGTTGTCATTTTTTTGTTTGACAATCTAAGGGGAAAGACGTCAGTACCCCTGACTAAATAGTCAGGTGCTGCATGTTTTAAAAATTACTGTGGCACACAGATTGAAAATTGCTGCCTTAGACCAATGGTTCTCAACTGGGAACAATTTTTCCCACAGGGGACATTTGGGATTATCTGAAGACCTTTTTTCTTTTTGATCATGAGTTGAGGGAGAAGTGCAGGGATGCTACTGGTTTCTACTAGGTAGAAGCTAGGGAAAGGTTCCGTTGATCGTTGATCCAATGGAGATCGCAAGGAGATGGTGAATATACAAATGGAGAGCTCAGGATAATAGTCAGGACTAGAGAGATAAATTTAGGAGTCACCTGTTTATAATTGCATTTATGGAACTGAATGAGATTACCTCAAAGTCATTGTACATAGAGAAGTGTTACATAAGCTCTGTGTTAGATTGTATTTTCGAAAGATGGTCATAGTACTTCCCACCCCACTTGCTCATATACAACGTGACTCTGAGAAGTGGACTCTATGTCCCCTCCTCTTGAATCTGGGTGGACTTGTGAGTCACAGTGAGACTAATGTAGTGGAAGTGACACCATATGACTTCCAAGAGTAGGTCAGAGAAGGAACACTGGCACTTGGAGCCCTGAGCAATGACGCAAGTTCAACCACCCCGCAGCTGCCATCCTGTGAGGAAGCAGACTCTCCAACTGACAATCTCAGTTTTCATTGGCTGGTAATGTGTAGAAATCTGAGCACTGTTGACAAGGCTGAAGCTGGGTCCAGGGTGATGGCCTTTACATCCTGCATCCAGCTCTCAACACTGCGCAGTGAGCAGCCTCAGCATCTGGGAGAAAACCAAGGGAAACTTATTTTCCCTCTGATTACTTAGCTAGTAATTTTTTAGGAAAAAATACTTTTAAAAATGACTAGTATTATCATCCGTAATCCTGGTATTGCTTCCCTTTGCCTAGTGATGGAGGGAACTCAGTAGTAGAGTTGAGGGTGCACCTGGCACTGGTCTTTTTGTCTGCCCACAATGTTCTCCACCCTTCAAAAGAGAAAAATACATTTATTCTGACACACCTGTAAGGAAAATACATTCACTGCCATTGCTCTGTTTTTCTGTCACTACCTGTCACCCTCATTACCGGCCACTTTAATTTATAAAGTAAATTATGTACAAAGGCATATGTATCCTCTTACATACATTTCTATATCATCTAGAGCTATTGTAGATCTTCAGATCATGCTTTGGATGCTTAGGAAATCTTTATACCTTTAAAATTGTTTCTGATTATTTGATGTTATAATTAGTGCAAGCATATTCATCTACAGTGTTACTAGGATAAGATGAGAAATAAATTTCATGGACCAGGAAGAAGGAGCTAGTCCATCTTATTACTTTCCTGCCACATATAACACCTAAATTATGACTAGACCTCCAAAAAATTCCAAGGAGCTCCACTAGTAGTATGTTTACTGCCAGGCCCTTGGGAGGCAGCATTGTAGAGTTTCATATTATTATATATATTACTCTGTTTATTAATTTTTTATTTGAATAAATGTTCTTGAAATATTTCTCTAAAATAGAAGGTAAACAATTTTAATACTCTAACATTATGTCATTTATAGGATTACTGGCATCCAATGATATGATTACAATGATGTATTTATACATGAGCATATAGAAACATACTAAAAGTATTGCTCTGGATGTGGCTAAATACATATGTTAACTTGACCAAAAAATAATAATAAGAGTTTAAAATTTTTTTCAGAGCTAATAATACAAAAATATTTAATGTCACATCTTCTTAACAGAAGTGCAATTTGATTTTATTGTTCTGTTTCTCCACGTGCAAGATCAAAATATCAGTTCTTTGGTCCTCCAAGATAACTTAATGCACAAAATGAACTTGGAGAATTTGGAGGGAAGTAGTTTTTATCTTGAATTATCAAAATAACTGCTTTTATTTCTCCATGATCTAATTCATATCAATAAAAAAATCTTAACTTATTGGCAATGTATCACAGAACATATTCACATTTATTTTAAAATCATGATCTCAGCTACAAAGTAGAAATCACAATTCTCAGAATCTGGAAATCTTTATTTTTGTAAAATATATTGTTTATTACTGTAAAATATCTCACATTTATATAGTTAAATGTTCCAGAGTTCTAAAACAACTTACATATATTGCATTTCATTTGATAGTGAGAAACTCATTCACATTAGGTGAAATAGGTGTTATCTTTATTTTTCAAGTGATGAAACTGAGATAGAGGTAAAGGATCTTGCCCAAGAATGTGTAACTAGTTTTGGGAGGTAACTGACCACAGGACCCACATACCCTGACAACCAGTCAGTATCTTCGTATTGACTAATGAAAGTTGTCACTCTGCTGGGCCAGAAGGTAAGTCTTCACTTTCATCAGTTTAGTAATTATCAGTCATGGTTTAATAGCTATAAATAATTTCAAATTACCAAAAATTGAATCTACATGCTTCTGAGAGCTTGAAAAGAAACTCATAACTAGAGAACAATCTTCCACCCAGACACTGCTACAGAATGAGTCCAAACTTACCAGAAAGAGAAAATGTGCCTGAATTTTATTTTTACAGGGTCTTCAAGTCTCATTTTACAGAACCCTGTGCTCAATACAAATATTATTTAACATCTAGATTGACTACAAACTTTTTCACATTTTTCAAAGGATGGAGCTCTTGGAACCCTGAGAGAAAGCACCGCATAGCCTTGCGATTTAGCCCATGTGATAGAGTCATCAGCTCACTGGAAATAGTGTCTGGGTCACACAAATGATCCAGCTGAACAGTTAATAAGTGGTTATCATTGGCTCAGTGTCAACCGGGTGGGAAATGAATGGAAAATCCCAAATGTAAATTTGTTTAACATTTGCCATCAGTGACCCAGAGAGATAGAGAGCTTATTTAAGTTTGCAGCTGGATAAGAGAAAATGTCCTTCCTGGCAGTAAAAATTTCAAAAACAAAGAGAAGGAGTACAACAGAATCAGAAATTAAATACCTTTGATTAATTGGAAAGAAGTAGTCAGAGAAAGAATCAAGATGAATTGAACTACGAGCAGCATAGTAGCTTCGAGAAAATTAGATTATAAGAATACAGAATGAAAAATTACTGACAATTGGTTGGCCTTTTGATGTCTGCTTCTGTAACCCAAGTTCACAGTGGGCACACACATCCTCTGCACACACACACACACACACACACACACACACACTGTATACCAAACAGAAATAGAATTCAAGATGAAAAAAACTGGTGGGTATCTAGTATTTTACACAGAAACTTTCCTTTTCTTTAGTGAGACTCAGGTGCTTCTAGTGAAAGAATGCTTTTTCTTAAATGCTGTTCTTGTCGTGTGTGTGTGTGTGTGTGTGTGTGTGTGTGTGTGTGTGTGTGTGTGTTTCCCTATGTGCTTTATGAAGTCCTACAGCCCCCTGGGTAAAACCAAAGTATGAGAGGTGGGAAGGAAGTTGTTATTTTTTCTTTTTAAAAAGACTGGTTGAAAACACTAACTGATTAGGCCAAGATTACGCAAGGAGTAAGGTACAAAACAATGTGTTAAAAATAAAATTAAAAATTTGAAAAGAAAAAAAAAAATTTGTTTAATGCCATGTTTATTCTTAACCAGACAATTCTGCCTTCTCTCTTCAGCCTCATTCAAAGACAGATCTTTGAAAATAATGCAAAATGTTTGAAAATGACAAACCTCAGGCTAAGAAATAGAAAAGATGATGGAGAAAATGAATCACATCGTGCTGAAAATTTATCTCCCTGCAAATGCTAAACTGAAGGGAGTTTCCTTTTCAATTGGCCTAATTTCTTTTTCCTAAGAATTTCCAAAAAGATTTTAAGTGAAATAGTCTTATAAATTGGATGCAGAATAAACTGAGACAATGTCAATACCCTGAAGTTCAGATAGAAAGGGCAAACAATAACTTCTTTTATTTTTAAAAAATCAATTTTTGCTTATGGGTGGGATTTTGCTATTTGAAGGGTGAAGGCAAAAGGACAATAGGGTTTTTTATCTCTATCTCTATCTGTCATGAACTGGGACAAATGGAACTTCTCTGTAAAACAGCGTTCTCTTTGCTCCCCTCTTCAACACCAAGACAAACACTGTAAAATGTGCCAGTTTCAAGAAAACAATCCACAAATGATTGTCATGGTATTTAATAACTTGGGAGGAAAAGTTTATAATTGTACATTGTTACCATGGACCAGGCTACTTAAAAATGTACCCACTTATTTTGGAGGTACCATCTGTGATAAAATACTTCTCTGTATTTTGACCTTTCAAACTTGTTAATTTTAAAACAGACCTTCTATAATGCTCTGTGCGTGTGTGTGTGTGTGTGTGTGTGCATATGTGTGAAGACAAACATGTATGTGAAAGGCAGGGATACCCCTTCACAAGAATTCTGTTTTCTTTCATCTAATTAACCACTCTCTGACTACAAATCTTTGGCTGGAAATCCAGAATTTAATCTTAAAGAGGTTTGGGTTTAAGTTGGAATTTCACTTGAGTTTTAATATTTTTCTACTAGTTCCATAGAAAAAATTAACTAGTTTAAGACAACTGTAATTAATGGAAATTTTATTAATTTTCACTGATTATTTTATGGCAAATTGTAAAGGAAGGCAGCAATGAAAATTTGGAAACACAGGGATTATCCTGAAACTTCTTGGATTTCTTTATTGAATAGTTTACAAAAGATATGTTATAAAATATATTTAAGAAAGCCTTAATGCCATGTCACGTCACATTAATTTATTGATATTGCCAGACAAACTAAAAATAGGGCCCATTCATTTTTACCAAAGACAATCCTCCCTGAGATCAGCTTTGAATGTGAAATATATCACATCTCTTCCCATACTTAGTTGCTAACTCTGCCATCCTTAATTATCCCAAGTTTTTAATCCATTTCTAGCTCTACAAATAATATCAATTTATGGTAAAAAAAATTATGTTAAATTAAGCAAATAAAAGTGTACTTCTTTTGATTTTTTTCTTTCAGGTTTCAAAATAAGTCCCCTTTACCCTCTGTCATAGTTTCCTAGTGATGCTATAACATAAAACTACAAACTGGTGGCTTAAACAGCAGAAATGTATTGTCTCCAGTTCTGGAGTCTGGAAGTCTGAGATCAAGGTGTCAGCAGGGTTGCTTCCTTCTGAGAGCTGTGAAGAAAGGACCTGTTCCAGGCCTCTCTCCTTGGCTTGTAGACAACCAGTTTCTCTCTGTGCCTCTTCACATGGCCTTTTTCCTGTATGTGTGTCTGTCTCCAAATTTCCCCATTTATAAGAATACCACTCTTACTGGATTGGGGCCACCCTAAGAACCTTATTTTAACTGGATTATCTCTGACAAGACCCTATCTCCTTATAAGGTCACATTGAGGTACTGGCAGTAAGGCTTCAACATAAGGATTTGGGGGAGGGGCACCCAACGCAAAGCATAACACCATTGTAAAACTTTTCTTTGTGTAGAATATTCTTCGTGGGGGGAAAAAAAATCTGAATAAAGAACAAAAAAAATTAGACCATGTCTCTGTGGGTGTGACCAGTTTGGGTCAGATGAAAGCACTGGGTCTGTGCATAGGCAAGTCCAATATGCCAAGAGATTCATTCAAGTTGGTCCTAGAAATTAATAATAACCTGTATCAAGTAAAACTCTTTCTGTTGCAAGTGACAGAAAGCCTAACCCAATTTGACTTAAACAAAAAGAAAATGTATTAATTCCTGTAACTGGAAAGTCTAGGGGCAGGACAGGATGGAGTGTGTCTGAATTCTGGATTTAAGCAATGCCATCAAGGTAAAATTTTTCTACATTTTTTTTTTTATATTACTCAGATCTGCCATTATCTTGTTAGCTTCATTGTCTCAGATTTAAGTCCAGCAGGAAGAAACTTTCCAACAATCATCTACAAAAATTCTCTTTGTGTCTTACCGCCTCAGATTGGGTTGTGTGCTCATGCTAATCATGCTAACCAGGGAAACAGGTAGCTCTGAATCCAGTCTGAACTCACAAACCACTCATCTACAATCAGTGCGGGAGTCACTTCTTACTGAGTAGAGGAACAATGGAAGAGAAGTTGATCACTAAATAAACATTAAAAGGTGTCAGCAGAAATGGGGTAAATACATACAGGATACCAAAATCAACAAATATCCACTACAGAGGCCCAAGTGACAAACCCAGGAGTAAGTGGGTCAACTTGAAGATAGTATTTCCTCACTTATACAAAACCTCCATCAATTCAATAAATATTAGCAGTGGGTTTTAAGAACCCATCAGAATTCTCATATGATGCTGAATTTATCTGTAAAATGAATGGCAGCTCATCCTCTGATTTTGCATGCAAAAACCCATTATCAACTACACTTCTACAGAATATGTCCAATAAGTGAAAACAATGGCTTTGATTTATTGAGCGTGAATGACCAAAGTGGCTCAAGAATGCAGAGATGCACAGGCAATCGCCAAAAGAGAGTAAGCTTAAGTGAAACTAGGGATGGTATTTCTTCCCAACCGGCCTTTTTTCTATCTTTCGAGCAATAAAGAGTATCCAATATTATATTCACTGAAGAGAAACCAATATTTTACTTTCCAATAGACTAAGAAAAAGGAAACTTCTAAAAATTTTATTTGAAGCTCTAAATTACTGTATCTCATCTCAGCTTATTAAGATGGTGTGACAATTAGTGGAAATGATATTTCTGGGTGATGTAAACAAACTATGACAAATTATTGGTTGCAGGTCTTTTATCTCAACTCTTATTGCTCACATATTTGTTGAATAATATTTTGGACCTAGGGTCTGAAACATAATCAAGAGAATATATGTGTAGCTTTTGGGCTAGAGATGAACTATTTTTGTTCTAGCAGATCTTGTGACACTGTTCCTTAGTGTTATATAGCTTTTCACTTTAAAATCAACCTAGTAAATCCTCTAGATGGTCTCCACCTTTGAATTTGTCCATCTTGCTTTTTTTTACAGAAGTGGGAAAGCTGTGCACCTAAGAAGCAAAACCAACTTCATGCTTTTTAAGAAAGAAGTGTGTTCTGCATGACATGTGTATATACATCACTGAAAAATTTTTTTTTTTCTTTTTCTGTAATGGGGAAGTGCCTAGACTTGTACAACTTGCTCCTTCAACCTTCTTCTTTTTATCTTCCAAAGGAATTAGAAGAAAAGGAGAAAGGATCAGACCAGAAGAAAAAGCACTTTGGACCCTATTTAATATGGAATGAGTTCTAATTATCAACTTCCCCACAATGCACAACAAAGAACCAGCTGAAAGTGGTTAAGAAGTGTCAGCAATATTAAATGTGTTGCTAATTATTTTTGTACCTCATCAACAACTCAGCATTTTTATTCTTGGTAATCATGACTCACCCTCTTCATCCATTTATCATTCCGTATTGACACGGCTTCAGGAGAAAAGTGACCCCAAAAAAACCACTAGGTCCTGGATGTCACTCAGAGACCCACCCTCCAACCACTTCCCTCCAAAACCATACCTTCCTTGTTCTTACTCTGTTCTTTGATTTCAGTGGGATGACTGAAGAGTGAACACAGTGTTGCTAAAAATCAAAGTCCAGCTCTGAAGAGGATTTTTATAATGTATGTTCTAACTATGTTTTGAGTACATACTATACTCTGAAACATTTTACACATTGCATAAATATCAGCAATATATATATTCTTTACCATATATATGTAGTTTTTTTGTTTTGTTTTTAATATATTTTTATTGATTTAAGAGAGAGGAAAGGAGAGAGAGGGAGAGAGAGAGAGAGAAACATCAATGAGTCACTGATTGGCTGCCTCCTACACACCCTCTACTGGAGATCAAGCCCACAATCCAGGCATATGTCCTGACCTGGAATCAAACTGTGATCTAGTGGATCATAAGTCAATGCTCGACCTCTGAGCCATGCAGGCCAGCCTATACGTATAGGTTTTAATTCTAGTATTTTTAATACTCATGAGGTCAGAAAATTTTATTGTATTCCTAAAAGCCTGAGTCTAAAAGTGCCTAAATCATGGGGTGCCTTCAATAAATACTTGTTAAATAAACAAATACAGTGGTGCCTTGGTTTTTTAATGTGATCCGTTCTGAGAGCCTGTTCAAGTTCTGAAACGATCGAAAACCGAGGGATCAATAGCCGACAGCTAGGCCTCAGGATCTTGCCCTCAGCGGAAGCAGTGGGGCGCATTCGAAAACTGAAGCATTTCCTTCCAAGTTTACGGCCTTCGTAAACCAAAATGTTGGTCAACAAAGACGTTCAAAAACAGAGTTGCCACTGTAAATAAGCTACCTCCAGATGCCATCCTGTGGCCCCAGAAGTGATAGGGTATGGAGGAGTAACAAATTTGTCTCTCTCTGTCTTCTGGAGAGTGAGAGTTGTGAAGATTATGAGATGAGGGGTTGTAGTCAAATGGCTGACTAGGTAAACACTGTGCTCACATCCCCCCATGACCACATCAAAATTACAACTAGAGCACAATCAACCTGAAACACCATCTGAAGACTAGCTGAGCAAAACTCCTATAGCTAACGATATAAAGAAGAAGCTGCATCAAGGTTGGTAGAGGGTGCAGAGACTTGAAATGAACTAGTTTACCATGGGATAGTTGAAAATTGGGAGGGATGTCTCAGCTGCAGAGGTCCTCCTGAGGAGTGAGGGATCCCAGCCCTACACTGGGGCTGCCCAACTCAGGGCTCCAGTTCTGAGAGAGGAATCTCCACGAAAGCTAGCTGTAAAAATTGGTAGGTATTTTCACCAGGTGAAACGGTGCACTGCTAGAAACCCAGGTGTCCTCTTAAAGGGCCCCTGCACAGACACACTCACTCACTAACTCACCCTAAACTCCAGCAAAGGGACGGTGGGTCAGAAAGCACCAGAGACATACGGGGATAAACTGAATTGTGTGACTTCTGGGAGAGGGCTAAAGGGACAGCTGCCTTATGTTGAGCCCTCCCACACACAGCCTACAGGCACAGCCACACATCAAATCTGAATCTGCATTAACCTCATGAACACCACTCATACAAGTGACTTCCTGAAACCTGCCTCACTCAATTTGCACACCACCTTTGGCTCTTCAGGAGCTGTGCCTCTCAGGCAGCCAGCCTTGGCCCACAGTGAAGACTTTCTTAACAACTCTCCAAGGTCTGCAGGCCCCAAGCAGGTGGCAGCTGGCCTTGGCGTGCCCTGAGCCTATTGTTGAGCAGCCCAAGGCCCAGCACTGCTGGCAGCCCTACTGGGGTTGCAGCATGTCCTCTCCCACACACCTCCAGGCCCAACAAAGACAGCTACTGATCACAAATAGCTTTGTTGCTCTTACCAGTTAGCCCCAGGCCTGGCACAGGAAGTAGCTGACAATGGCCTACACTAGAGCCCCTCCAAGAAGACCCAGAGCCAACATGCTCGGTGGTCAGCTTCAGACCACAACAGAACACCACAAGATTAACACCATAAATGACATACCCAACGAGTGGTCAGGACAGACACACCGGGATAAATGCCACTCTATGGGGTCAGCCCTCACACTACTAGTAGTTCACTTGCTGTGGCTGTGGCCATCCTCATAGCCAGTCAACCTGAGGATCAACCCCACCCACTGATGTGCCAACAGTAATCAAACCTCAACTATAACAGTAGAGTACACACAACCCACACAAGAGACACTCCTGGAGCACCCAGCTCAAGTGACCAGGGAGACTGTGCCACTGGACCCCACTGGACACCTACTACATAAGGCCACCCTGCCAAGACTGGGAGATGTAGCAAATAGACCTAACAATAGAAACAAACACAGAGAGCAGACAAAATGAAGAGACAAAGAAATATATCTCAAATAAAATAATAAGAGAAAACTCCAAATAAAGAGCTAAATGAAAAAAGGTAAGCAATCTATCAGATGCAGAGTTCAAAACACTGGTTATAAGAATGTTTCATTAGTTCCAGTCAAGGTGGCACATAAGTAAGTGCATCGAATCCTCTTACCACATCAAAATTACAACTAAACTACAGAACAACCATCATTCAGAACCACCTGAGATCTAATTGAACAGAAGTCCTATAACTAAGGATATAAAGAAGAAGCCAAGTCAAGACTGGTAGGAGGGAGAGCAATGCAAAACAGGTTGGTCCCAACTCCACACCAGGCCTCTCCGTCTCAGGGTTTCAGTGCCAGGAAAAGAAGTCCCCATAAACTGTGGGCTGTAAAAACCAGAGGGGATTTAAGCTGAGGGAGACCAAGGGCTGCTGGAGTCCCAGGCAATCCTGTTAAAGAGACTTCCCACAGACTTACTGGAACTTACTAGCCCTAAGCTCCAGTGCTGGGGCACCAGGAACATAAGGGGAGGAACTGAGTTGTCTGACATTGAGGCAAGAGCTGGAAGGGCAGCTTTCTCCTAGATCGAAGTTCTGGCAGAGGCCATTGTTTCTTTTCTGGCCCCTTCCTCCACAGAGCTGGCAGGCAGCACCATATCTGTCTCCATCATCCTGGATAACACTATTTGCCCTGCCCTGGTGATTCCACACCAACTTGAGAGCCCAACCTAAACCATGTCCAGTGACTTTTCCATACAAATGACTTGTCTTGGTTTATGCTGCCGACTTTTCTAAAATCTCTCAAACAAGCAGCATCTGGCCTCAGCATGCCACATACCTCTTGCTAAGTGGCTCCAGGCCTGGCACTAGCAACTGGTTCACAGTGTGGCCTCTTTTGGACACCTTTAAGCCCAGCAGAAGTAGCAGCCATCTACAGATTTCTTTGTAACCCATGCTGGTGGCCCTGGGCAGGGCACAGGTATCAGCTGACCTTGGCCTGCACCTCCCAAGAATCTTCAGAGCCAGAGAGCCTGGTGCACAGCTTCAGACCACATCGAAGCACCACCCAATCTTCTCAACAAAGGATATACTCAAGGGGTGGGCTCAGCAAGCACCAGAACCCTGTTGAAGTAGTCCTGCTCTGTGGGGTCTGCATAGCTGATCCTCCACAGTGGTTGCAGCCAGTCAGGTTCTGGGTATATCATTCTCATTGAGGTACCAACATCAATTAAGGTTCAACTACAGCATGAGGTTAAAGACAGAAAGAATCTGAAAGCAGCAAGAGAAAAACAGTTAGTTACCTACAAGGGAGCTCCCATAAAACTATCACCTAATTTCTCAACAGAAACCTTGCAGGCTAAAAGTGATTGGCAGAAATACTCAAAATAATGAAAAAAATGACCTACAATCCAGACTGCTTTACCCAGTAAGGTTATCATTTAGAATTGAAAGAAAGATAAAGAGCTTTTCAGACAAGTAAAAGCTAAGTTTGTCATCACTAAACCAGTATTACAAGAATTGTTAAAGAGATTTCTTTAAGGAGGAAGATAAAAGTCATATATATGAATAATAAAAAGACAATCACTATGTACCTATCAATAATTACTTTAAGTGTGCATGTATTAAATGCTCCAATCAAATGATGTAAAGTGGATGAATGCAGAAGAAAACAAGACCCATACACATGTTGTCTACAAGAAACTTATTTCAGATGGAAAGATGCACACAGACTAAAGGTAAAGGAATGGAAACATGCATATGGAAATAAAAGAAAAGCTGGGGTACCAATACTTACATAAAAAATAGACTTTAAAACAAAGGGTATAACAATAGAAAAGAACACTACATAATGACAAAGGGATCAATCCAACCAGAGAATATAACCCTTGCAACATTTATACACACCCAATATAGGAGCACCTATATATATAAAGCAAATATTGATGTACATAAAGGGAAAAACTGACAGTAATACAGTAATTGCAGAGGACTTGAACAACCCATTGGAATCAATAGGTAGATCATCCAGACAGAACAGCAACAAGAAAACAGTGGCCTTAAAAGACACGTTAGAGCAGATGAGTTTAATTGATATTTTAGAGCATTTCACCCCAAAGCAACTAAATATACAATCTTTTCAAGTGTACATGGAATATTTTCCAAGACAGTACACATGTTAGGACACAAAAAATTCTCAATAAATTTAAGAAGATTGAAATCATATTGTGCATCTTCTAGAACCACAATGTTAAGAAACTAAAAATACATTTTAAGAAGACAACTGAAAAACATACAAAAGAGCCTTGCTGGGTAGGTCGGTTGGTTGACAATCATTCTATGCACCAAAAAGATATCAGGTTCAAGTCCCAGTCAGAGCACATACTTAGGTCGTGGGTTCAATCCCCTGTTGGGATAAGTACAAGAGGCAACTGACCGATGTTTCTTAAGCACATTGATGTTTCTCTCTCTCTCTCTCTCTCTCCTCCCCCTTTTCTTCTTGTCTCTCTCTCTTTTTTTTTAATACATCTTTATTGATTACAGAGAGAGGAAAGGAGAGGGAGAGAGAGATAGAAACATCAATGATGACAGTCATTGATTGCCTCTTGCACGCCCCTGACTGGTGATCGAGCCCGCAACCTGGGCATGTGCCCTGACCGGGAATCGAACCCCGATCACCTGGATCCTAGGTCAATGCTCAACCGCTGAGCCACACCCAGCCAGGCTCTCTCTAATCAATTAAAAATAAAAACACACAAACACATGGAAACTAAATAAAAAAATAAGTTAACAACTATATCAAGGAAGAAATAAAAAGATACCTTAAGAATATTGAAAAATAAAACACAACAACCCAAAACCTATGACCACAACCAAAAGCAGTTCTAACAGGAAAATTCATAGCATTATACGCCCACCTCAAAAAAAGAAAAGGAAACAAAAGAAAAATCTCAGAAAAACAATCTGAACTTACATCTAAATGATCTAGGAATAGAACAACAAACAAAGCCCAAAGTTAGTCTAAAGAAAATACTAGCGATCAGAGCAGAAATAAATGAACTGATATCTGAAAAATGACACAAAAGATCAATGAAACTAAGAGCTGGCTCTTTGAAAAGAGAAACAAAATTGATAAACCTTTAACCAAACTCATCACGAAAAAAAGAGAGGGGTTTCAAATAAATAAAATCAGAATTGAAAAAGGAAAATGACAGTTGACACCACAGAAATACAAAGGATTATAAGAAAATACTATGAACAATTACATGCCAACAAACTGGACAATCTAGAATAAATGGGCAAATTCCTAGAAACATACAATCTTCCAAGACTGAGTTAAGGAGAAACAGAAAATCCTAACAGACCAATAACTGCAAATGAATACAAATCAGTAAGTTTAAAATTTCCAACAAACAAAAATCCTTTCCTGGATGGCTTCACAAGTGAATTTTACCAAACATTCAGAACAGAATTAAAACCTATCCTTTTTAAACTATCTCAAAAAATTCAAGAGGAAAGAAGAACACCAGCTCTATTTACAGTACTACTATTACTTCAATTCTAAAATCAGACAAAGACATTACAAAAAAAATTATAGGCCAATATCCATGATAAACATAGATGCAAAAATCCTCAACAAAATATTAGCAAACCAAATTCAGCAATATTTTAAAAAGATGGTATTCGTGGGATGCAAAGTTGAATCTATAAACAAATAAATGTGATACACCACATAAACCAATGAAAGATAAAAATCATATGACCATATCAATAATGCAAGAAAAGCATTTGACTAAATCCAGCACCCACATATGATAGAACTCTCAGCAAAGTGAGAACAGAGGAATCATACCTCAACATAATAAAGGCCATAGTATGACAAACCCAAAGCTAACATCATATCAATGGGGAAAAATTAAAAGCATTCCCTTCAAGATCAAGAAAAAGACAGGGAAGTCGACTTTTACCACTCTTAGTCGACATAGTACTAAAGGTCCTACCACTCTTAGTCGACATAGTACTGAAGGTCCTAGCCACAACAATCAGACAAGGGGAAATGAAAGGCATTTAATTGGAAAAGAAAAAAGTAAAACTGTCACTATTTGCAGATGACATGATATGTATATAGAGAACCCTAAGGCTTTCACACAAAAACAATTAGAACTGATAACTGAATTCCATGAAGTAGTAGGATTCAAAATAAATATTCAAAAATTGATTGCATTTTTGCACATCAATAATGAACTATCAGAAAGGGAAACTAAGAAGACAATCTTATTTACAACTGAATTTTTTAAAAAATACCTAGGAGTAAATTTAACCATGGGTGTAAAAGACCTGTACTCATAAAATTATAAGATATTTAAGAAGATACAAACAAATGTAAGCATGTACCATGCTTATGGATAGGAAGAATTAACATCATTAAAATGTCTATACTACCCAAAGCAACTGATAGATTCAATGCAATTCCTATCAAAATATCAATAAAGTATTTCACAAAACTAGGAAAAATAATCCAAAAATTTATATGAAATCTGAAAAGCTACAGAAATCTTGAAAAAGAAGAACAAATATGGAGGTATCGTTCTATCTGATATCAAACTATACTATAAGGTTATAGTAATTAAAGCAGCATGGTACTTGGAAGAAGACTTTGGGTGGTGAACACACTGTACAATATATAGATGAAGTATTATAGAATTGTACACTTGGAACTTATATAATTTTATTGCCAAAGTCACTCCAATAAATTTAATTTTAAAAAATGGCATGGTATCTGCATAAAAACAGATACATAAATCAATGGAACCGAATAGAGAGCCCAGAAGTAAACCCATGACTATATGGTCAATTAATGCTGACCAGCTATTCTGAGCCAGAACTCGCCCATGCGGCAGGCTACTTTTCTGCACTTGAATACTTGTGACCGGTCAGCAAGGTGTTTAAAATTACTTAAATTTATGTAAGTGCAGACACAAGTTGTCACCAGTGAGCAAGGTGTATATGACAAAGCAGACAAGAACATACAATGAGGTAAAGACAGCCTATTCAATAAATGATGCTGGGAAAATTGGACAGATGTATCCAAAACAATAAAATTAGCCCACCTTCTTATACCATATATAAGAATAAACTTAAAATGAATTAAAAACTTAAATGTAAGACTCAAAACCATCCAACTTCTAGAAGAAAACATAGGCGGTAAACTCTCTGACATTGCTCTTAGGTATATATTTTTTTCTGATACATTTCCTTGGGCAAGGGAAACAAAAAAAGGAATAAACAATTGGGACTACATCAAACTTAAAAGGTTTTGCACAGCAAAGGAAACCATCAACAAAACAAAAAGACAACTTACTGAATGGAAGATGTTTGCCAATGATACATCTGATAAGGGGCTAATATCCAAAATTTATTAAGAACTCATATGACTTAAACCATAAAAATAAACAATCCAATTAAAGAAATGGGCAGAGAACTTGAATAAACATTCCTGCAAAGAGACATACAGATGGTCAAAAGACACATAAAAAGATGCTCAATGTCATTAACCATCAGAGAAATGCAAATTAAAACCACAATAAGATATTACCTTATACATGTTAGAATGACTATCATCAATAAATACACAAACAACAAGTGTTGACAAGGATGTGGAGAAAAGGAAACCCTCGTGTATTGTTGGTAAGAATGCAGATTGGTTCAGCCACTATGGAAAACAGGATGGAGACTACTCAAAAAATTAATAATGGAATTGCATTATCACCCAGTGATTTCATTTCTAGGAATATATTCATTGCAGTGTTATTTATGATAGCCAAGATATGGAAGCAACCCAAATGCCCATCAATAGACTAGTGGGTAAAGAGAGGTGATGCATATATACAAATGACTATACTGAGTCATAAAAGAAAAAAAATCTTACCATTTTCAACAATATGGATGGACCTAGAAGGTGTTATGCTAAATGAAATAAGACAGAGAAGGATAAATCCATATGATTTCACTTATGTGTGGAATCTAAAGAACAAAATAAATGAACAAACAAAACAGAAATAGACTCATATATACAGAGAATAAACT
This sequence comes from Miniopterus natalensis, assembly GCF_054644295.1. Classification (NCBI taxonomy): domain Eukaryota; kingdom Metazoa; phylum Chordata; class Mammalia; order Chiroptera; family Miniopteridae; genus Miniopterus; species Miniopterus natalensis. The sequence continues at coordinate 136,232,731 of NC_142081.1, forward strand.
GAGCGTTGCCAGATGGGAGGAGGTTTGGGGGGAATGGGTAAAAAAAGCGAAAGTATTAAGAAGTACAAATTGGTAGTTACAAAATAGTCACAGGGATGCAAAGTACAGCAGAGGGAGTATAGGCAATAATATTTTAGCCCGGCCGGGCGTGGCTCAGCAGTTGAGCATCGACCTGGGATCCAGGTGATTGGGGTTCGATTCCCGGTCAGGGCACATGCCCGGGTTGCGGGCTCGATCAATGACTCTTTCATCATTGATGTTTCTATCTCTCTCTCTCCCTCTCCTTTCCTCTCTCTGAAATCAATAAAAGAAATATTTTTTTTAAATAATAATAATAATATTTTAATAACCATGTATGGCATCAGGTGGGCACTGGAAATATCAGGAGAAACACTGTGAAGTATATGGCTGTCTAACCACTATGCTGTACACCTGAAACTACTACAAAGTAATATTGAATGTAAACTATAATTGGAAAATAAAAATTTTTTAAAGAAAAGTGGTGATCTGCTAAGATTGGAGATGGAGAAAGAGGTTTCAAATTTTGAAAAGAAAGGAATGTGTGAAATAGTCATGTAAGCAAGTGGGTGAGCTAATGAACTAGCTAGAGAAAGTCTACCTTATAGCATTAGATTTAAAGTTATACCATTTAGTGTGGCTGTGTGTTTTATGTTGTGCATCAATTATGTTCAATGGGACAACTATAAGTGGAGAGAAGCAGAAACTTGGATTTACCTATAGTTCCACCAAGCCAACTACAGTGAAACCCAAGGACAAAATTGTCAAAGAAATATGCAAGAGAAGGATCTATATAATTGCCTGTGGAATTTAACCGATTAAGGAGGAGAATGACTGTATCATGGGGTGAGGGACACTGAAATGTTGGTAGGATCAATGCGTTGGAGGTCACAGAAGGATAGAACTATTGTACATTTTGTCTGATAATGCCTTAATGCCTTGCCAACTTATGTTTTAAAAATTTCTAGGATTTATCCAGCATTTTTAGTTGAGTAGTTGCTCTAAATGATCCTAATCATAGTATTACCAGAAATAGAACCTCTCTTTAACTTTTAAACTTGAATTTACTTATTGACTTCCATTTTTTCCTTTTGCCACAACTCAAGTATTCAACAGCTCATATCTAGATTATTGCCACAGCCTCCTTGCTATTTCTTTTTAAATCCATTTTATAGCTATTAGAATAAGGGTTTTTCCTCAAATATTAGTTTGCTTATGGCTTGCATATAGATAACCAAACACTGAGGAATTAAGTTCTTTGCTATCTCCAATCCCCCAAATCCAGTATGGTACATAATCATTTTCAAATATTAAAATTCCCTTACAAGCATTCTCATGTCTTTAATATTTTACATTGTGTGTTTTCTTGAAAAAAATGTGCAGTCTTTGATGTTTCTTACTATTTTCACTCAAAACTTTGATTTTAAGATCCATTTATGTTGCTCAGTACAGACCTAGCCCATTGTTTCACGCAGTTGCTTAGTACTTTATGGTAAGCAACTATGCCTATTTTATCTATCACTTTCAAGGGGACAGACACCCCACTTGTTTCCTAATCCCCACTGCTATAAATATACTGAACCATGTGATCATTTCTTGAGCATACATACTATACCCAGGAATAGAATTATTGTGTTATAGATGTAAATATAATCATACTTGAAGAGATGGCTTTCAGAACGGCCATTCTATTTTACCTCCCACCTGCAGATATGAGGGTCTCATATCCTGGACCATACTTGGCATCTTCCAGGTTCCCAAGTTAATAGACCTAAGACGATAATTTTTTTGGTTTTAATTTGGATTTTTTATCATTATAAATTAATTAAACATATCCTAATATATTTATTGGGCATGAGGATTTTCTATTTCACCTATTCATATTGTTTATTTTTCTGCTATCTTTTTACTATCTTTAACTCACAAGTACTCCTTGTATATTCTGGATATTTCTTTTTAAAGATATTAATATCTAGAACATATGTGTTCTCCAATTTTGTTAGTTTTTAACTTTGTCCATGGTATCCTTCATCAAAAATCATCAAATTTGATATAACCAAATTTGTAAATAGTTGCCTTAAACTTTGTTCCTTTGAAGTTTTATTTAAATAATCCTTCCCCATCTCTGGATCACAGGTATTCTCCTATGCTTTACCTTTCATATCTAGAGTTTACTTTTGAATACTTTGTTAGTTAGCAATCCAGTTATTTTTATGCCTGTGGTAAACAAGGTTTCCCAACAATATCTTCTAAATAATTCATTTTTTCCCCCTCAACTTAAGGTGTCATCCTCATTGTGAATTAAGTATATGTGCACATGCACACATGGGTTTCTCTGTGACTGCTACTCCATTCTGTTCGTCATTTTTTCTGTTCTTGGGCCAAATTCTCAATATCTTATAGAGCAAGCAGGAACCACCCTTTGCACACACACTCTATTCTTCTTAAATTTGACTCATTTGTAAACATTAGTCTTCCTGGTATGTGGAAAATACAACTGGTGTTTTGATTGGAATGATATTTATAGATTAATTTAAGAAGTATGCAGTGTTTTCACAATATTAAGTTATCCCAATCAGATGTAAGAAATATCTATTTATAAAGATCATTATTTATGTTCTTCATTACAGTCTTAAATTTTTCTACATAATTGTGTGTTCTTTTTTTTTTATAATGCGGTAATTATATATTTTTATTTTGTTTTTTGGGGTGAGACTGGTTCACAAAACCATACAGGTTTCAAGTGCACAACATAACAAAACATCATCTGCACACTGCATCACGTGCCCGTAACCCAAAGCCAAGTCTCTTTCCATCGCCACTTACCTCCTTTCTGCCCACCTCCGCCTACCCCCACCCACATTTCCCTCTGGCTGTCACTACGCTGTTGTCTGTGTCTATGTGTCATATAGAGGCACATATATTGCTTAATCCCTTCACCTTCTTCCATCCAGTGCCCCCCAACCTCCTTCCCTTCTGACAGCTGTCAGTCTGTTCCATGTATTCATGCCTCCGTTTCTATTTTGTTCATCAGTTTATTTTGTTCATTAGATTCCATGTGTTCTTAATTAAGCTAATTTTAAAGTCCTTATAATTTGAATTGTATTTTCTAGTTGATTACATGTTGTCTCTCTAACATCATCTCGTTCAGTGTTCTTAAAAAACAGACACTAACAGATGCCTTAATTTCAATAGGACTGATTTAAATACAACAGAATGTTGCCCTGGCAGAATAGCTCAGCCTAGAAAACATGGCAGATTAACAGATCAACACACTGTATTTGGATAAATAATCTTCGTAGTTTCCCCATATACTTCTTGTCCGCTATATTTTGTTGTAGATGCCCAAATGTCCAGTTAAGGAGAGACACAACTCAAATTTTCCTCAGTATGAATAGTAGGCCAAATACTTTTTTTTTTTTTTTTTTTGCATAGCAAAACCAGCACATAGCATGGGAAACTGGTTTTAATTTTAAGAAAGAGGCGAGCATGTCTGGAGTCTAAGGCGATATAGCCACGGAGGAGAGAGAGAATAAAGACACCAAAGGAGCATGCTGGAGTGGGGGGAGAAGAGAAGGAGGCATGGGTGATAGAAAGGAAATGAAGGACAATTTTGGGAACAGGAGGAGAGGAGACCTCCCATGGCTTCCGTTCAGACATCCGCTGAGAGCTGGCAATGCACCAGATCCTATACTCAGTCCTGAAGAAGTAGGGGTCAAGAAGACAGTCTCAGTCTGCGCCCCCACGGAGCTTGGAAGATAATGAGGGACCCGGACAGGGAGCGAGTAAGTATAAGAGCGTAGGCAGAGGTGCGGCCTTAGAAAGAAGCAGGGACAAGTCCTCGAAGACGAGAAGAGGGGAGGGTAAGATGTAATGAGATTCTGTGGTAAAGGGAGGCAGGAGTTTAGGGGCATCATGGATCACAGCTTTTCATCACCCCCAAAACGGAATATATCTGTTAAGAATATATGGAACTGATTTATAATAGGTGCCGTAAGGAAGACAAATTTTAAATTACAAGTCTAAGGACAAAATATGGGTGAGTCCCAGCATCAAAGGACCAGTTGAAGCAGAAGAGTGTGGTTCTGGGGTTACCTGTTTCAATCACCTTGGATGCATCTTAACTATGAATCCTGCACAGGCCTTATCTGAGACCAACTAAAGCAGAATCCCCCATGGAGGGCCCAGGAGCTACATTTCTATCAAGCTATTCAGGAAATTCCTATGCACACCAAAAAAAAGAAGCACTGATGCAATTGGACTAAACTGTGCTGTGTTTTGAGTTTCTCAGTCAAGTTTAGTAGCAAATTCCACGACAATTTGAATCCTTTATAAAGAATTTATATATAATTTTTTAAAATTGATTCTTAAAGGGTTATATTTCCCTTCCACCATTCAAAATTATTTTTCAAGATTGTATTTATATTTTGCTCTCATTAGATTGTTGCAGGTTAGAAGGAGTTCTTTCATCAGTGGTTGTAAATAGTTTCATATTTGCAAAAGTATCTTTGCTTTTCAAGGAAAAAAAATACCTATTTTAGAAAGCTTAAAAATTGTATTCTAAAAATGAAGACTGGCAGACACTACCGAATATATTGTTAAGTGTTAGCTAAATTTATAGTTTTCAAGTTCTAAATCTTTCTACATCCACATTGTCACATCATCTGCATTTAAGTGAGATCTAAGAAATTGAAGTGTATTAAATCTAGACTATCCTAAAAAGCAACCAGCAGTTGAAGGTTAGGTAGATGTGGGAAACAGTCAAGAGAGAAAAGTTTTACAAGGAGTCCTTAAATAAAATCCTTCCTTGAATTTCACAGTCATAAATGACAAACAAAATAGATAACAGAAACAGAGTAAAGATCTATAAGGAATATCCTCTTAGAAAACTTTCCAGTGAATAATACCCACCTTTTCTTAAAATAACATTTGTTACAAAAAGTAAGTTGTCTGATATGTCAAATATAGAGATACAGGTATAGTCCTATTGAAACATGAACTCTAAAACATTTATAAATCTGTTCATGTTGAAAGGGAGGGAAGTTAAAAGGCTTGATAATATTAAATAAAATTTATAGGGTAAGTTGTTTCATTAAATTGTTTCACCAAAATATTTTCTTTTTCTGTATTATTGCACTTTAAATTTTAATCACAATAATAATCTCTCTAGCATATACTACATATTCAAGATGTATCCTCACCATCCAATCTAGAATTTTTAAGATCAACACCCACTGAAATGTTCTTTCACTTATGGACTTGGACAACATGTGGTGCTGGAAAAAATAAAATTTAATTTAAAAAAAAGAAATGGTGGGGTGGCAGCCGCCTTGCTTTGTGGTAGGGGCGTGGAGTCGGTGGCGCGGCCTGTGGCTGGGAGGAGCCTGCTCCTGGTGGAGGCCGGGAGCCGAGCCGGGGCCGTGGCCGGTACCGTGGCGGCGGCTGCAGTGGCATTGCTGCTGCAGGATTCGCAGGCCCTAATGTTTTGCAAGCCATGAAGCGTATGGAGCCTCAAGTCAAACAAGTTTTTCAAAGTCTACCAAAATCTGCCTTCAGTGGTGGCTTCTACAGAGGTGGGTTTGAACCCAAAACGACGAAAGGGGAAGCAGCATCAGTACCAGGTGTAAGCCCTACTTCCATACAGGAAAAATAAGAGATGCTCATCGATGAATGATGCTTCTAAATCACCCAGACAAGGGAGGATCTCCTAATATAGCAGCCAAAATCAATGGAGCTAAAGATTTACTAGAAGGTCAAGCTAAAAAATGAAGTAAATGTCTGATGAATTTTAAGTTCTTATTAGCTATGTATATGAATACCAGCTTTTTATAATAAAATGGCCTGAAGCTACACATTTTAAAAAGGATTTAGCACAAACTAAGTCAAAGCCTTGGTATAGGTTTGTTTAAATTTGAGGATTTTAAATCAGAGTATAGAATATTTGGAGATTAATGCTCAATAATGGATACATACCATTTGACTAGAAACACTGTTCATTACTCATTTAGTAAATAATTTGGTACTTACTTCAAGGCAAAGTGAACGTGAAAGCCTGTGTTCTCAAGGAACCCCAATCTAATGAGCCTGGTAAATTGGTAATTAAAATACAATGTGATAAATATGATGGAATTAGTACAGGTTGTTGTAGTAAACTCATCTCATTGGGAGGAAAGGCTGTCAAGGTACAGAGAGCTGGCTCAGCTGCTTGGAACTGAATTTAAGTGAGTTTAGCCACATCTTTGACCTAAAAACTTGATGTTATGTATATCACTGACAGAATTCAGATTTCACGAGTTAAAAAACTTGAAAAAGATGAAAGTATGTCTTGTTTCTAATCAAGAAAATATTTACAATGTATTCAGTTAGCCCCTTAAGAAACTGACCATTTATAAAAAATTTTCTTTTACATAATCAAACGTTTTGCATTTGTTATGACCATGCCTAAACACAATTAGCTAAACTGAAATACACTGTTATCAAAATACGTATCTTGAACTCTGAGATTTTATGCAGTGAAATACTTAAATGACATTTGAGGGCAAATGGCTTACTATTGCTCTAACATAAAATATGTAAGGATCTTAACCAAAGCACTTGTATAAAACACCCAAGTGAAATAGCTAGCCTGTGGTTTCCAGCAGGGCTTATTCTGTTTAGCTTTAAGATGAGAATGTATGCTACCTACCATCTATGTTTTATTAAGTCATCTTAAAGTTCTTATTAATGGAGAACACAGACTTTCAAGGTCAAAATAATGGAGATGATCATATTTAGTGTTGGAATGTGTTTAGGAGTGTTTCAAAGTTGGAATATATCTGTTTAGTTTATTTTCCATCCTCTTGTTTAAAATCTGATCAAGCCTATTTATTATGTTTTAAGAGTATAATGAAGCAGCCGTGGCTTTTGTGTAGGATAAATCTTTTATATATTTCCCAGGGAAAGGGGTATGAAGGTATAATTGATTTGTTAGTCAAAGTAGTTATGTTCTAGAAAGTCACTGAAAATACTGCACCACTGTTCCTAGGGGAAATACATGTTCCTGTGAGCCTCTGGTCATATTTTTGTTTTATGTGTGTTTGTTTAAGTCACCTTATTTGGAAAAAAAAAAAGAGAAAGAAATGTTCTTTCACAGTTGTCCTTAGGACATACGGCAAAAAGTATTTCTATGGAACAGAACAATAGAAAACCACATTCTAATATTGTAATTTAAAGCTATATCATTCATTTTTAATAACTGGCATAAGTATACTTACATATTGTTTTATTTGTCAAGAAATATGTTTTAATTGGTGAATGGGTTTTTTTAATATCAAATGTATACTAGACTCTGGTCTCCCTAGGTGCAACTTGTAAGTAGTTCTTTAAACTACTTATAGCCAATTAAAGCTGAGACACTTAAAGTCCAAAATAAAACATTTTAATCCTAAAGTTTCTCAAAAGATAGACCACAGCCACAAAGAATTTTCCTCTCAAGCTGACTCTCTATAGATCACTTCATAAATAAAAGAAAACACAACAGATTTAGTCATTTTATGTAATTATTTCCATAAAATGAGTGATTGTTTCACATTAATTGAGTCTCCTTGTCAATTCATTCAACAGCCACAATCGAACAGTAGTTAAAGACCATATAAGTTGTAAAATTAGCAATAACAGTTTATACTTACTGTTCCTTACTACATGTCAGGCATTGTCCTAATTAATCCCCTATTCTGCACACAGCAGCTGGAGCGATTGTAATACAGCCGCAGCGGGCCTGCCCCGGCCCTGCTCAGCCCACAGCCTCGCACCCCCCTCGGCCTAGAGCCCGCGCCCCACTCCCGCCTACAAGGCCCTAACGCCCTGTACACAGGTTTTCTCCCTTTTCTCAAGTTTTACTACTGTCACATGGGGCACAGCGCCTCCTGACCACTCTTCCAATGTGCTTTAGTGGCCTCACAGTTGCTGTCCCCTTAGCCTAGAAACACTCATGCCCAGATATCTGCATGGGTCCCCCCTCACTTCCTTCAAATCTTTATTCCTAAATCACCTTCTGGGGAACACCTTCCCTGTCTGCCTTATTTAAATTTGAAAAATTCCCCGCAACTTTTCCAATGCCCACTGCCTGCCTCTCTCTCTCCTTAGCGTTGTTTGCTAACATACTTTTATGTTTTTCTTGTTTATTTTGTCTCCCCACTAGAATATAAGTTCCACGAGGGCAGAGATTTTGTCTGTTTTCTTCATTGCCACGGCCCCATTGCCTAGAGAAGTACACAGTATGTAATAAGCGCTCGATAAATGTTTATTGAATTAATGACAGAAGGAATTAAACTTCATCGCTTATTTCTGAAACAAAGAGGGCCACAGGCTTGTGTAGTCATGGAGAAATTTAAAAGTATGGAAGCATTAAGCAATAGGTTAATGCTTAACAGTTTTGACAGAAATCTCCCACTTTAGCTATTACTCTTTACCAAAGGGACTACTGGGGGAGGGGGGTGTCTCTTTTCTAGCCCTCAGTTCCTGATCCATTTTAGATACTTAATAAATATTACTTGTATACTCTTTCACTTAGTTTTTTAAATCCGCTGGCTTTGTGGCAAAGCTGCATTTCTGCTCTTTATTAATCCATAACATTTTAGCATCCAACGATTCTCAAAACTTGATTTGTATTCTCTGGTCTGACCAAATCTAGACTGGAATATTTCCTGACATAAAAAATATGAAGTTGGAAAGCGCAAGGACTATAATTGTGAGCATAAATCAGCCCGGAGAGCAGCCTCATGCCTGTGGCATCTGAGCCGTGGCAGTGGCCCAGGATAACAATGTTCCTTAAGAACATCCCGGTGCGGAAGGCTGGCTGCGGCCCCCGCCCTCCCCGAGCTCTCGGGCCTGGCTGTCTGCCGTCGGCCCGCCTGCCGCCGCGATGGCCCGCCCCGCCTTGGGCGTGCCCGCGCGGGCTCTGCTCACCTTCGCAGCCACCTGTTCAGGCTCAGCGGCGTTCTGTGCCCAGTGACTGCCACGACTAGGGAATTCCAGTTACCAGCTTGCCAATGATGATGGAAAGTCTGGGGCTACCAAGAAGTGGGCACATTAAATGCTCTTTATAGCGTGTCCAGGATGGTGCGCTGCCAATGTTCTCGCCACACTAGTTGAGCATGGCACAGTGGAAAGTTCACAGGCTTTGGGATTGGACAGACCTGGGTTCAAATTCCAACTAGAGAATTTTTTAAAAATAGCACAGATTTACTACAAATTTACGGCATACCAGGTACTAAGCTAACACTTTACATATATAAATAATTTTACTTAATGATATGACATGAGTATTATTATTCCCATATTTACAGATGAGAAAATTGAGGCTTATTAATGTGCCCCAAGCCACATATTGGCTAATAAAAGGCAAAACAGGGACTCGAATCCTAATTTTTCAAATATATACTCTTAGCCACTATTTTATACTAACTTTGTGAGTTGGAAAAAGAAAAATTAACTTTATTAGCTCTTGAGGATTTAAATTAAAAACCATAAAAAACCAAGAACATAGTGACTGCTCAATAAATGTAAAACACCTGTCTTAAATTTGATGATATTTGATGAATTATGGTTAATTATTCTGTGTTAATTGATTATTTTACAAGTTTAAGGAAGAATTACTACTTTTAGAGATATATAGAAAAAATGTTTGCAGGTGGAATAATATTGTGTCAGAATGTGCTTCAAAATAATCCAGTGGAGTTGATTGGGATACAGACGAAACAAGATTTTCATAACAATTACGGAAGTTAAGTGATGAGCACCCTGAGGATTATACCATTCATTCTACTTTTTTTAGATTTGGAAATAACAAATATTTTTAACATACCTATTAAAATAATGTAAGGAAAAGTCTGTGTGTTCACAGAAAAAGAGACACTTATTTTTATAGAGTCTCCATAAATGGGAAATATACCATTTTGTTTCTTATGAATGAAACTGATCTTTAAGTATATGGTTTCTTAAATGAAAAGTTGTTACATTATAAAGCAGTGATTTATCTGGAGCCAAACTTAAAAGGTAAAACTCAAGCAATACCATTAGCTATGTTGAAATGCCCTCAAAACCACAACTGCGTCCCCTAGCATGCATCCCCAGATTTATATGGTGACTAACTGAAGAAAGTCAGTGTTTTCTGCTTCACACACAAAGCATTGAAATCTGATCAACTGCAATAAGCAGAAGATCAGAATTTTCTGGTCAATAATTTGTTTTAAGGGGATAAAATCCTTGGGAATTTTTTCCTCAAAACATCTTTTAGGATCCTGAATTGGAAAAATATCAAGAAAGTACTAGGTGAGTAATGTCAATAAGAGAGTAAGTTTAATTCATGTCATAAAAACCTAAAAGCACAAAATATGGGTTCTGTATTGTTGGATTTTTCCTCCAAGGAATTAAGTAATATTAGAGACCTAAAATATGCAGGCAAGCTCACTTGGTGAATTCACTAGGGATGTGACTTACATCTTCAATTCTAATATGAAAATATAGGCAGTAATTTGGTGATGGCATTATTTTTAAAAAGCCTAGTTTAAGGGGGAAAAAAAGATTGTAAAGCTGTATATGGTAAAGTGGACACCAGGTAGGAATTTCAGATCTGTCAGATCTGTAGCATCACAATACAAACTTTACAATTAAAAGTAACATCTAAGAGAAAAAATGTATAGTCTTGAGGAACTACATTACTTATTATTTACTCTCCCACCACAATAACCATCAGCCAAATCAGAAAAAGGAAACTACAGGGGAGCAGAAAGTGCTGACCTCCAGACAAGAAACACTGCTTTTCAGTCCTAGTTTTGTCCCACGTCTAAGTCAGTTAGCCACTCTGAGCTTTGGTTTCCTCACCTACAAAATGGCAATAATAATATTTCAGAGATGGGAATATGAAGATTAAATCAACCACACAGTTAAAGACCTAAATAAAACAAAAGAAAAATCTAGAAATGTTCTTCATATATAAATTTAATAGAAAACAATATCAAAATGTGAGCTAAAGACATGCATATTTTATTTAGTAATAGGTACATGTGCTATTCCAAATGGGGGCCTGGGAGAAATGTTCCGTGGGAAAAGATAATCTTTCAGAGGACCTTTATCACATGAATTAAAAGTATCTTCATTACTTTGGGCAAAAATTGTTTTAGTATTTATACTACTTAGCCCTGCAGATTTGCCTGTTTGCATTTCTATTAACTCAAATTCTGATTTTCATTTGGGGATCTTCATGCATTGGTCATCTTTTCTTTGCTCAATGAGCCAGAAAGGAGTCAAATCTTCATGCTTTAAGATTTATATAGATTCGGTTTTAAAAATTACACTCAAAGAAAACTTATTTTCTAACACTGGTTTCCATTTGAGTAATAATTTTCTTCAAGCCAAAATTAAAGTTAGGTCCATGTTCTCTTCTCTGTCACATTCTTTTCCTGTCGTCAGTAATTTAGTCTCAAGAAAAAAAATGATAGAGAGTAGAAAGAAAAAAGAAACGGAGAAAGGCAGAGAAAAACAATTATAGTGCAAGGATGAAACAAAAAAGTTTAAACGATGGAAAAAGAATGATTATAAGCAAAAATAAGTGATTTTTAAGATGACTAATTTTTATTTTTGACTAATCTTTATTATTAAGCAAAAATCCTGTGTTACATTAAATTTGAAAACCTATTCTGTCAATTTCATTATTATAATGCAAGCATCTAATAAGAGTAAAATATACACATTTTGTACAAAAAAAACTCACTATAAATGAGAAATTTGGGACTTTAACTTGTTAGTATTTTAATTCTCATTTTTTAATTCTACAATATATCTAATATTTTACTAGACTCGTTTCTCTTAAAACATAATTTAATAAGCACATGTGTGACTTTGCACACAGATGCTTTAAATGTAGAAATACACTTGTACATTTGTATTTAAAGCACTTTTCTATCTGCCCATTTGGGTGACAGAATAAGACAGTGAATCTTGATAGTCTAGATGAAAACTGAAAAACAGCGTATTATTGATGTCTTCATTCATCACACCCCTCCCACTCAAAAAAGATGCTCTCAGAAATGTGTTTGGCAAACTTGATGTTCTTGTAGATCACGATGCTTCAGAAGCATGACTTCTCTGAGGAAACACTAGATCTGGCAACAGAAATATCTTTAAATCTTTTACATAGCCAGTCCACAGGGAAAGCTTTAAGAAAGGATCAAAGCGTGTCCTTTCAGCTCGAATTATTCCATTACAGCTGAATGTGACATAATTACAAAAGATGTTGGATGTGGAATCTCATCAGGATTATCTGACACTCATCTTTGTTGAGAAAGTCTCCCCAGCTGTTGCTCTGATCGCCCAAATGTGACAGGAGGACAGAGCACAAAAGTACTTGGAGTGACCACTGCTTGGAGTGAGCTTAGCTTCCTTAGGCCATTTTGTGACTTTCCACAAATATCAAGAGTATGGAAAAACAGAAAACATTGTTCCAAATATAGTTCCGTTTTCATCCGCAAAGCAGCTTAGAAAACATAAAAAGGCAGGAGCACCAGTGAGGGGCTTATCCTTTGGCACATTCGTGTTTGCTGCGGCCGAGCTCCTTCAGGCATACGCGTTTCAGTCCGAAAGGACCGTTTGCACTCCCCTGCAGGCCTGCGTTAGTTCTTATTTGCTCCTGCAGTCTCATCTTGATTTATCACTCTCCTATCTCGATGCCTGTTAATGGCTTTGCTGGTGGAAATTCTCGTTATTGGGGATGAATCAGAAAGAGCATTATGACCCTGAAAATGAAATAAGCTGAATAAATATTTAATTTCTTACTAAGTTTTACTGGTCATCGGTAAATCACCAATTTTAAAAGGTGTGTTTTATACAAGCATTTGCCAAAGTTTCTTTTTTCAATATCACCAGAGAGGTTCAATTGTAAAATATAACATCAAACATAAAATGTTGAATAATTACTCATTCCAAAGGATTTGGGAGAAGCAAAAAAAATAAATAAAAAATACTTTTCTTTCCTTCCCCGTCGTGGATTACATTTTCTTCATACATTATTAATGAAGTTAAACTACTAGTAACATGCCAAATGTGCTGCACAGGAGATTTGTGCCTAATCCAGCACAAAACAGGCCCAGTCACATAATGATAGAAAAAAGAACAAATGTCAACAGTTTCACACTGGGACTAGATTAAGCAGACCGTACTTACTGATTTCTTACACAGGGATTATCTCACTTTTAGTGCTATGAGAAGGAAGGCCACACTTCTCTTATATTAACACAGAATTGCACCTGAGGAAAAAAAAAAAATGGAGAGAAGATGCTTCATCCCCACTCCCACTCAGCCCCATGGCCATGGGACCTTGATTTATTAAATACCACGGACTTAAGCCATTGTTTGGATAATGGGCTACATAAAAATGTCTAATGGTGATATACAAGTATTAATACCTTAGAGATCAAATATAATATTGCCTCTCATTGAACTCTGATTAGATCGTGCTTAAAATAACTGGTGTTTATTGTTTACCCTTCTACTTGCTAGGTTCAGAAAGCTCCATGGCTTAGGCTGTGGCTGGATTCTTTTACAGGCAATATTAATGTTGAAAGAGTTTAAGGATTTTTCCCCCTTTAATCTCTGGAGGCTAAGGCTGGCAGCCCTTACGTAAGCAAGCTCCCATTGACTTCAGTGAGAGGTTAGCAGTTGCATAAATATCCCTGGCGCTGGCTTCCATGCTTCATTATTAGTCTTGTTCAAAGGGTACTTACGTATTCACTGAAAGTGTGGTTTTCAGACTTTTGATTATCCATGTAGCCAGGATTATGTCTATTATTCAAGAGTACGTACTATTAAATTAAGCTATATAAAAAAATAAATAAATTTACAGGCATGAGTGTGACCTCAAAAATTACAACTGCCAACCAGTCCAACAATTGATCTCATTATATCAGTGACAATAAAATCTTCTAATGCTTCTGCATTAAATAACTTCCCAAGTGTACCTTTTCAAAAAAACTTGATTCTTACAAAATGTTCTAAGGAACTTTATTTTAACAGGAATTTTATCTTAAAAGGAATTTTATCTTAAGATGTACTTCCATTTGGCTCATAAACTATTTGTTAATTGACCTTTGCTCTTATTCCAACTATTTAGAACAGTGGCTAAGAAACCAATCATTCAGTCAGAGGGTGAAACATTTAATCATTTAGGGATGTTTGCTTTTATTGTACCAAATAAAGATTTGCCATCTTGTTTATAGGCAATTCTGAAGTAAATGTTTAGAAAATCCTGGCAAAAAAAAAAAACAAGTGAAAGAAACTTGAGAAATAGAAAACAGGATGAGTTAGGCCACCGTGGCTTGACTCACCAAAATAGCACATACAATTTATTACCATAATCTAATGATGGACACTCAGAAACAAAGGAATTTTTCAGAGAGGAATATTTTTCCAAGTTAACAGCCTCACTAATTTTGATTAAAATTTTCTCTAACATAAATCTTCTTTGGATGAGTATTTACTTCAAAAGAAAAAGTTGCACAAATCTTGCTGATAAAACAAATAATTAACCTCTGGTATACCTTGAATCATATATTATAAAGGGGTAGACACAGGCATACCTGTTCACTGTCATATTCATATTCCCATAGGACAAGACAATTTTAAAGCATAATCATAATTTATCTCATGTATATCTAATAGCACAATTGAGTGGGCATCACTGATTCTGCCAGTGAGGATTCTGCGTAACTTTCTGTATCATACAGCAAGAAAGTAGAAAAACAGGGCACTTAAATCCAGGTCTTCTGACTACAAATCTAATATTTTTCCTTCATATCAAGACAACAATTCTGTTGATGTTTATCCTCAGTTGCTATGTTAACACCCCTCCCCCCAAAAAAAAACAGTAAAAATTTTCAACCGCTGGAAAGAACTCTGAAATATATTTGTACCCTCTTTCACTAATATTTGTTTCAGTGCTTCCAAAAGTGTACTAACAACCACTACTTGAGATGACTTTAGATAGTATCCAACCAATATTTTTATTTTTATAGTTTAATATTTATTTTTCAAAACAACTTCCATTTATGGGAAGAGATTTTACTTTTTACTTATAGTTGTAATTTAAAGATTCCTTTCTAAGGATAATTTAATTAAAAGAGATGATATCTAAAAAATGTTAATTATTATAAATGGCACAAGACAATGGCAAAATGTAAAGATAAAATGGGAATGACTGAGTTTATTGATGCTGATAACTGATTTATTGACACTTCCTGATCAACTGATTATTGCTGCTTCCCTGTGACCTGGGAGATACAAAGAACAAGTCACACATGTCAACTTCAGAAAGGTGCAGTCTTATGATAGTTTTTACATATATTAAAAGAAATTAATAGCGCAGTTAGAAAAGAAGAAATATCTAAAATCAACAACCTAAAATTCTGAGTAAGCTAGAATAAGAAGAGCAAAATAAATCTAAATTAATCAGACCACAATAAATAATAAAAATTAGAATATAAGTCAACAAACTTGAAAACAATCACAATAGAGACAAATTAATAAAACCATAAGGTTACTCCTTTGAAAAGATCCACAAAAACTGATAAACATCTAGGCAGTCTACAGAAAAAAGAAAACACAAATTACTAATATCAGAAATGAAAGAGAGGTCATTACTACTTATCCCATGGACATTATAAGGATAACAAGACAATATTATGAACAACTCTCTGCCCACAAATTTGGTAACTTAGATGATATGGACCGATTCCTTGAAAAAACGCAATCTGCCAAAAACACACAAGGAGAAATAGATCATCTGAAAAGTCCTGTATCTATCAAACAAGTTTAATTTCTCTATCAACTTAAAAGTAGGTTGCTTTGGCCAATGAAATATGAGGAAAGTGTTGTTTCTCAATTCCAAATAGAAGTGATTAAGAGGTGGTGTGTGATTCTCCATTTCTTCGCCTGCTTGTGACAACTGTGAAAGCATATGTTGAGATGGACGTATAACAAGGATCCTGGGTAGGTGAAAGCTAGGAAACTAAAATTTTTGTGTTTTGTTGTGGTTTTTTTGTTGTTGTTACCACATCATTATATACCTTAACCTGGTTAATACATATGTGAATACATATAACTAACCTAACAGAGTAGCTTTAACTACTCTAATAATTTATGTATTAATAGGAAGGAGAAAGGGGAAATGTCTTCTGGCAGAGGATGGGAAAACTTCCTTTGAGGGTCAGAGTATGGGAGGAGGAGTCAGGTGAAAAGAATGACGTAAATAAATTCCTGAAAAGTAAGATTAAGGGCATGAAGTGGGAATGGTGTACAGGAACATGGGACTGAGAGCGTGTACTAAAAGCTAACATTAGAAAGATCAGTCACAGCTGGACTGTAGAAGACCATAAATGCAAACGCAGGGTTTGACTTGATTCTGTCAGCAATAGAGAGAGTGCCTGAAAGCTTTTTAGCTAGGAAATGTCATGATCAGAGCTGAACTCTACATGGATCTTGCTCATAAGGGTGCACTGAAGGTGGAGGAAGTAGTTGGAGGGTTTACAATTTTCTGGTTTGAGAAGAAATAAGAAGCTAAATTACAGCAGTGTCAGAGGATGTAAATGAAATGATGATCATGAGAAACCTTTTCGTGGTGCAATTTATAAAATCTAGTAATTAATTATGTGTGAGAAAAGAGGGGCAGGATTTGAAGGAAAAGACTGAGCGGGTGAATCCCAGTCAAGGCAGAGAACACTGGAGGAGAGGTTTTGTGCAATAAGATGAATGGAGATGAAGGCCTTGAACTTGAATACTGTAAAGATTGCTGTTGAGCTTTACCATATTATATTATGGTAAACATGTTCAGATTATTTGCCTCTTAGATCATGGGAAATAACCATTTTGATTATTAGGACACTATAAATTGTGCTGGGCTGCAAAATAATACAACATATCATTAAGAAAATATAATATTAATCAAAAGAACATGTAATCTCACACAGTGCTGCTTTTATAAAAGTGAGCAAGTAACCTATTGTTCTTATATCAAAATATTAAATGCCCTTTTAACTGACTATATCATTGTTAATGAGATCAAAATTTGTCTTCAATTCCCATGTAGTCCAACTAACTTTGATCTGTTTTATTACCAACATCCCAACCTAACTACTATATTGCCTGAGGAGCAAATAGGTGTCATTCATGAAAAGGAAAACCAAGAATACCAACTAGGTAATAAGCCATCTATCATTCTATTGAAAAGCAACTTTCATATTTTATGTGAATATTTATGTATAGAACAAAATGAAACATGTTGTGCAGTTATATGTGACATAGGGTTCATCTGTATGTGTGTACTCTATTCAACAGCTCATCATTTGTAAAGACTGAAGATGAATTCGGAGTTTCCATGTCCTTTTTACAAATGGACATCAATAAGAGCAAACCTCAATACGTAAATACTAACAAACGTAAATATGTACAGACCAATATATCTTGGTATAATACATCCCTTTATTACTTATAGGTAGACTTTACATCTTTTCTATTACACAAGGCAAAATTTTTATTATCGCCTGGCTACATGCTTCCCATAGCATCATTGATGTCTTCAACTGGTGAGTGCTTAGGAAATATGAATTCCTCTTAACCTTAGCTAAACAAAGCATCATTAAATGTAAAAGTGGTGTGAAATAATGTTGGTTAAGATGACTTTAAAGATGGTGTGTAGTAGTTTTTCCTAAAAGTGGTATTTACATACTGATGATTCATAATTAAGTTTATATGGTACACATATTAACACTTTTTATTTTATTAACTATTAACTATGTAACTATTTTGTTTTAAATAGAAACTAAACGTAAAACAAACATGAAACAAACTAAAACATAAAATTCTTGATTTCTCAGATATTATTAAGATAAAGTTAAAAATACACACACATTAACACAAATGATAAAAAACAATACTGCAAAAGTCTTGAAGCCAGCATGTGAATCATAAAAGTTTGGGAAATCCATATATGTTCTCAAAACAAATGACCTAAAATAAAAGCTATGATATTGGAAATATATATTTAAAAGTTGCATTGATATTTTAAAAAAGGAAAAGATGATCCCAGGAACATCAATGAATGCAATTCATATTCACTTATTATTTTGCATGTAAAGCAGCTTCTAGCAGATCTTTTTACCTTTATGTTACCAAATCGATTCACCTCAGAATGAGTACAAAACTCAGAGTAATCAACAGCTTAAGAGAAGAGAATTTTGACCATATTATCTTTCCAAGGAACAATTACTATGAAATCACCATTGTGAGGACTTTTAAATGCCAAAGGTTTCCCCACCTGCTGTAGTTCTGGTCCACACACAGATATAGGTTAAGAAAACCTCCTCCGGGTAGGCTCTGCCTCATTGAACCTCATGTGACTAGACTAGAGGAGCACCCCAGTTTCTCTGCCACAAAAGGATCTATAAAAGTGGCCAAAGCCAAAATATGGCTTAATTACTTCACATCACGCTATTAGCTTAACATTGCTTCTCTTCATGCTATAGCTTGCTATTTCAGGCAGAAGGGAGATGAAAACTGCCCTGGTAAAGATAAAGTCTGGCCTGTTCAAGAAATTCAAGGAAACAGAATCATGGAAAGCAGTTAGTGAGGGAAGGATATCAAAGGATGGTGTTCCACAGGTGGGCAGGGACAGGGTTACACAGAGCCAGGAAGACCACTGTAATGCATTTGGATTTTAACATAAGTTCAGTAAGAAGTCACAGAAGGGTTTCGTTTTTTTAAATTTATCTTTATTGTTGAAACTATTACAGAT
Organism: Miniopterus natalensis; assembly: GCF_054644295.1. Lineage (NCBI taxonomy): Eukaryota > Metazoa > Chordata > Mammalia > Chiroptera > Miniopteridae > Miniopterus > Miniopterus natalensis. The sequence continues at coordinate 136,251,569 of NC_142081.1, forward strand.
CTCCCCCTTTTTTTTCCCCCATTGATCCCCTCCACTCCACATCCACCCCCACCCCAGGCCTTCACCACACTATTGTCTGTGTCCATAGGTTATGCATATGTGCATATAAGTTCTTTGATTAATCTCTTCCCACCCACTCCCCCACCACTGCCTTCCCTCTGAGATTCATCAGTCTGTTCCATGCTTCTATGTCTCTGGATCTATTTTTGTTCCTCAGTCTATTTTGTTGATTAGATTCCACATTTGAGTGAGATCCTGTACAACTGAATCAGGAAGGATGCTAAAAAACAGGCAAATAACAACTGATGAAATCAAAGCAGCAATAAATAAAAAAACTCCCAGCAAACAAAGGCCCTGGTCCACATGGCTTCAGAGGGGAGCTTTCTAATTCTTCAAGTTGTAGGGTTAGAGAGTTTACTAAAAATTTTTCTTGCTTTTTGAGGTAGGTTTGCAGTGCTATGAACTTCACTGCTTTCACTGTGTTCCACAGATTTTGGGTTGTTGTATGTTCATTTTCATTTGTTTTCAGGAAGTTTTCAATTTTTTTCTTGATCTTATTGGTAACCAATTCATTGTTTAATAACATTCTATTTAGCCTCCATGTGTTTGAATGTTTTTGAGTGTTTTTACTGTAGTTGACTTCTAATTTCATGCCATTGTGATCTGAGATGCTTAATATGATTTCAATCTTCTTGAACTTGTAGAGACTTGTTTTGTGTCCTAACATGTGGTCTATCTTTGAGCATGACCCATGTGCACTTGAGAGGAATGTAGATTCTGCACCTTTGGGGTGAAATGTTCTGTAAATATCAATTAAATCCATCTGATCTAGTGTGCCATTTAGAGTCACTGTTTCTGTGTTGACTTTTTGTCTAAAAGATCTATGCAGTGGGGTGTTAATGTCCATGACTATGACTGTATTGTTGATCTCTTCCTTACAGTCCTTAAGGTTATTATTGATAGGTCCTTATTTATTGCCACTTTAATTTTTTAGGCCTATATTTCTCTATTTCTACTTATTATTACAGTAGTCCCTTTAACATTTCTTACAATGCTTCTATTTCTACTTCTAATTACAGCAGTCCTTTTAACATTTCTTGCAATACTGGGTTTGGTGGTGATAAATTCCTTTAGCCTTTTTTTTTCTGGGAAGCTCTTTATTTCACCATCTATTTTGAATGATAGTCTTGCTGGATAGAGTAGTTTTGGTTTCAGATCCTTGTTTTGCATTACCTTGACTACTTCATGCCATTCCCTTCTGGCCTATAGAGTTTCTGATGAGAAGTCAGCTGACAACCTTATGGGAGCTCCTTTGTAGGTAACAGATTTTCTCTTGCTGCCTTTAAGATTCTCTCTTTGTCAGGACATAAAGATGGCCAAGAGACACATGAGAAAATGCTCAACGTCGCTGATCATCAGAGAGATGCAAATTAAAACCAGAATGAGGTATCACTTCACACCTGTCAGAATGGCTGCCATCAACAAATCAACAAATGACATGTGCTGGCAAGGGTGTGGAAAAAGGGGAACCCTAGTACACTGCTGGTGGTGCAACCACTATGGAAAACAGTATGGAGGTTCCTCAAAAAATTATAAATGGAGCTGCCTTTTGACCCAGTGATTCCACTCCTAGTAATGTATCCTAAGAATCCTGAAACATTCATCAGAAAGAATATATGTACCCCGAAGTTCATAGCAGCACAGTTTACAATAGCTAAGATCCGGAAACAGCCCAAGTGCCCATCAGTAGATGAGTGGGTAAAAAAGCTGTGGGACATTCACACCATGGAATACTATGCAGCTGTAAAGAAGAACCTAGTACCCTTTGGGATGGATGGGCCTGGATAATATTATGCTAAGTGAAATAAGCCAGGCAGAGAAAGACAAACATCACATGATCTTGCTTATATGTGGAATCTAAGGAACTTAATAAACTGATGAACAGAATAGATTCAATGACATGGAAGCATAGATGAGACTGATGAATGTCAGAGGGATGGAGGAGGGTGGGTGTGTGGAGGGGGAGAGAATTTATATGCATATATGCACAACCCAAGGACAGGGACAATGGTGGGGAGAGGGACTGGGGAGGGGAAAAGGATAGGGTGGAGCGGGTTATGGGGAGAAAAAGGGACATCTGTAATATTTTAAACAAAAATAAAATTAAAAAAAAAAATTAAAAAAAAATGACACATCTGGGATTTTATGTAATTACCTCCTTACTATGATAAGTAATTTGCATATTGAAGATTATAATGTGCATAATCCTAATTTGTGGTAAATTTAACCTGGGGGAAAATTATATACTAAGGATTGGGAATCACTTAAAAGTCCAGGAGAATAATGGTTCAATGAGGGTAAAAATGCTGTGTAGTCACTGTTAACAGCATATATGCAAGGAATTTTTATGCCATTAAAGTGCCAAAAATATAATGTTAATAACAAAAAACTGTATATACATTATGATCCCAATTTTGATTAAAAAATACTGTATAGCTGTGTATGTATAAAAAAAAAAAAAGATTCTCTCTTTGTCTTGAATTCTGGGCATTTTAATCATGATGTGTCTGGGCATGAGCCTCTTTGGGCTCTTCTTGCTTGGGACTCTCTGTGCCTCCTGAACTTGTGTGACTTTTTCCTTCACCAGGTTAAGGAAGTTTTCTGCCATTATTTCTTCAGACAGGTTCTCTAACCCTTCCTTACTTTTGACCTCTTCTGGCACTCCTATGATGAGAATATTGCTACATTGCATGTTGTCCCACAGCTCCCTTAAATTGTCCTCCTGTTTTTTAATTGTTTTTTCTTTTTGGATCTCTGATGTAGTGATTTTTTTCTACCCTGTCTTCTAATTTGCTGATCCAGTTCTCAGCTTCCTCTAATTTGTTGTTTATTCCTTCCAATGAATTCTTTATTTCTGCTATGTCATTCTTCATTTCTGACTGGTCATTTTTCATATCTTTTTTCATGCTGTTGAGCATTCTTATAATCAGTATTCTGAACTCTATATCTGATAGATTGCTCATCTCCATTTCATTTAGCTCTTTTTCTGGAGACTTCTCTTGTTCTTTCATTTGGGGCTTGTTTTTTTGTCTCCCCATTTTTGCTGCCTATATGAGTATGTTTCTATGTACTAGGTAGGCCTGCTAGAACTAATCTTCTTGGACGGTCTCTGGTGCAGGCCAATGTCAGGGGCTATTTGTGGCTGGCCTTGAGTACCCTGTTTGGAGCCATCAACAACCCATGCTCGGCTTGAGGTCCCCTCTGTTGGGGCTAGATGCATTTGGACAGAACCAAGATGCACACTACAATCTGCTTTTCCAAGGTCCAGGTCCAGAAGCAGATCAGGCAAAGACTGAAAGCACTCTGATGTGTGCCTCTACCTGCAGGCTGATTAATCTGATTCTCTTAATGAGACTCAGGCAGCAGAAACTCCACAGGGTGGGGCAGCTGATTGTTATCAGTCTCTTAATGAGCCTCAGGCTGTAGAAACTCCTCTGGGTAGGGAGAGAGGTTTTCCAACAGGGTGGGGCAATTGTTTCCCCCTCAAGCAAAAGCTGCTTGGAAGGTAAATGTCTGCCTATGAGAGATGTCCTCTGTAGTATAGGGGAATGACTCGGCACAGGAATCCAGAGGGGTACCCTCTGAACTCTATCTCTGGAGACCACAACTCTAGATTCTACTCACAAAGCTCCAGTTCACTCTGCCTTCCCTCTCTCAGAGCCCAAGGTGAGCGGCTGCACACAAAACTGTGTACGTTGGCTCTTTAAGAGGGTGCCTGCATTTCTAGCCATTTCTTCCTGGCAGACAGAAACCTGGCTCCTTTTCACAGCTTGATGGTATGTGGGCAGCTTTCTCAGTTCCGATGCTCTTGGCTGGGAAGCCCAGCATGGGGTTTATGCCTCAGAGTCCTCAGTGGGAACCTCCCACAGCTGAGATCTCCCTCCAGACCTTTAGCTGCTGCCTGTGGGAGCCCAGCCAGCCCTCTCGTGCATCTGCACTTCCTACCAGTCTCTATGTGGTCTCCACTTTTCCTCCTTGATGAGTGTGCTCTCCAGCTCGTCTTGTCTATTAACTGCTTCATGTGACTGTGGGGTATTTTTACAGAGCTGATGGACAAACGAATCTCTGTAGTGGGCAAAAACTCTCAGTAGGTACGTAGAAAACTAAACAAACTAAGCAGACACCTTTTTTTATTCCAGGAAATATCAATTCCAGGGGGATAATACTGTTCTTTAAAGGACACATAATCAGACTACACAAATTGTTCACTTTGGTGAACAGTATCTGCAAAGTCATAATAACAACAACACTGAAGACTGATTTAACCACAACTAGGACTGATATTGGGAAGGGGAGCATGGAGGTACTTGGAAAGGTAAGTTCTCACCTATCATAAGTGTAAGTCAATAAATGATGTCTAAATGGCTACATCGAGGAATGAAATATTGAGGGAATACCAGGAAAAATAGCTGAAAGAGTTGAAAATGGTCACCTCTAAGGAGGAGGACTGGGATTATTTTTCATAGGGTTGCAAACTAGAAAAGGGGAACACACTCCCATCCTGGCAGAATGTGCAGGCGCAAAATACTGATATGAATCGATCTATTCCTTCTTGAAGTTTACCAAGAAGTGAGTTGTTTTCTTGACTCTAAGAAACAAACAAGAGGAATATACAGGGCACTGGCAGCTAAAGCGCACGCTCTGAGGAGAGGGAAATAGAAAGAGAACAGAAGAGCAGCATCAGGACCACATGCCTACACGCATGCATGCATACATGCATGATACACACATGGGAGAGAGAGGGCAGCGTGAAGAAAGAAAGAAGCCGGCCATGCCGAAAGCACAGGAGGAGAAACACAAGGCAAAAAATGACCAATAGGCTGGTTGTGGTGGAGAATTTTAGCTTTAAGTGTATTTTGATCCTTAGGTTCTTTATTTTGATACAAAAATTTCCTGCTCTTCCTTTTTAATTTGTATTAAAGTTTACACAAGAATTCCTTATTTTGCATTGATAGAACATTGGGAATTCCCTACTTACATAAAAAGTCTACTAAAGATTTATACCAATACAACTTTATTACATTTATTTTCATTTAAAATGTAATGTGATTAAGGTTGGGTGTTTCCTTTGCTCAGATGTTGTGTTTTATATACTGTAGAGTCCTGAGGAAATACTGTTTTGGGATGAAATACTAAGCTGATTTTTGAAACAGCAGTTTCACAGAGTTTGAGATATATGGGATCAATATCGACCGCCGATCATCGACCACTTTCTTTGTAACTCAACTTTGGAAGAAAATGCATCACTGCCCAAGTCAAGAGAGTTGAATACCACTTCTAATTTTTATAGGCAAAATGCTGTAAAATAGAAAGTATCTTTGGGTAAAGAAAAGAGAACTAGATTGTCACAGGTTTCAAGTTATACCCAAATCGAACATTGTAATGCATTTGGGATAAAGGGATCTTTTTGTAATCAAATCACACCTTTTCAGGAGCATCAGTAATAGAGAGAGATGAAAAACTCACATATAAGTTCAGCCCAAAGATAGATATTTCAAACAACAGCACATCTCTCTGTTGCTTTTCGTTATGGTTAAATCATCCATTTCTTACTTTAAGTCCCTTATTTAGATCTCTCTGAATGATTGCTATTCTGTTTTAGTTTTCTAAAAGCAGTTGAAATTAGAGGCTTTATATTCTAGTCTAGGCTCTGCTCGTCTACAGGTCAGGAAACTCCGCTTCACTCATCCTTGTATTTCTCAATCTCAACAAAGCACCTGGAACCAAGTAGCTTTTCAATATGTGATTGTGGAAATGAATTGGACTAACATATATCCAAAAAAAGTAGTAAAATGCCAAAAACTGAAAGGTAATCATTTTGCTGATGTGGCCATTGGGAGGGGAAAAAAAAACAACAAAGGAAAATTTTCATCACTAACAAACACACCTGCCAGGGTAAATTTACTGCAGATAAAGAAGACAAGCGAATTTAACTTCTTCAGCCTTTCAGGCCTTGATTGTGTGAGAAAAATTCTTAATTAGAAAAAATTGATTCAGTTAAAAAAAATCAAAAATTACAAATACACTTTATCTTATTGGTAAATAAATTTAATATTAATAATTTATGAACTAAAATTTAAGAGGAAATTTTAAATAAAAAACAAGAACAGATTAAGTATTCAAACTAGTCTCTAAAAAAAGTTATCCTAAGAAGTACACAACTAATGAAAGTAGCAGGTGATTAGAAGGTCGCAGAAGGTAGCACTAATTAAAATGATTTAATTAACAATATTTTATTGCCTCCTTCCTATCATACCAACCATATTGACCTGAAAAACAATTGTGTCAAATATTAGATATTGTATTCCCGACCCTTAAAAACTATTAGCCAGAATACGTATCTATACTCGTTTTAAAACAACTCTGTGAATAATTAAAATGACTTTATTTTAACTGAATATTCATTATAAATTTTAAAACTGCCACCTAGCTTCCCCACTAGGATTTACTATTTTGACATTTCAAATTACAAAAGTGGATTAGCCTTTGTTAAATTGGAAATTGCACGTGCAATAGAAGGACCACCCGTGCCAGCAGTGGGAATTGATGTCTTTCTGATCTGTTTTACATGTGTTTGATGAAGGATGCAATTCAGCTGTTGTACTGATTTCACTCTTGGATGGCTTCCCCTTGGGCCGCGTAGTGACTGCTTCCCACTGGTTATTCATGCGCTTTATTGATTGACACCCTGAACCAAGTTATTAGATCTTTTTTGAACACATGGCTTTCCAGTGGAAAAAAGAATAACTTTTACAGAATACAAGTAATGGGTTTGAAAAATAATACGTGTGCTTCACAAAGAACAAAATAAGCTTACTAATGAAGACATCCATAATTTTGCCAGGATACTTGCTACTGAAGACATCCACATAAAAACTCAGAAATGCAAGTTAGGCTTCAGTGTCAAGTGTAACAACAACAACACTTTATAATATTCACCCAACTCAGCCTACCATAATTGTATACGTTTCCTTTCATTTTTAATATTTGTCTCTGTAGTCTTGAGAAATGTTTGAAAATGCCTCTGTAATTGTTTTTGTGACAAAGGAGCTAGATTCCCACTCCCCGTATTTGTTCTCTTCTTCAAGATGTTTCTAGATAGCTATATTTTCGTCCAGTGGACAAGTGCCATACAACATTTGGGGGTCCTTCCTTAAGTGATAGGTAATGCACGCTCTTTAACTCTTGTTTTCCTCCTTCCTGCTGGCTGGAATATGAACATGATTGCTAAAGCTGGAGCAGCTATCTTGAGCCGTTAGGTGACCTTGGTTATGGAACTTCAGACAAAGGAGCAATGAGATGAAAGGAGCTCAGTCCCTGAGCACTTTGTGAAACAGACTTACCACATCAGTACAAGAAAACTACTTATCTACAAACCCTTTCTGATCTGAGAAATAATTTTTATTTCTATTTAAGACACTCTATTTTGGGTGTTTGTTACTCTCAGTACAATTTAATCTTAAATAATAATGTCCAATGAAATCAGAGAATTGGGGAAATAAACGACTTAACCATGGAACTTTAAGTACTCTTTCCTTGAGAAAATGTATATGTCTGAAAATTTCTGCATTTAGAGAATTGTGTAAGAGAAGCAAATATAATAGCTAACATTTTTGAGGGAGAAAAAATTGATGCATAGGAAAGCTGACAAAGCACCTGGAACCAAGTAGCTTCTCAATATGTAATTGTGTAAATGAATTGGACTAACATATATCCAAAAAAAGTAGTAAAATATGTTAGGTAACACATGCAAGTAGTCAGAAACTTTAGATAACACATACAAGGTCACTTGGCCAGTCCATGGTAGAGCCAGGATAAAAAAGACTAGACCTGAAGTAATGAAAGCGCCAGGTCAGGAGGCCCATGTAACCACATCTGCCATAATTCTCATTTCAGTGAGTAAAATTGGAACCCAGATCCTTTGGGCTGTCTTGTGTTCTTTGTACCACAGCTTGCTACTTCCTAGTACAAATTTGGAGAGTAAGTTGATGAAGCAAATATTATTCTTTTTTTTCTAATATATTTTTCAATTGATTTCAGAGAGAGGAAGGGAGAGGGAGAGAGATAGAAACATCAATGATGCGAGAGTCATCTATCGGCCACCTCCTGCACGCCCGCCACTGGGGAAGGAGCTGAAACCCAGGCATGTGCCCTGACCGGGAACTGAACCGTGATCTCCTGGTTCATGGGTCAATGCTCAACCGCTGAGCCATGCTGGTCAGGCCGCAAATATTTTTCTTATATAAAGAAGATTCTTTGGATATGTTTCCTTTCGATAAATAGTACTATTATTACAGTTAGGATGTGGTTCAATTAATAAAAATAAATGTTTATATACAACTTTTCCTTTTATAGGCTGGTGAGACTCATTTTATATAGGACTACATCTGAAGAATGGGATCCCTTTATAGCCAGCCAGGAATTAACTGCACAATTAACCACCAAATTCATGACACAAACACAATCTTTAAAAAAAAAAAAAAAGGAATAAAATGCTTAGATTTTCTATGTCTCTATTAAAGTTCACTTCATCTGTCCACACTAACTGTATGGTTTTGACATTTAACAACTGGCACTGTTTTACCTAATATTTGTAATTGCCTATGTACAAATAATTCACACATTTACCAGTTAAGTGTTCTCTCCACTAACCCTGAGTGTGTGCATTCTTGCCATGTTACTGTGGGGTTCCCAAGAAAGCACTTCAGTGGTTAAGTGAGATATTTGAATGAAGACAGGGCATAAGGGTTAGTAATTTCTCAGTCCCACTCCCCACCCCACTACCACCCCTGCCACTGGTAAAATATATTTTTTAAAACTGATCTGTATATTTTCACACTATCATCATCTTAGTCTTAAACCGTCCCATCTCAGTCCTGCACGCTGGCAATTGATTTGAAACATACTCAAATTGATGATGTGTAATAAAACAAGACCCAGGCTGCTCTTTCTCCAGAGAAGATAAGACTGATAATCAGCTGACAAATGAGAGAAATAAAAGAATATTAATCCAAAACACATTAAGTCATGTTTGTATTAGCATTTAAATAATACTACTGTACATGAATTTGTTGCTTTGGGGATGTTGAGGGGGTTACTGCAGCAGTTCGTTTTTTTACTAGTAATTGGTATTTATTCTATAAATAAATAAATAAATAAATAAATAAATAAATAAATAAAATCATTTTCTTACCAAGTGACTTGGTCATATCCTATTTTGTGTAATAGATATCTCTTGTAGTATCATGTCAAAGCCTAGTATGTCACAAAAAGAAAAGCCACTTCAAGAATACCTACAAGTTAAGTCTGACCTGGTTAGAGTTTTACACAAATATATATATATATATTATATATTATTTTTTTAATTTTATTTTTGTTTAAAATATTACAGATGTCCCTTTTTTCTCCCCAATGACCCATTCCAAATGACCTAGCTGTGGTCCTAAAGTGGCTTGAACAAAGCCTAGGCTACCTATAGAACAATAGGAAGTAGCCAGTCACTCATGTACTTAGAGTAGTGATCCCTTGAAAATTTAGCTGAAAATTGGAGTTCCATACAGAGGCATATTTAATGAAACTTCTTAACCTACATTCCCTAAAATGTCATTTTAGTAAAAGAAAAAATATATATATATATATTTGACCCACATTACTTTGGAAGTCATGGTGACTAGACATTTATGTTGGTAATTGGGCCCCCTGTGTTGTTTTCATCATGTGTCTACTATTATCAAGCACTGTGCAAGGTGCTTGGGAAACAAAAATAGGCAAATATAGCCTTGCTCACGTGAAGCATAAATTCCAGTGGGGGATTATAATCATAGGCAGATAAGATGAATAAATAAAATGAATGAAGATTTATGAAGTATAATATAAAAATAAATGGTTTTGAACAGGAGAGTGGCATGACCCTATTTGCTTTCTGAGAAACTACGCTGGCTTCTTGAAGAATGGAATGGAAATGAGAAGAAGAAAAAAAAATAGGAGATCAGCTTAATAGTCCAGGCAAGAAGTTATAAAGACCTGTTCCAAGGTGACCTCATAAGAGAGGAAAATGAGTTGAAAAATTTACAATATATTTTAGAAGATCAAGAGACAGAAGTTTCTGATAGATTGAATGGGAATGATAAAGGGCCAACTTATCAAGAATGGAACCCATGATTCTAGCTTATGACTCTATTAGGTGTCAGTATCATTCACTGATAAAGGAACCAAAAAGGAAGGGCAGATTACTGGGGAAGTGGAGCAATTACCAGTCTGGATAGCTTAATTTGAAATTTCCTATGGAACATCAGAATAAAGATAGTGAACTAAGTATTTAACTATAAGAGCCTTGACTTCAGAAGCAAATTCTGGGGTAGAGATGGACTATATAGAAAGTCATCAGCGTATAATGAAAATGAAGCTCTAGGAGCAGACTCAATTGATCAAAGGAAAGCATGCAAATGAAAGGAGAATTGATGCTAAGACAAAACACGGCTGCTTAAAGAATGTACCAAGAAAAAGGAAATCTGCAAGAGGCTGAGAAGCTGCAGCTAAAGGATCCAGAAAGACTCGGATTTCTAGATTAAGAATCTGGAGGATAATGGTACTACTACAGAGATGTGAAAGATTGAAGAGGATTATTGAAGGGGAAGGAATTGAAAATCAATAATTGTGTTAGCCATGTTAAGTTTAAGATGCCTGTAATTCCTCCATATAGAGGTATTGAGAAGGCACCTTGAATATTTGAGTCTATAGCTCAGAAGAGAAATCTGGGTAGAAGATGCACATGTGAAAAAAATCTGGCATGTATGGTATTAAAAGTCCTGAAGTTGGGTGAGATCACCTTGGGAAAAATTATAAAAAGGAATGTAGGCTGGATCAAGCCCTGTACCTCTCCAACATTTAGGGACTGAGCCCAGAGAAAAGCAAGTAAGGGCAATATAGGCTAAATTGCTAATGAGACAAGAAGAAAGCCAGAAGAGTATGACCCCGTGGAAGTTAACATAGAAAATGTTTCCAAAACGTCAACTGTGCTGAATGCTGCTGGGAAGTTGAGTAAGATGAGGATAGAAATGTATACACTGAATATGGCATGCCCAGTTCCAGGGAAGTGGTAGAAATGCACGCCAGATTTGAGTGGTCTGAAAACTGAGTAGAGTGTGAGAAAGGGTGACAGACAATGTAGACTATTATTTCTTTTTTTAAAATTTTTATTTTTGTTTAAAATATTACAGACGTCCCTTTTTCTCCCCAATGACCCATTCTACCCCATCCCACCCCCCTCCCCAGTCCCTCTCCCCACCATTGTCCATGTCCTTGGGTTGTGCATATATGCATATAAATTCTTGGGTTAATCTCTCCCCCTCCACCCACCCGCCCTCCTCCCTCCCTCTGACATTCGTCAGTCTCATCTATGCTTCCATGTCATTGAATCTATTCTGTTCATCAGTTTATTAAGTTCTTTAGATTCCACATATAAGTGAGATCATGTGGTATTTGTCTTTCTCTGCCTGAATTATTTCATTTAGCATAATTTTCTCCAGCTCCATCCATACTGTCCCAAAGGGTATGAGATTCTTCTTTAGAGCTGCATAGTATTCCATGGTGTGAATGTCCCACAGCTTTTTTATCCACTCATCTACTGATGGGCACTTGGGCTCTTTCCAGATCTTAGCTATTGTAAACTGTGCTGCTATGAACATAGGGATGCATGTATTCTTTCTGATTAATGTTTCAGGATTCTAAGGATATATTCCTAGAAGTGGGATCACTGGGTCAAAAGGCAACTCCATTTTTAATTTTTTGAGGAACCTCCATATTGTTTTCCATAGTGGCTGCACCAGTCTGCATTTCCACCAGCAGTGTAGACTATTACTTCTTTAAGTAACATAGCCAAGAAGGGTGGCAGAGAAGTAAAGCAGTAGATTGAGGGTCAGGGGAGATGTGGGGAGGGGGGTTCTTTAAAAGGGATATTATAGCATATTTTTATACTGATGACAATCTAGTAGAAAGGGAGATATTCATAATGTAAAAAAAAAAATAAAGGACTGAGTGTTTAAAAAGACAAGAAGAAATGAGCTTCTAAGCAAATTTGGAGGGATTGGCCTTTGGTGGAAAGAATGACTCTCCTTCCATCTTTTCTCTAAGATGGAAAGAGAAGCAGGTTATTTAGAGATTTAGCAGTGAGAGTTTTCTAATGACTATAAATTTTCTCAGTGACATACGGGATGTGATCATCTGCTTAGAACTGGGTAGAGAAGAAGCGGGAGGGTAATGAGAGCTCTGGGGAGCAAGTACACAGGTAAAATAGTCATCTTGTAAAGTAGAAATTAAAGTTAGTAGTGTAACTAGAATAACACTTTTTGATATATTAAAGGTTTTTCTTTTACATTTCCTTGGATATGACCATCTCTCTACTCAGGGGCATCCATTTATAGGGGAGTTAGAGAGTGTCAGGAATTACAGGACAATGGAGATGAAGACAATTGTAACAGGACTAGAAAGCACCAATGATCAGGTGAATCCCTAGCAATGCCACATATTTGCAAAGCATGCTTTGTCAAGAGAAAAAGAATTTTTTAAATTCCTTAAACTCTCAATGATGTATCAAAAGCCAGACTAGCTGAAGTGACCATCAAATTTATTATCAGTAGAGAAAATTCAAGATAAGGCATAAGAAAAGAGGAGAGGCCCACCCAATCCAGCCCTGGAAGAATGTAGAAAGGAGAAGAAAAGATAGAGCCAGGTGTTTGTCTTTCCTGCCTCTCCATTGGATCTCAGTAGTGGGGAGGAGGAACATTCTGATAAGTAGAGAGACAATCACGAACATTGGAGCTAGCAGCCTGCTTCTCTAGGCAGAGCCTTGAAGAGACACAAACCACTAGCAGAAGCCCCCCATTTGTCTCAGCACCATGTCCATTCTGCATGGAACCAGTAGCATACATATCACTATTGGTTTCTTAAAGCTTATCTGGCATGTGTGGGATATAAAGGGACTGAAAGGACTACTTGACCAGAAGAGACTGGGCACAAGAAAAAAAGAGACCACAAAGCATGAGATCTGTGAAACAAGATCATTGGCTAAGACTACAGATTTTAGGAACAGATGCACAGGCAAGACCTCCAAGTGGACACAGGGGACCAGGCACATCTTAGTGGGTTCCAGTGCAAAGAGCAAAAGTCAATACAAATAAGACACCCCTTGTCCCCAGTAAAGGCAGCAGAGGTCTAGAGTTTGTTAAGTGTGTCTGAGGTCTCCTTGTGCTCTATCATAAAACCAAGTAAGCTGTTGCATATATACGGATATCGTCATGAATAGGAGCTGGAGAGAATCAAGAAATTTGAAAGAAAAAGCATCCAAATGTTGCCCAAAGTTTTGAGATTTGAAATTGAGATTCCATTAATTAAATTTGTTTCTAAGTTTCCACTACCCTACTACCTGATCTCCTCAATTTTTGCCTCTACTACAAAGAAGGTGAGACATGGGAGGGGAGATCACATCAGCTATAGAAAACAAATAAGCCACATTTTTCTTCAAATCATAGCTACAGTGTACAAAATTTTCACCCAACTACAGGAAGAAAAAGCCAAAGAATTTCTACGTTTTGTTTGAGTCCGTTTGAAGTTTGAGATCAATAATTTCCAATTGTGTAAGTCAGCTCCACTGTGGGAATGTTTCTCCCCAAACAGTGTGCAAAGAAAGGTGATGGTTAGATTCAATCAGGGTTTAGCTTTTGCCAGTCAAATGTGAAGAAGGAAAAGAGGGACAGGGGAGCCTAGGGCGTTAGCAAGGGAGTGATAATAATGATGGACCATGACATTATGCTGGACAAGAAAGGAAATGAACACGGGGGTAACTGATGAATAGGGCACGCAGGGTCGATGGACAGGAGGTCTCTATGACATTGAAGAATTGTCGCAGTGGGTCTACTAGAGCAGTTGAACTGGAAAAATAAGAGATGGGTGTCAAAGAATGGGATACTTAAAATTTCTGGGTTTTTTTACATTCAGTATTATTTTATATTCGTTTCAGGCATACAGCATAGTGGTTAGAAATTTATATAATTTATGAAGTGATCTCCCCCAATTAGTCTAGTACTGACCTGGCACCACACATAGTTATTACAATATTATTACAATATTATTGTGTTTCCTATGCTGAACTTAAAGATTTCAAAGGTGGTGGTGATGTTCTTCACAATATTTTATGTGGGTACAACTTACCAAGTACATTCACATACATAATTGTATTTATTTAACTATCCTTCTCTACAGAGAAAGGAAAATTTAATAAAATGACTAAGATTCAGGAAAATATTCTAAACATGTAAGAGGAAAATCTACATTCAAGCACACTAGGAAAAATTAGAAACAACCCTATATATGCAAACACTTAAATACTAGTTAAAATGCACCATTTCTTTTCACTGATACAGGCCTAAGAAACTAAACCACAATTTTATCAAATTACTTAGTTGAATAATTAGCTCATTAACTAGTGAAAGTTATTCAACTAGTTTATTTATATTTTTTTAAACTTTTTTTCTATGTCTGCAATTTAGATATCTTCCTTGCAACTAAACCAAATTTAAATTTTTTAATCCAAATTACTAGATATAAGGACAATGAGATTGAATCATTACAAGTTCCTTTCACCACTGACCAGCAAAAGTCAGTTTATCATAGAAATAGAGAATTAGCTGCCCCTGCCATATCTCTCTGGTATCCACTTCCGCTCCCAAGAGTTTTTTCCATATCTCCATAAATGCAACATTTCATATTCTCATAAAGGATGTATTCTTATGCTATTTCTATACTTGGAATCTGACACATTCAAAAACCAATCAACAGAGTAATTCATACATCTGTTAAAAGTGAAAATGCTAATTAAAAACTAATTAAAACTAGTCAAATCAACTAATTAAAACTAATTAAATCAACCCTTAAAATGAGCAAAATTGATGTAAGAAATGTATTCATATAATTCAGTTTAAAATCATGTTTTAGGTTGAAGTATGCAGTGAAATGATGAAAGCCACCATCTTTTTAACTAACATTATGGAAATCAAGAATGACCACATTGAAGACAAAGGCCTGATCTGGCCATTTCTGTTCTGCTCAACCAGCAGAGTACTCAAAAATGATTTCAACTGCAATACCTTTAGTCAGGGCAGACCACCCTGAAGTTCCACTGAATTCCCTACATTTTATGTAACTCTGTTTCCTGCCCATGAGTGATTTTTAATTGGTACCTCTGGTCTATACCACTCTAGCTTTTCATACAGAATAAGTTTAAATTGAGTCGTTCTCTGTTTTATTTCTTAAAGATTAAGCAACTGCAGGCTTTTTTAAATCAAGCTGCCCTTTTTCGTTTTATAAGTGTCTAAAATTCTTCAATGTCTTCTAGCAATTGCTTGGCCTGAATTCCTTAAGTAAAAATGTTTCCAAAAATTTGAAAAGACAAGATAATTCTTGACTGTCTTCCAGTTTCAACCATAAAGAAGTTAACCCAGTGCAATTCCTATCGAAATACCAATGGCTTATTTCACAGAACTAGAACAAATATTCCAAAAATTTATGTGGAACCACAAAACACCTTGAAGAGCCACAGCAATCTTAAGAAAGAAGAACAAAGTTGAAGGAATCATGCTACCTGATATCAAACTATACTACAAGGCCACAGTAATCAAAACAGCATGGTACTGGCATAAAAACTGAAACATAGATCAATGGAACAGAATAGAGAACCCAAAAATAAGCCCACTCCTCCATGGTCAGTTAATATTTGACAAAGGAGGAAAAAGCATACAATGTGGTAAAGATTCAATAAATGGTGTAAAGGAAATTGGATAGAAACATGCAAAAAATAAATAAAACAAGACCACCTTCTTACACCATACACAAGAATAAACTCAAAATGGATTAAAGACTTAAACGTTAGACTTGAAACCATAAAAATCCTAGAAGAAAACATAGACAGTAAAATCTCAGATATTTCCCATAGCAATATTTTTTTCTACCTTTCTCCTCCAGCAAGGGAAACAAAAGAAAAAAAATAAACAAATTGGACTGTATCGAACTAAAAAGTTTTTTTCACAACAAAGGAAATAAAAAGATGACTCTCTGAGTAGGAGAACATATTTGCCAATGATACATCTAATAATGGCTTAATATCCAAAATTTATAAAGAACTTATAAAACTCAACACCAAAAAAACACAAATAATCCAATTAAAAAATGGGCAAAAGACCTGTATAGATACTTCTCCAAAGAGGACATGCAGATGGCCAAGAGACACTAATCATCAGAGAGATGCAAATTAAAACCACAATGAGGTATCACCTCACACCTGTCAGAATGGCTCCATCAACACATCAGCAAACAACAAGGCTGGTGAAAAAGGTGTGGAGAAAGGGAACCCTAGTACACTGCTTGTGGGAATGCAGATTGGTGCAGCCATTGTGTAAACAGTATGGAATTACCTCAAAAAATTAAAAGTGGGCCAGCCTGGCATGGCTCAGGGGTTGAGCATCGACCTATGATCCAGGAGATAGAGGTTTGATTCCTGGTCAGGGCACATGCCCAGGGTTGCGGGCTCGATCCCCAGTGGGCGGCGTGCAGAAAGCAACAGATCAATGACTCATCATTGATGTTTCTATCTTTCTCTTTCCTTCTCCCTTCCTCTCTCTGAAATCAATAAAGACATATATTTTTTTAAAAAAATTTAAAATGTAAATGCCTTATGACCCAGCAATTTCACTTCTGGGAATATATCCAAAGAAACCCGAAATACTAATTTAAAAGAATATGTGCACCCCTATTTGCATTGCAGGATTATTTACAATAGCCAAGATTTGAAGCAGCCCAAGTGCCCATCAGTAGATGATGACTGGATAAAATTTTATCTTGTGCAACAGCATAGATGGGCCTGGAGATTACTAAGCTAAGTGAAATAAGCCAGTCAGAGAAAGACAAGTACCATATGATTTCACTTATGTGCAGAATCTAACAAATAAAATAAACTAAACAAAATAGAAACAGACTCATAGATACAGAGAACAGACTGACAGCTGTCTGAAGGAAGGGGAGTTGGGAGGTGAGGTGAAAAGGTGAAGAAATTAAGTTAAAAAAAAAAAACCTCATAGACACAGACAAGAGTATGGTGATTACCAGAGGGAAAGGGAGGTGGGGAGAAGTAGAAGAGGGTAAAGGGGGATAAATGGTGATAGGAGGAGACTTGACTTGGGGTGATGAACACATAGCACAATATACAGATGGTGAATTATAGAGCTGTACATCTGAAACCTATATAATTTTATTAACCAATGTCACTCCAATAAATTCCATTTTTAAAGAAGAAGTTAACCCATTCTTGCTAACATAGGAAAATATACACATTATTTTCTTGGATTTGAATTCCTTGAGGCATCATTTAAACTGCACATGAGGCTCGGAGTGTAGTAATTAGCAGTAGGCTGCTTACAGTTGCCAATATATTTGTACAAACATATGTTGGCACTCGGTTCCATATCAGCTACACATCAAAGAAGGGTGTTGAGGAGGAATTATTCCACCTCAGGGCTGGATTAGTGTCTCTGCCTGAAGTAGGCCTCATGTAAGGGTATAGTTTGGGGGATATTAAAGAACCTGCATGGCCTGGGTATTGGAGTGAATCCATTAACAAAAAGCCATGCTGAATATTTCTACTATTCTTTTTTCCCATCTTGCTACTATGATCCCAGAGCAAGTTGTAACCTCTTTTATCTTCAGCTTGCCAGTCTGCAAAAGGGGGGACCATACACTTCTCTCCCAAGCACTCCCAGGAGGATGGTCCTGTCGAGAATCTTCATGTTAGGAAAGTTAGTGCTTTTTTCTGCTAACTCCTTTTTTCAGTTATTTACAAGCCTCCCCATTGCCTTTCTCTGCACCTACCACACCACTCTGTAAAGATTAAAGTGCCAGTACACCAAACCCAAAAGCAAAGACTGAGAAAAATCTCTCTAATCACACCTCCCAACAAAAGCTGGTTTTCTTTTTATTACTGTGAATTTTAGTAGCACTACTGCCAAAATGGACCCATGTATTTCACAACAAAATGTTAATAATATTAGCGCAGACAGTGTACAAAGTTCTGTTCAGGTTTCCTCTCATTTAATCTTCTACCATAATCTTGCAGGGTAGAATGATTATTCCCATTTTGCACATAAGGCAACAGATTAGACATTAAAGAACTTAGCCAAGGTCCCACCACTAAGGCATGAAGCCAAAATTTTTACTCAACTCTCACTCCAAACCCAGGTAAGAAATAATTCCTTTGCAAATATAAAGATTCACTTTAAAGAGGTCTTAACAATACCACATATTCTCTTAAATGGGTCCACATTGGAGTTTGGTCAGGTCTAGAGGAAAGTTTGCTCTCTTGACCCCACAGAAGTCCTCACACTGAACACATAAGCGTGCCATGGCTACAAGGTCAACCCTTCTTCTCATTCTTGCAATTACAAAAAGGAAAGGCACTGGAAAATCAGGGCATCCTCCTTTCTCACTGTACCTTTGATGAGCAGCTGTAGGCATCACCTGACCATCCAGTTGTGGCATACAGTCACAAAAGACTTGCCCTTGGTGCTGAAATTATTTTTGGCTACCACTGAGAGGAATTCCAACTGCTACTAGAGTCATTCCTTCAGTGGTCCAGGAGCGATCAACACCCAAGTCTAGTCCCAGCTTTTCCTTTGAGTATCACATCTCTTTAGGTGCCATAACCATTTTCATGTCCTACTTGTGTATGATAGTTATGGGGTCCCCTTGAGAGCACTGCTCCAAAGAACACTCATCTGCTGCAAAGAGAACCAGAAGCTCTCCTACTGGTCCACTGGGCCTGGAGCTTGCACACCCACTAGACTTGGAACTTACTGAGTTTTCAAATTCTGTATGCATCATATCATGACATAGATCTAGCTATACAGCTCACCTCAAAACCTTTGTAATTTCTCTTAGTTTGTGATGGTAAATTCCCTGAGATAGGATTAACAGAAACCCCCTTTGCATCAAATATGTGCAAATTAAGTTAACTTAAACTCCTTATAGAATCAACCATCCATTATTAAAAACAATGGAGGGAACAGGTCATTGGGGAGAAAAAGGAACATCTGTAATGTTTTAAACAATAATAAAATTTAAAAAACAAACAAAAAAAAAACAATGGAGGAATGTAGTGACACATACCTCAAATGTCCTATACAAATATAAAGTTTGTGAAATAAGCATAATTGTGTTTTACTGGTATAATATTAACTTACGTTTTTAATACCTAAGTCCACAACCAATGAGTTACGCAGAAGCATAGACTAGAAGCATCTTGGGTTGGTTGAAAGACAATATTTTAAATGATTAGTACCATGTTCACTTTTCATTGTGTGTGTGGAAGCCAGACTCTCCTTTGAGGGGACCAGTCCAGAGTAATCCTGACTCATCAAAAATGGCCAGGCAGTCATGGGAGGCAGGCTCACCATCCTTGAAAAAGAAATGACTCAAAGACAATGACTCAATGACTCACACCCATACATTTCAAACATAGCTTTAGCCCCTAAATTAAGTGTGCTGCAGTTTAACTAAGTTGCATCCGTCAGCTCTATATTTAAGATCTTCAGGCTGTAACAATTTTAGAGAGTAGTCCAATGACCAAAGAAAGTCTCATTACAAAGTGGCATTTAATTGAGGATCCTCTCCCCAGGCAACTCAAGATATATTGTCCTAGAAAAACTCACCAAGGAAGATATAAAATGAAATCTAAAGAAATGGTCTCTCAAAGGCATGGTGCAACAAGAGCCAGGAAAATAACAGGCAGGCATGGGTATATAAGATTGACTATAGATAATCTCCATTTGCCACTTTGATGGACTCTTATGCTTTATTTACTAAAGAGGGGTTAGGTTGAGCATAAAATATAGACATGTATCTAACTGACATTTTAAAAGTATTTGTTTTAGAACAACACACTAAGTGGGCATCTAGCTACCAATTAATTGAATCAGTAAAAGAAACTGTACTAATCCAAATAAATGACTTTTAAATGTGATAATTAACTTTTAACTGATCTTCTATAAATGTTTGTAGTTTTTAAGAAAGAAAAAAAATTCCTTTAGAAAGCTTTCAGCCTTACCAGGAAGGTTACTGCTTGGACATTTATATTTCCTGTCTATAGCAGCAACTTCAGTTATTTGGGGAAGGAGGTTTTATTGGTGGAGAATCACAATTATCTAACTTTTTCTCTGCTTTTGAGCATTTTATTTAGATAGTTCACACTCCAAAGCAGGCAAGAAAAGATAGAGAAGATAGAATTCACATTAATTTTTTTAACCCTCACCCCAGGATATTTTTTCATTGCTTTTCAGAGAGAGTGGAAGGGGGGGGAGAAAGAGAGAGAAACATCGATGTGAGAGAGATACATCGATTGGTTGCCTCCCGCACTCACCCTGACCAGAGCAGGGTATTGAGTTTGCAACCTAGGTACGTGCTCTTGGCCAGAATCAAACCCGGGACCATTTAGTCCTCAGGCCAACACTCTAACCACTGAGCCAAACCGGCCAGGGCCATATTAATTTTTTTACTCTTAAGATATTCATGTCATTATTCCAAACTCTACCAAAAAATGTTCCAAGTTACTTAAAAAGTAAGTAAAAAACTCTTTAGACTGTCCTTGTTATATATTTCCATTGTAAGCTGCCTAATGTTTACCACTATGCTTAAAATACCTTAAATGATTCATTTAATTGTTGGCTTCTACTTTTATAAATGCTATGTATGCAAAGTTGCATTTTAAATATATTGAATGATAGTATTTTTCAATGTAAAATTCAACTACTCTGTTACTATCCCAGACTTTTATACATTTCATGACTATTCTTTCCTCTTATTGGAGCTGGAAGCTAGAAAAAAACAAAATGATCATTTCACTTGCCTAAAAGTGATAATGTCACCCAGGGTTGTCTTATCTTTAGGTGCTAAGACTGTTGGATGTGTGCTGTGACATACAAAAAATATTTTTGCAATCCTTTGCTCCATAAAGAGTGAAAATAAGAAACTCCATAATGTCAGTTATTTGGATGCAGAAAACAAGGGAGGAGGGGAAGGATTGGAAGGGACACACAAAACTAAGTTGGAATGGGGAAGGAGAGTAGAGGTGAGAACAAACCTTTTCTACTTCATATTTCTATACAGGTCCAGGCCTGTCCTTAACAAATGTTTAGGCAATTATGCTGAGAAACGTGAATTCCTATTTTGCCATTTCCACTTCACATTCTTAAATTATTTAATCCTTCCTTATTTTGACAATAAACTGGTTCTCATTTCCCCATCACATAACCCTATGCCACCTGAGTCTCAGCTCTGCCTATGGTATGCTGAATAGAAATATAAACCACACCACATTTAGAAGTTTCTCCCAGACCTAATCCTGCCTTGAACCCATGACACTGGCCTTGCAGGAAGCAGTGGAACCATGTCGTCATAACTGACAGTAAATTATCAGAGAATCATGTGAAAGATCTGAATCATGGGAATTGTGCATTGTTGTTTTTACAAGTGAATCAAAGATCACCAACCATTTTCAATTTAAAAATTGTATCCGTGTTGTCAACGCATGTGCCAGTTGAAGGCAATGGGGAATGGTTAGATTATAAAACTATCAAATAGCAACTTGGTAAATGGAAGCACTGGCTGATTTTTAGTGCATAAAATCCCCCTTCAGGTCGAGGCAGCTGAACTGAAGAGCTGCTCCAAGAAGGCCCAGCAGGCTCCTTCTCGCACGTGGGCTCCGTCGCAGGGTCAGGAGGCGCCCTGACGCACTGCAGGCTAAAGCTGCCAGCTGCAGGCTGCAAGGGAAGAACAGTCAGCAACTTCAAGAAATCTGGGCTCCCGGGGTCCTTGAATGGATGAGAGAGGGTTGCGGAAATGTCCCTGGCCTGGGCTCAGAGGACCTGGGTTCTAGGCATGATTGGGAGCCAGTGCTCTGTGGATCTTGGGCAATGTCAGTTGGAATTCCATACTCTCCCACTACAGTCTTCATTACCCCACTGGCAGCTAGGTTCCTAACCTAGTGATGCCTTTTTTATTAATGTGCCACACCCTTGTTCTGAGGTTGTCACCAACCTTCATTGTTAGAAACGTCTCGCCAACTTGCAGAAGCTCATATTGAAAGTTCTAGTTCAGGTCACCACATGTTTAACCTTTCCATTACTTCAGAAATTTTCATGAATAAAGGCTGTAAAATTTACATTTCAAAATTTTACTAAACAAATATTTCCCGACAAATCTAACCTCTTAAAAAGGCTTCATGAAAGGTTACTAATAGACCATCAACCTTTTTTAAATTGTGGAGTGAGTGACTAGAATTGCATTTTGAATATGATCCAAACATGATTGTTGAGAAACACCTTCATTCTTCTTGGCCCTCAGCACTAATTTTCCCATGCAATTTGTTCTTTTAGAACCCTGAGAGATTACATTTAAACAGTTGTACTGACAATTTTTAAAAGTTGCTTAATTGAATAGGATTTTTTTTGCTTGGGAAAAATCCTCAGCCCATACCTAGATCTTGTTTTAAACCTCAGTATTTTAAGGATTCTTTCAAAGTGTCTGAAGTATTCTTAATAGTTACTCAATTGCTATAAAGCCCAATTTCTATTCTTTTAATCTCTGTAATCAAATCTTTACTTTCATGACTTGCTATTAAGCCTCTATTTTAGGATTATAAAACCAGATATTCATCTTCTGTGACTTGTTACCATCAAACTGAAGGTGGCGAGACTTTCACGCGTACTTAGAGTACATGTGTTTCTTAGGCACATGGTCAGGAAAGAAATGTGCACTGGGTTCCTGTGATGTCACTGGGAAAGCATTTATGGAGAGCTGAGCCCATGGCAGAAAAGTTGATGGACACAGTGGACCAATGTGCGCCATTAAGCTTGCAGATGCCCTGAGAGCTAACGTGTGTGATACATACCATCTAGGAATCCGGGCAACCGGGTCATCTCCAGCACCCTCAGGATCTGCCTTTGAATGCTGTGACTACCACAGCAGCCACACAAAAAGAGAAACAAAGTACAGGTTCAGAGGATAAAAGTAAGAAAAACAGTTGCGCAATAATATGACTGTACTTAATGCCATTGAGCCATACTTTTTCAAATGGTTAGAATGGTAAATATGATATTTTATGTATTTGACCACAATAAAATAATAAGAATAATGATAGCAAATATATATGTGCTTCCTGTGCCAGCTGCTTACTGTGCATTATCCATTTAGTCTTCAAAGCAACTCTTTGAGGAGATACTAGTATTACCCTCCACTGAAGGAAACCCAAGGACCACAGGAATAAAGTAACTTTTCCAAGTATGAGAAAGCACAGACTTGCTACAGGACAAAGGCCTGTTGAACCCAAGTGTTCTGATTTTTGATTCTGTGATGTTTAACTAGACACAAAATACCTTCCACAGATGTTAATGAAAATAGTTATAAAATTATAGAAAAGAGCCCATGCTAAAAAATAAAACCATCTCAAAATGTTAGCCACAGCAAAGAGACTGCTAGCTGAGCTACACCAATAATATGAGGGGGGACAGTTTATGATTATTTATTTCTCCATTCAGGCAATAAGCAACCAGATGTCTACTAGGCGCCAGCTCCATGCGCTGGGAACGTTAATGTGAATAAGGCAGACAAGGGACTTGCTTTTCTAGAACTCACATTCTAGGCTGAGAGACAGTAACATAAGTAAATAAATTACTTTTTAAAGTAATTTAGACTTTCAGCAAGCGCAATGAGAAAGTAAAATGTTGATGGCAAGGACGCAACAAGTGTTAGAGACAGGAACGGTTTTTGGGGTCTCTCTACCTTGGCACCTTTGACCTCTCAGGCCAGGTAAGTCTCTGCTGTGTGCACTGGAAGATGTTTAGCAGCATCTTAGTCTCTACCCATTAGATGCCAGTAAGATAACTCTTGTCCCAAGTTGTGAAAAACAAAATTATCTCCAGACATTGTTCAATCTCCCTTTGGGGACAAAATCACCCAGTTGAGAACCACTGGCTGAAAGGGCCATAGCAGTCTTCTCTAAAAGGCTGCTATCTGAGCTGAGGCCAAATGACAGGATAGGGCCAGCCATGAGAATTAGAGACACAGAATCTGGCATCAAGACAAGGAGGCAATAAGGGTAAATACCCTAAGGTAGAAAGAAGGCTGAGGGAGCTGAAGCTTAGTGAGGTGTAGCCAGAGTGGCAGGAGGGGTAGCAGAGAGGTAGCCAAGGGTTAGATCATGGAGGTCCTACAGGCAATTGAGTCCTTTTAAGTGTTTTAGTTTATCAGGAAAAATTCATCAGCAAGGAGAATTTTTTTAACTCTCAAATAGATAATTAAAGAAAATATTTTTCTATTCTCTTTAAAATTCTTAAAAGACTTTAGCATTTATTACACCTAATACCTATCTGGGATGAAACTACTGACATCTTTAGATTCTACATAGTCAGTCATTTCTTCATTCACTATACAAATATTTATTAAGTGCCTACATGTCCCAGATACTGGTTTAGGCACATGGACTACATCACTGAACGAAAGAAATATCCTGCCCTCTTGGATCTTATATTCTAATTGGAGGAGACAGATAAACAATAAATACAATGTAAATTAGTTATACAGTAAGGGAAAGGTGATAAGACAATGAGCCAATAAATAAATAAATCAGGCTAAACGGATAAAAGTTATGGTGGGGACATACATAAGATTGGAAGAATAAAAATATAATAAATCTGTCATGTTATTGGTCAAAGAGTTAATACATTTTCAGATATTTTCATTTATTCTTTTATTGTCATTGACCTTTCCACAAAATCAAATATTTTTGTATCTCATTCTTATGAATGGATCTTGTAAACTGATTGGAAGACACCAAAATATGCTAACAAGGCCCAACCCTGTATCTGCAGAGAAGCCCACGGCACCCTAGAAGGAGAATCCAATTGTTTGCCAATCAACAGTGGATAGGTGAAGCCCTCTGAGTCATTACTGCTTGGGGATCCAAATATGTGACTATATCACCACTGGTATGAATTCAAATCAGGACAAATGAGAAGCACCCAGAAACCTGTTCACCAACTTCATACAAGTCAACTATAATGTGTGCAATGCCATCCCAGGCCAAGTCTAATTTTCCTTTTTTGCTTTATTACTAAAAAAATTAACCTAGTTAAAGCTAAAGAGAAAAAAAAAAAAAAAAAACAGCGGCAATTTTGAGTGTAATTCTTTGTAAATACATAATTCCTACAACTGCCTTTTATTAAATAGTAAAATGAGAACAAGTTAAAATTCCCTCTGTCAAGACAAAACTGTGAGATAAATGTACTAGTTTCCTAGCGCTGTTGTAAGAAATTACCACAATCTTGATGGTTTAAAACAACAGAAATGTATTCTCTTACAGTTCTGAAAACAGAATTCTGAAATTGCTTTCATTGGGCCAAGATCAAGGTGCCAGCAGGGCCACGCTCCCTGCGGAGGCTCCAGGGGAGAGTCGGTTTCTCGCCTCTTCCAGCTTCGGGAGGCGCTCGGCGTTGCTGTGGGGGCTGCATCGCTCCATCTCTACCAAGGTCTTCACATCACCTTCTTTTTTGTTGTCTAACCTCTGCCTCTCTCCTGAAGACATTTGTGATGCTTTTTAGATCCCACTCAGATCATGTAGGATAATCTCCTCATCTCAGGGTCCTTAACTAATCACATCTGCAAAGACCCTTTTTCCAAAATGGTAACATACATAGGTTCTGGGGATTAGAACATGAACACCCTTTGGGGGTTCATTTTTCAGTTTACCATAATGAACAAAGTTCTCTTGCACAGAGGGGAATGGGGAACCACATTCAAACATTTGGGAGAAACCCCAATTCTAATAAAAGCATTGCAGTTCATCACCCAATATCACTTACGCAGCAAGTGTCACTCTGAATTTCAGGTACTTTTAATCCCACTAAAATGAACTGGAAGTGTTTAATAAATGTAAACGACAACATACAGGTTTCATTCTCATTGATTTGAAAGAAAGTTAGCATAGTTTCCAGATGTGGTCTTTTAATTTAAAGGAAAACATTATTATCACAAAATTAATTGTTTTATTACCATAAGGATATGCATTACATTCCAGTGCTCATAGAACTGGGCATCAATTCCAACCTGTCAGTACAAACCAATATTCAAAGGCCAGTTTTAGGGCCTCGATTTTCCATAGTAGTACTGTGTGTTTGCTAAGAAAGATTACTCCTAGTCCAGGCCCGAACACTAAAAATCAGGTGACGTCAAGTTTGGGTCCTCTCAGAATTTAAAAAGGCACAACAGTTCACCCCTCTGATGACCAGAGAGAAACAAGAGAACCTACCAAATCCTAGCTCTTCTTGAAGCCAGCAGAAAGCTGAAGTCACAAGACCATCAGAAACTAAATTTGAAAGAGTGATGCGTCCCTCTGAAGAGAAGTGAGATACATGAACCGTTTCATCTCGGCAGAGTACAGGAGGACGAGAGAATCTGCGATCGTGAGGTGAATAAGAAAACTGAAATGTTTCCAGATTCCTAAAGGCCCCGTGTGTGCTAAAAGGACAGCTCAGGCCCTGCGGGAGTTCCAGGCCTCAGGAGGGTGCACGCTCCTTCTCAAGTACTTTTCCGCGAGCCTCAGCCGCTTGCTCACAAGAAAGGTAGGAGCGCGACAGGAGGCCTGAGAGAGCCCTCCACGAAGCCCGGGCGGGAAGCCCTGTCTGCATCTCACCCCTGCTCCCAGCCTCAGCCCCTGGGAAAGGGTCGGGAGGGAGCAAAGCCTGCCTCCCAAGGCAAAGATCCACTAGTAAAATAGCGCAGGTCCACCTGCTCACACTTGCTCAACAATTAGCTTAACTCAAAGCTAAAATGAGACAAGTGTCAGGGAAGGGTGTAAAAAACTAAATAAATGGAGGAAGTTGGAGACGAAAAGCAGAGAGCAGGGTAGAAGTGGAAGAGCAGTTAAGAAAAAGTTTCTCCTACTGGAGTTGCAATTTCTCCAGGCCCCACACGATTGGTGGCCTTTGCTTAGATCTGAGCTTCAAACAAAAGGCTGATATTAAGAGATGCTCATATTCAACCTTATTCCACAGTCACCATTAGGAGCATCCTGTGTGGAGTTAGACCTGAGTTTAAATCCCAGCTCAGCTACAAATATATTGTGGCACTTTCTCAAGTTACTAAATTTCTCTGTGTCTAGATTTCTTCATTTCTTAAAATATTTAATTGATAATATTTTATGATGATTAACTGACAGTTTGTCTGTGAAGCAACAACTATAACTGTAGCTGACATGGTAAACAATGTCACAGTTTCAGGGGCTGCGTCATTTCTATAGTAGTGTCACAGTAGTAGTCATGCTAGTGGTAGCAGCTCGATTATTTCTCTGGTTAAGGTTAAGGGAGGGGGAGTTGGTGCGGAAAGGTTTCAAGGCCGCTCTGCAATTCTTGTCCCTTCTAAGCCTTTCTCATTTCCGTCACTCTCCATTGTGATTAAATTCCCCCCGTGGCATGCAGAATGTGAAACAATGAGCTCAAGTGTTCCATATGAGAAGGAAAAAGGGAAACAAAGCTAAATGCAATTTTATTGTTTGAAAACATTTTTTAATATAGAACCAAAGCATTACGATCAGCCAAATGTTTTCTTATAGAACATGAAATAGTGTAACTGTACTAGATTTCAGAGCCAAGTAATTAATATAATGGCCCTCGTTTTTATGAACTGGTTTGGAAGTTTGGGGAATGCTCTGAACATGCAACCTTTTAATACCCAGTCGGCACTAGGAGATTGGCCCTGTCCCTTTGAGGAAGGGATAGCAGACACCTTGCAAACCTACCCCCTGCCCCACATAAAATCCAGAGGTCATCTAGGAGGGAGAAATTCCCCCAACACGGACATTTTATTTTAGCCTTCAGTCGATAAACCCCAAAACAAATTTCATATACTGTAATTGTATATTTTAACATATGCCTACATACATGATAAGATAGTGAGGTCAGGGAATATGACTTGTCTTGCCGTATGACCTCTGTGAGCACTGTGAGAGAGGGACTGAGTGGGAAAAGGGGGGACACTTAGAAATATGTATTAAGAAAGGGTGAGAAGTTAGGAGAGTAGAGACAGAATGATTTGTGGGTTGATGTGGAGGAGATAAACAATAGTTTAAAAGACAGGAAGGAGGAGCACAGCAATGATAAGGGCCTCTGTGTACAAGAACGTGAGACACAAACTCTGGAAGATTTCTTCAAATAGATAGATCATGGGAATTTTACTCAATAAGTCTGAGGTGCCACGGGAAAAATCTCTTTATTCTTCATTAGAGCCTGATGTCTAGAAAGAAAGAATCTGACTTTTCTCATTTACCAAGGCAATAAGAGAAATGGCTCTTACGTGAACTGAGAGATATTAGAAAAAGGATCAGAAGACTCTAAGGGTCAGAGATTAAAGGGAAATATGGAGAAAAGAGCTATTTAGAATCCGATTCATCAATTAAACGGCATTAAACTAATTTGCTAATGTTATTGTTGACCTGTGACATAACTGCATCAATATACAGTCCACTCTCTTTATTCAGCATAGTTACGTTCTAGAAACTCACTGCAAACCGAGAATTAGCAAGTACCAAACCACTGCTTCTAAAGGAAATAGAAGTTTAAGTCCCTGCGAGCCTCTGGCCACAGCATTTTCATCAATTAATCAATACATGTGTGTTTCTGTTTAAAGACACCTATTTAATGTGTATTTCTCATTTACTTATTTATTTTTTAATATATCTTTATTGATTTCAGAGAGAGGAAGAGAGGGGGCAGAGAGAGATAGAAACATCAATGATGAGAGAGTCATTGATCAACTGCCTCCTGCACGCCCCCCACTGGGGATCGAGCCCGCAACCCGGGCATGTGTCCTGACCGGGAATCGAACCCCGATCGCCTGGGTCCTAGGCCAACACTCAACCTCTGAGCCACACCCGGCCGGGCTCTGATTTATTACTATCACACTCTTGACCAAGAGCATCGTGACTCACGCCTGAGTGAAGCTTACCTAACACATGTTTTCTCTGTCAGCACAGACTTTCCAAAAGATATATAAAGGTAATGAAAAGGCCAAAATTAACTTAGGAATAATTTTAATGTCAAATGAAATATGACGTGCAAAGTCCAAGGCCAACAGGGAGTTCTAAGAAAGGATAATTTTCTCCCATTCTGGTGGAAGAAGTTGGAAAAAGTTCAATAAAGGAAGCGGCATCTGGAGCGGAACTTGATCAGCTGGAAGCACCACAGGAGAGGGCGTCTGTGTTAGCTGGGGAGTCTAAGGGTGGCTGTAAGCGGGGGCAAGTTTTATGGCTCGACCTGGGATATCTAGCTGAGTGGTTGGCACCTAATTCAACTAGAAGTTGGCAGTCCTCAGGTGAGTGAGCATGAGACTCACCTGCCAGCAAAGTAGGAGAGGAGGCTGGAGTTAAGGAGGCCATTATAACAGTCTTGGCAAGAAGCAGTACATTTCTGAACCAGGATAGCCTCAGTGGGTGGGATCACAAAACAACAACAAAAAACCCACAGTGCAATTTCAGTGTGGATATATAGATGTTAGAACTGATTTAATTCACAGAAGAGGGGTGGATGTGAGACAGGCAAGAATAAAAGGAGGTTCTCAAGGAAGACGGTGGAGTTTTACTTTAGGTGACTGGGAGGGTGGTGGTGCCATTAAAAATATTATATATGTAATTTGGAAAGAGATAAAGAGGGAGATGAGTTAGGCTCTAAACAAGATGCTTTTTTTTTTATTATTGTTTTAGAGAGAGAGGAAGAGTGGGAGAGAGAGAGAGGAGAGAGAAACATCAATTTGTCGTTCCACTTTTTTCTACATTCATTGGTTGGTTCTTGTCTATGCCCCGACCAAGGATCAAATCTACAACCTTGGTGCATCGGGCATGTGCCCTGACCGGTGATCGAACAGAGATCTCCTGGATCCTAGGAGGATGCTCAACTGCTGAGCAGTGCCCGGCCCAGCTAAGATGAATTTTTAAATGCTCCCCATCCATCCAAATACACAAACTGAAGAGAAAAAAAGGGTCCTTCATTGGAGATGAATGTGAGACCAGGAATATAAATGTAGGTGTAATCTGCATGGAGGTGGGAAGAAAAGATAAAGAAGATAAAAATGTAGGGAATTGGACTTAGATTTATGTACATTTAAGGAGAAGGCAAATGAATTAACAAAGAGGACAGGCAAGGATTGTCCAGCACTGAAGAGTTCCCATCAGACAGAAGTTTTTGTTATTATTATTGCAGCATACACTCAAATATAAGCACTTCAGCTGTTGCTCTTTACAAACAAAAGTAAACTCATCTGCTTTGCGGCTACAGCACAGAATATTAAGACATTATTAGGATCCATCAATTCAGCTTCATGGCACACCAAATACATGGCTGGAATACATTCTACTAAAAAAGTTTAAATTGTTCTGCCACGTATCATCTTTACATGTAAGTTTAGTAGAATATTTTCTTTTAAATATCACTTAAGACCATTCAATTATGAGAGTAGAAGGAGAGGGCCCTTTAGTCATAGTGTTGTTGAATATTAGAAGGAAAATCTTTGAGCTCCTTGTCTTATGAAATAAGTCTTTTTGTGTGCATAAAATATAGTTCAACATTAAGCATTATCTACAAAATGGGGGACAAATCCGAGAGTAATCTTCCTACAAAGTTATTTTAGGTGCCTAATGCCTGTAAAATTATAGCTGTACCTTTTCCTAAAGTTGAGAGTCTTTCGGGATTTTCATCATAAACCCCGTTTTTCAGGGGCATATAGCTGCTAAACTATAGAAATTTGCTTCAGGAAGAAACTTGGAATACCCAATTTCTCTCTGATCTAGTTATAACCAGCTGAAATAAAGATAGAAAAAGTTTCATTTTATCTTTCTCATTTGGTGTCTGTAGTTTTAAGTTTAAAGAACCCACTTTCAAGCATTTCCACCAATTTCTCATTTTTTAAACATCGGTATCTTCGGAATTTTTTAAATACAGCAAAAAAGATAAAAAGAAATTTAATGAGTAATTTCTGTCTCGGGAGACAGATAAAGAGGTGCTGAATCTTGCACAGCCAACTCACCCTCCAAAATCGGGGTAAGGTCAGTAGATACTGAAACTCATTACAACATAAAGACATTTATTTTCTGTGAAGAGCTTTTATTGAATGAGAATAGAATACCTAATGGACGCTGATAGGGTAGAACAACATGGGAAATTTTAACCATAAATAGTTCACTATACAATGAGGTCATATTCTAATTTTTTATGTGGGGGGGAAAAAAGCTATTCTGAAACAATGGCATAGCTTACTTATCAAATATTTATTTGTTTCCTTACACATGTACGAAACTACCTTTTTCTAATGAGATGTATCACCTTTGTGGATATGATATTTAAGTATAAGTAATGATAAACTACTGTTGTAATATCAAGTCCTGGAGAAGATGAGAACAACCTAAGAGTCAATATACTTTCTTAGGACCTAAATTACTCTATAAGATGAAGGACAACAAATGTGGTCATTGCTTTGGTTGTTCCTATTAGCACAGACATATCCCTTCAGAGCAATCTTTCTTCATGTACATGTTGCCCAGTGTCTCCCATCTTTTGCACACTCGGCCTTCATTGATCAGACAGCACCATCTAAAGTGTACCCCAAGAGGTCTCCTCATGTCTGACAAGAAGCAGAAACTCAAAACCATTCCCTGTTGCCTTTGTGCTTCCTCTCTCCCATCATCAAGAATACCCATGTCCTATGGTCTTCAAACTCTATGTGTAATGTGCACTTCTGATTGCCTTTTATAATGTACCTGGGCCAAATCTAATAGGTTTAAGGTCAAGATGCAAGAAAGAAAACGAGGCTTGAGAGTTAAGGTGTTCAAAATGAAAGATAGCAGATTCTGTTAAACAGTAACAAGATAAAAACCATTCCAGATTTTAATTCCCATCATGCTACTAGCCCACTATTCTTAACCTGTCTGAGCCTGAGTTTTCTTATGTGCAAAATAAAAACAGTGGATCAGAAGACTTTTAAGATCCTTTCTAGCTCTAGCTCTAAAATTCTGGAATTCTTGTGGCAATAAGTACCTAGTCCAGTTGGGTACATTTTCCTATTATGTAGCTTGATTAAACTCACACAGATAGCAGCTTTCTCTCCCACCCCTCACCCCCCAAAGCATTCTACTGTCCTGACAAAACAGGATGCTACTTGGTAAAAATAAGACTGCTACTGAATTTTATGCTTTACTAATTCATGTACAACAAGACATTAGGGGACTCCCCTCCCAACAACAGGCAGCTGACCATTTGACCATTGCCTGAGTGCATGGCCAAACACAAAGGAGAAAATAAGGACAGAGATTCTTGCTGAAATCCCTCATTCTTATAAATTTGAAACTAACCCATTGGAAAATCCAGTGGCTTTTGTGGGCTAGCTGTGCATGTGAAATGCAAGCTTGTTAAGTAAGAACTTAAACCAATATTCATAATTTGGTGTCAGCCAGATTCCTTTTCCTTCCCATTCCCCAGTGAAGTATGGTCAAAAAAAGGGCTTGTCAAGATGAGAGAAGCAAGAAAAAGAATCTTCTTCCGCTCACTGTAAAAATGTAGCAGGAGTTTTAACGTGCCGGCAGCTCAGGAGGCTAAGAGAACTTGACCACTCAATTTGCTCATCCCAGTAACTATCCATCCAGAACACGGGGAAAAATTAAAACAGATCCAGACCTTTCCCACCTTCAGAAACAGGTCAGACAATACAACTGTCAGAATTTCTGTCTTTTCTCTGTAAATTGGAGCTGCTATCAGTCTATCTGGGAACCATGGCCCTGCTCCAACTCTGCCAAATTACTGAGAGAGAATAAAGAAGCCCTTCACACCAAGAGACAAGGAAATGATGAAAAATGCTGAAATAATTCAAGTAGGACAAGAGCAAGGAGAAGCAATGTGTAAAGATCGGCACTTTCAGAAAGCGGGGCTATCAGACACCTGCTCAGTGGAGGCCCACTTTGGAAGCGCTGCAATATAAGCAAAGATCCCAGGCACCCGTGCACCTCTAGAGTAGGAGCTTTGAGGTCAGAAAGTGTCATTTCAATTTTGCATCATAGCACAGTACTGAACACACCATAACTACTGAAAACAGGAAATTGAATGCAAGATATTCATTATACAGGTGATGGTATTGCTGAGAAACCAACCTGGACAAAATGAAGCAGCCCAGAAATTGGCCAAAGCAGGAGGCCACTCTGTGGGACGGAGGAACAAAAGATGGAGGCAGAATTATCAGAATCCAGAGAGGGACACCACCCCACAGCAACTGGAATCACCGCGGCCTGTCCAGCAGGGGATGGAGTCACAAAGGTTACGCGGCCACCCAATGCAGATAGAACAGAGACACCCTGGTTGCACCCTTACTCCTGTCCTTCAGCCTCCGGCCACTGCGTCCTCTTGCCCAACCCAGAAGGAGGATGGTGAGGCAGGAGCCTGAGAAATGCAGCCTGTGGCACAGAGCAGGCTGAGGAAGGGCGAGGAATGGGCCCAGGAGCACAGGAGTGGAGGAGCACCATGGGTGTTTCCACGCGCTGTGGGCCAGGCCATGCTCCCAGGGGCTGGTATCAGTGACGCACAGGCCCGGGGAAGTTGAGGTGTGGTGGAGGGACAGACGGTAAGCAGGTAATTACCACCCTCCCCAGAGATGCGATAGGTGCATCA
This sequence comes from Miniopterus natalensis, assembly GCF_054644295.1. Classification (NCBI taxonomy): domain Eukaryota; kingdom Metazoa; phylum Chordata; class Mammalia; order Chiroptera; family Miniopteridae; genus Miniopterus; species Miniopterus natalensis. Next base: position 136,285,423 of record NC_142081.1, read on the forward strand.
GGACTCAAAAGGGAGTTGCAGTCTGGGGAAGGGTGCTTTTCATAGAGCAAGCGCCCCTTGAACGCCCCCAGGAAAAATGTTAAAATGGCATCTCCCAAGTGGGTAACACAGACTCTGTATTCATATTGCAGAATCTCTTCTCTTAAAAACACCATAAAAAGGTCCTAAAGGAATTATTGTTGCTCTTTTTATTTCTTGTTCCCCATGATCAAATGACTTCTGTCATCGTTGAGGGATTTCGACTGTCTCTGGAAAAGGATGTCTAGAGTAACCCAACCAAAATGAATGCTGTGGTAAGAAGGCCATTAGGCTGGAAAGACACACAGCCCAAGCGCCTTTGTAGACTGTACCAGTCAAGCAGGGAGGGAAGGGAGCAAGAACAAAGCCGGCCTCTGCAAATGTAAGGAGATTTTCCAGTAAAGTGACAATAATTTAATTATAAAACTGCTTCTGATACCGCTACCCATGAAATCTTTTTTGGCAAAAAGACTGACAGAGTAAGTACAGCAGGCTGAGTGATTACCGATAGGTTTGAATCAGAGCCAGATTCAAGGCACTACACTGGCTCCCCGGGCAGGGTGCTCGAGGCGGCGGGCTTTGGATCCAGCCTGAGCCCTTCTGCTAGCTTCTAAGCTGAGGCCACCGTGCTCCCTCGAGGCACATGAACAAGTTTTAAGTCAGTGCGCTGAACATCAACATTCTTCTCTCCTGATTTATTTATCATTAGTACAGAATATTAACACGAGTTGGATTGATTTCTGCAGCAAAACGCAGATGCTACTGCAATCGCGTTAGATATCGTAACTACAGAAGCATCGTGTTTAAAGAGCAAATCGCTCTCCCCAGAGAGAGCCACAGGAGCATTTCCACCCTTCACTGGCCCACGGTGCTTCTGTTTTGTACCCAAAGTTTTAACAGCCCATGAAAGCTGATAAACACCTTTCCATTAATAGCAGGCTAAGAATGCAATCATCATTAAGTGATTTTTAAGCCTGGGTGTGACTCCATTTATATTCAATTGGTTTTTTAAAATGTGGCTTTGTATTTTACTGGGAACCATCCAGATTTTTATTTAAAACAGAAATGCATTTAAAAAAAAAAAAAACTAAAAAAAGAAAAAATACTACACAGTTTCTGTTCTGGACCATTAATTTTTCAGTCAGATCTAACTATCATTTAATTGGTTCCTGATGCTAAAACTTGGATTCCACTTTAAACGCTTGAAACTAGAGCATATAGAATAATTTGTTATGCTGAGCTATTCATCCCAAATGTCCAGGGAAAATAAACCAATCTCAAAATAAAACTGGGCTACTTTCTGTGATGACATAAATTAATAACATAGTCAAAGAAATAAACCTTGAATCTGTTTGGCCCCCCCAAAAAAATCATTAGAGTTTCCATGATGAAGTAATATTTAATGCATATGTTTAATGTAAAAGGAGGTCTGTTAACTAAAAAAACAAAAATTCTGTGAACATACCTTTAGAAGTTCTACCTGATTTACCAAGACTCAAAATCATAATTCAGAGAAATCTGTTTTTCTTGGGTATCTAAATGAATTTTGAGTACTCCTTATATTTTCTTTTTATGGAGCAATTAAAATTAATTCTGGTAATATTTTAATCCTATGATTAATTTCTAGAAGGAAATTTAAACTTTCCAAAGATATTTCAAGGCAGTCTACATTGTTACTCTACAACTTCAATTCTGAAAAAGAAAATGCTTTATAGACCGACTTTTTTTTTTTGTAAGAGTAGGAAAAAATTATTGGTTAACTTGGGAATTTAGCCAGAAAAGTGGCTTGGGAGATCTGCATTGTAAATAGGTTTCTGTTCACAACAAACAGTCAATTTGTAATCTGGCTCAACTAACCAGCTTAGAAAAACAACCTCTGAACTGGAGGAATTCCACACATGCAGATAAGCACTAGTGAAAATCCTTGTGAAATAACTGCTAGTTCAGCACGCAGCCATGCAACTTGGGAACCACTTCTCTGGAGAGATGCCAAATTAGTTAGATAATTGCTCCAGCCTGAATGCAGCCCTACAGGTGCTACCCAAAATTCTTTGGAGCTTTTCAAGGACAGCTTGCATGTCCTCAGCTATCGACCTAAACAATGTTTCTGCAGCATCGGGAATCGCAAAGTATTTTGTAAATGAGAGCTCTCTTTACCACTGACATGAAGTTTAAAGACAATATAACTGAGCTCTTTTCCAGTGATTGAAATTGCAAAAAAGAAGAAGAAGAAGGCATATAATATGCAATTTATTTAATTAAGAGAACGTTGGGCATATAGTTGCCTAGTCTTCCAAAACTGGTTTTGAAATATACTAATAAAATTCGTTCTTATTGTTATTTTAACTCTAACCCCCCAAACAATGTTTTCATCTACTAGTTATGTGTGTATTTTTTAAAGTTTTCTATTCATCAGCTCCTAATTAGTTGTTTTTGGTTGTTTTCTTTTCTATTCCAATTTTGAGTAGCAGTATCAGAAGCATTTTTGTAATTAAATGATTGTTGCTTTTCTGGAAAAATCTCCTTACACTTGCAAAGGCTGACTTTGTTTCATTCTCTTCACCCCCTAGTTGACTTGTAGTCTATGAAGGCACTTTGTGTGTCTTTCCAGCCTCATGGCCTCCACACCAACATATCAGAATATTCATGCTGCTGCATGGCTCAGAGTTTGAGCATTGATCCAGGATCCAGGAGATCGCAGTTTGATTCCTGGTCAGGCACGTGCGTGGGTTGTGGGCTCAATCCCTAGCGGATGGTGTGCAGGAGGCAGCCCATCAATGACTCTCTCATCACTGATGTTTCTCTCTCTCTCTCTCCCTTCCTCTCTCTGAAATCAATAGACATATATTTTCTTTAAAAAAGATATTTGTGCTGATTTAAAGATCTCTCCTTGTTTTTCTTTGTAGCAACAGCTTCCACTGGCAGGAAGGTTTGTTAGCTTCAGGATATTGTTTGACTTCGTGGGAAGAATTCATCATCTCCCCCAGGCCCCTCCCCAGAAACTTCTTCCACCTCTGGTACTACCTAGATCTATGAGCTGGGCCAGGTCACAGGACAGAAAACTGGCCAGATTCGGAGATTTCCATTGCCCCCTCAACCTCTGTAATCTAATCATGCACTAAGACCTGTCCAGTGCACCCCAAATGTGCCTCCATTTCATCTCATTCCAATCCTTTGCCCATTGCCTTTGATGAGGCCCTTATAATTTTTTGCCTGAATTATTGCAATATTCCTTCATATTCTCTCTCCACGTTCCTGCTCTCCCCCTTCCCCTTCTGTTTTAACACTAACCAGGTAGGTCCCTCCACTTTATAAAATCCTCAATGGCTTCAATGCCTGCCGTCTACTCTCTGAACTCCTCGGCAGGCCTTGCAAGACCTCTGGGCCCCATCTCTGACCAATCTACATATTTATTCTTGTTTGCATGTCCCCAGACTTCTTTCCTTTTTTGCTTTGAGTCTGCATAGACTATCTTTCCCATCCCTCCCTGTAACGTCTGTGTAGAGAATTCCTTGCGGATTTGGGTTCTCCTGCCTCCTACAAGGGACGCCCGGCCGGCCACCCCCATCTCCACCCTGGCAGTAGGGCTTTCCCTGGCCTTCCTTCCTGAGCACTATTCCTCCCACTTCTAGGACACTCACCCCACTGCCAGGGAATTAGCAATTTACAGAGACTTGTGAGTTCCCTGAGGCTTGGGATGTTTTCTTATCAGTTTTTGTATTCCTAGCACCTAATCCAAGTCCCAAGAATCTGAAGGGCCAGGGCACTTGAAGAAGGAAAGAAAGGAGCCAGAAAAGGGAAGGAAGAAGGGGAGAAGGAGAGAAAGAAGGAAGGAAGGAAGGAAGGAAGGAAGGAAGGAAGGAAGGAAGGAAGGAAGGAAGGAAGGAAGGAAGGAAGGAAGGAAGGAAGGAAGGAAGGAAGGAAGGAAGAAAAGGAAAGGTCCAGAGAGGGGGAGAAAACCACTGAGATATCCGTGTAAGAATAAACACTTTTAACCAGCTGAGAGCCAGCTACTGAAAAACTGCACAGTGCCCCATACAAAGGAAGGAATACATCCTTTGCCTGTACTTGGAAGCTGTGTGTGAGGCCTGAAAAAAATAGATCTAAAAAGACAGTACAGCCTTTTCTAACATAACTGGTCATGTGTTGAGATTGGTTTCTGAAACCAATAATATCCGAAAGTAAAGAAAATAATGAATGCCAGAACGGTGTGCGGGGGTGGATTTTTCTCCAAAATACACCCCAGAGATTAAAAGGGAGGGGGAGAGAATAAAGATTGACTAGACGTGAGGGGAGCCAAAAAATCACCTTTTCCCCCCTTTGAAAGGCATCAGGGAAAGGAAAGGGAGACTGGACATTAATGGAAAAAATCAACCACTCTGATTACAATGTTACATATTTTTTACTCACTCAGAAGGCCGGGGGAGGGGTCGAAGGGTGTGTTTTTACTAATGATTAATCTCTTTCTCTCTGTGTTTTTCAACCTGGTGACATTGTTGAACTTGGGGGAGGGGAGAGAAGAATTAAAGTAACAAAAAAGTAAGTTTTCTCTTATTCCACTAGAACAGATTCCTTAAGGAAAGTTTCCCTTGATCGTTCACTTGATGTCCCCACCAAAATCCCTGCTCAAGAGGGTTTTTCTTTTATGACGTGGCACCTAAACATTCTTTCTGTCCTTACTGTGAAGAGTCACCAAGTAAAGGAAGTTACAGAACAACATTTTCATCCCAAAAGCGATTTATAATAGATAAGGCACCTAAGTTTTGTCTGGTTAAAAAAAATGTAATGCTTCTGAGAGGATCACTTGTTAAAACATTTGCGAAAGATATGAATGTCTTACTCTAAAGGAGCCTGTTCTTTCTATATGGTGGCAAAAAAAAAAAAAAGCCTAAAGACACAGCAGGAATAAATAATTGTCGGTGATTTATTTACAGAGCCCTGAAGTGTATGGTTCTGAACAAGATATTTCCCAGAGCTGCAGCAGCCTGACACAGCACCAGGCCCTTTTCAAGCTCCCAACTGCTCTTCCACAGACGCTTACCTCTGTTTTCCAAGCTGTATTTCCTGCTCCAAGGTCAGCAACTTATTTCATTTGCTTTTTTTCCTACCACATATGTCTGTCCTATCAAGCTAAACCTCTGGGGTCTCAGTTTCAGTGATGTGGGTGAGACTGACTCAGGGCCATTTAATCACCAGTCAACCCAAACAGTCACCTGTATTTCATCACTGATGTACTGCCCTTCCCAAATAAGCAATTTAACATTCATTCATTCATTCATTCATTCATTCATTCATTCATTCATTCACTATACATGTAATGAGAAGCGAGCGTATGCCTGCCATGGCACTGAGTTCTGGGGCAGAGGCTAACAGCTACTGCTCTTCAGTGTGAACTCGTAATAGCAACACCAGGTAACAAGTGCTGTAAAAGAGGAAACTGAAAGTAAAGGTGCAGAGAGGAAGGGGAGCCAACACCAACGCCTTTCTCCGAAGCAAACCGAAGTTTGCTTTCAAAGGAGAGCGACTGTACTTCATTGAGACTTTGCTGTGTGAGGCTCCATTTCCACCTGAGCTGCAACCCCATTTCGGAAGCACTGTCACGAGTCACTCCTAAGAGTGGGAGCCATGAGCTCAAAAGTTGCTTACAAAGACTGCCCCAGAGCGATTAGCCAAGTGAATATGTTACTGATATTTTTTAGCACTTGCTTTAAGACAAGTGTAAGAATTAATTTATAACTAAAATACTACCTATTTAATAGAGAAATATCAATCCATGAGGAATAAGTGGTCTCTGTCCTATTAGAGAAATCATATACTTTGGGGCATTTAAGGATATTGTATCACTTTAATACTTGAGATATATGGGGGTGTTACTGTCTATTTTAATGATGGTTTGAAAATGATGGTAAGAGCACATTTCTCAGTTCTCTCTCCATTGACCTCTTAAGCAGTCACTACATGAGTAAAGAGAAAGAACATTAAATCTGAGGTTAAAATGAATCTCACCCAGTTCCAGTGAAAATTGTGTTGAATGTATGCATGGAATTTATTTGGATTAACATTACTCACAGCAAAGATACCAAAAAAGACATCCCATGTGACAGGAAACTTGAGGTTCTCACCACTGTCCAGAGAACATATACATACCTTCCAGTGGTTATGTTACGTTGGAAGGGCACTGGCAAACATCTTGTATATGGCAACATTAAGTATGGGTCTGGAAGCCAGTTAGAAAAGCCCTAAACTGAGTTTATTTGAGGGCTTAACAATATAAATTGCAGTAAAAGAGAGACTCTCCTAGAGAAACTCCTCTCCAATGTAACACTACAAACAGCCATCCAGAAACATATTTCATCAGCTGAGTAAGATCCCCTTGGCAGGCCATCTCCCCGGGGTAAGCCACAACATCTGTAACATCTCCAACCCTGGAGAAAGATGACATTCTCTCAATCCTGGAGGAACCGTATTTTCCCCTTAGAACAAAAAGCATCATCCTAGAGCACAGTCTTGTCAGCTTTATTACCACTGCCAAACCCCACCGTCTCCCTCCCCCCAAACGATACACTGTCTCTCTCTCTCTCTCTCTCTCTCTCTTTCTCTCTCACACACACACACACACACACACGGAAATCACCGTAAAGTGTATGATTTCTAACAAGAATAATCATATCATTCATTGAGACTTCTCAGAGTCAAATAATTAAAGTTCTCTGATCTCTGGGGTGGTTAGACCCTCACTTTGGCTTTAGAGGTACAATGGCTTTAGAGACTCCATGGCTTTAGACCCTCACTATGTTCCATTGGAAAATGAAAAAGGCATCTATAGCAGAGCCTGAAGCTTCTGACCCTTACAAGTCCTTCTTGGGAACACAACTCCGATTTTTACTTGGGCCCATTGCCCCCAAAATATAAGAGAATGTTTCCCAGCCTCCTTTCAGCTAGATGTGACCACAGGACAAAGCTCTGCCCAAGGAGCGGGTTAAGTGGGTGACTTCTCGCAGGCCTGTAGAAAGGACCTGACTCAGATGGGAGAGCTCTTTGTCCTTTGGGCTTCCTTACTCCCGATTTGCAACATAGGCATGATGACTGGAGCTGTCACAGACAGATGGCCAAAGTGGCTGTCTTGGACCACGAGGTGACTTTGAGAATGTAAGTCAAGATGGTGTCTTAGTTAAGGTAAGCTAAGCTGCTGTAGCAAAGAAAACAGACTCGGTGACGTGGAAAACAGATTACATCTCTCTTGTGCACCGGGTCCAGGCAATGGGCAATTTTGCTCCACTCATTCAAGGACTCTGGCTCATGGTGTCATCTTTGTTGTGTGGCTTCAAGGCCACTCTAGCTATCACTCTGCAGCCAAAGCCAAAATGGAAAAGTGGAAGCCAGGAAGTGGAAGGAAATGGAAGGCAATAGAGTGGAAGGCCAGGGTCAGGGCTCTCCTCCTAGGCAAGTGAGGAAGGAGCTGCCAACATCATTTCTCTACACATTCCATTAGCAAGAGCTTCATCACATGGCCCCATCCCACTGCAAGGGAGCCTGGGAAATTCAGCACCTCACTGACAGTCACATTTTAGCTACAATTCTGTTACTATGGAAGAAGAGGAGACACCGATGTTATAAACAGATGCCAGTCTCTGGACAGATGGTGAGGCAGGATGATAGGTGTCTGGGCCCTGATGGCATTTGGAGAGCTGTGCTCTATATTAACTACACCTACATTTCTTTTATTTGAGAGAAAATTCCATTTTATGTTGTTAAGTCACTTCTATTCTGTAGCATTTTTTTTCTTTGCAGTCAAACATGATCCTAAATGGTACAAATTATCAGACCAGACTGTACCCTTAAACATAAGAACATTTTGGTTTATGAATACAAAAAAATTGGTCAATTAAACAACTGTGGTATTTACACTCTAAAAGATTACTCTAACAAGACATTGGAAATTATGGCTGTAATTTTGAATTAGCTTTTAAAATGGAAATTTTTCTTTCTTTTCTCATATTATTTGTCCTTTTACTTGTAATATACCATGTAATTTCTCTGTGGCCCAAGTATTAATAACATTGGAGCAAAAATTAAGATTTATTTAAACAGTGAAACAAATTCTGGACTTACCAGTTACCTGATAGTTGACACCTCTTTAATCCAGATACTTTATTTAATATGTCATCTACTCAATTCTCCATTTTTAAGTTATGATTTTTAAAATAGGAACAATCACTTAACTGATAAAATCATGTATGAATCAAAAGAAAACATAGAAAGCAAGATATAGATTTCCCATGACATTTAGTAAGTAAGTTCAAGTGATATATTTTATTTGATAATGTGTAACTTTTTTTCTTGAGATTGGTAAAAATAAGGGAACCTCATACTACTTTGAAATCATTTTTTGTTGATATTTGCTTTTATTTATTTTTGTTTTTGTTTTTGTCTTTGCAATTTTATAATCTTTTACATATTTTAAATAAGGTTTCTGCATGCTTTTTAACCGTATTATGTAGGAAGCATGTGCACACATAAAACTTGCTTTTGGGGGATCATCCATAAATAAGAGCTCATTAAATTCAATTCTCCTCAATGCCTCAGTTAGCACAGTAACCCTTTTAAGTGATTTCACCACAGCCCTATCACATCGAAATGACTCGGAAATCTGCTTGTTGACGTCAATGAGGTGCTTAAGTATGGGAACCAGAAGACACGGGTTCTGACCTTATGGTCCAGAACTCAAAAACCTGATCTTGAGCAAATCCCTTACTTGCTTTTGATCCCATTTTTCTGATTTGTTAAAGTGAATGTTCAAATCAAATAATCTCTGTATCTTGTTCTACTCTACCAGTTATTTTCCCTGTTCTAAAAGTTCCCCTGACCATGTAACTACAAGGCCAAGCTTTTTTTTTTAAACTTTTTAAAAATAATTTTATTGATTTCAGATAGAGGAAGGGAGAGAGAGATAGAAACATGAATGATGAGAGTCATTGATCGGCTGCGAGCCCGCAACCCAGGCATGTGTCTTGACCAGGAGTCGAACCATGGCTTCCTGGTTCATGGGTCAACCCTCAATCATCGAGCCACACCGGCCGGACAAGGCCAAGCTTTGTAGGCTGTACAAATAGCATAGCTTCATAATAAAAATCCTTAAGAACATGGGAGTAGTCCATGTCAAAAATGTTTACACAATTGTGTAATTCATGAGTCTGTGTTCTCTGCCCTCCATGACAACTTTCAGTAACACTGATAGTCACCTTTTACTGGGAGTGTATTATTTGCCAGGCACTGTGCCAAGCGAATTACACACAATATCTCAGTTAATCCTCCCGACAACCCCGTGAGGGCAGAGGTATTATCCCCATTGCACAGATGAGGAATCAGAGGCTTAGAGTGATTAAGTAATTTGCCTGAGCCACACTGAGTATAGACTAGAACCCAGGTCGGCCTGGCAAACTGCTCTCTCGCCCCCCTTTTGGGCATAACACTTGAGTCACCCATATTTAATTATTCCATTAAGTCTCCATAGTAAATATTCTTTGTGTCCCTCCCGACTTCGTGCCCTTACTTCTCCTAATAATAGATGTGAACATTAATTGAGCACTTGCCACAGAGCTCTGCTCTTTAAATAGATTGTTTCATTTCACAACAATCCTCTGAGGTAGATATGCTAATATCCTCTCCAGGGAAGGACGCTGAGGTGCAGAACAGGTAAGTACATTGCCCAAGCTACCCAGCTAATAAGTGAAAAATAAATGTTTGAACTTACTTCTAATTCCAAAGTAAATAAAAATGTTTAAATTTTGGTAATATTCTAAATTAACATGTATTGATCCTTAACAATGTGCTGGGCTTTGTGCTAATGCTTCAGGTAAACCATTACATTGGATCTTATAAAATAGGTGTTATTGTTACTGATGTCATTTTTCAGATAATAAAACCCAGGCAATCATGGGTAAGTCATGAGAGCAAGTGAGAATGGTTACAAAATCAGGCTTTCACATCAAACAGACCACTGGTTAGAACTACTAGTTGTATGCTTTCAACAAACCACTTAACCCCTCTCTGCCTCAGTTTCCTCATATGTGAAATGGCTGTGTTACAAAGATTAAATGTGTAAGTATATGTAAAGCATTTGAGACACTCTGACATGGCACACAGTCAGACTGTTAAGGCAAAATAAATAAAAATCCAGATTTTGCCTTTTGCTACCAAAGTTGCTTTATCTTTCTGTGCCATTTGCAAAATATATATAAAAATAGTGTCTACCTTGTAGTGATATTCTAAGGAGGGGACGAGTAAAGATGTACAGAGAGTAAATTCATAGAAATGTGTTAGGACAGCACATTGCACATAAGTGTTCAATGAATGTAAACTTCAATTGTTTTTATTCAGAGTATAGTCTTATTCTCATTTTAATTCTTTTCTCAGTCATACAAAAAATGTATGTCTCTGTCTCAGGAGCGATCAAGCCAGCCCTGCCTTTGACCTCACAGGGGCAGAAGTGATGCCTAAGGTGGTCAGCCACTCAGGTCATTTCAGGTGAGCAAGAAATGCAGGCCACTGCCTTCTCCTCAGCGCTCAGCCCCAGGAGGGCAGGAACGATTCTCAGTATCTGGGCATGAATGGTACTTGCTGTGCCATGCAAATCAGCACGTAATTATACCCTGGTCTTGAAATGTTTTCTAAGAACGCGCCTGCCCTGCCCTACTGACTGCAAGGCTCTCAGAGCAGGCCTTGACATCCACTGTTTTGATGACTCCCACAGCACAAGCTCTCGCCCAGAGTATTGACTGATTACTTGTTTGACTGACTGACATAACAACTGGCCCTTCCCTCGGAGCTGCTTCGCTGAGTGCAGGACGGTTACACGCTGCGGGAACCGAGGTTAAAAGCCTGCCTCTTCTGGTTTCAGATTATGCGAATTTAGGGGATATAATTCACTTCTTTGTGCCTTAAAAAAAAAAAAAATCTCTAAAATGCAAATTACCATAATCTCTACTCTGAGGATTAATTCATCATGTAAGTACTTAGAAAAATGTCTGCACATATTAAGTGCTCAATATATGTTAGCATTATTGACTGGCTAGCACAACTAACTTAATTTAGTTTGGGTCGCCCGGCCGTTTCACAGTCATATGGTGTGTCCCTGTGTGAATGTAGAACAGAGGGAGTTCCCCTCCTTTGGTGGGGGTAGGCTGAGTCCGGCAGGGAGAAAGCTTCCCACAGCAGCTGTGGCCTGCCCGTCACCCCAGCAGCAAACGTGTGCCAAGCGCACATACCTTCATGAATCATTTTGGCTGTTAAGAAGCATTCACCAACATGACCTTCTCTTTTCTTCTTGAGCCATGTTAATAAGGCTGTATCACTTGCCACTCACACTTACATACACATGCAAAAAAAATTAATCTTGCAACAATTATATCATGTAGACTTGTCCTTGGGCACTAAGAATAATATCTGTTCCTTCTTTCGCTTATTCTGTCAATATGCATTTACTGAATGTCCCACCACTTAGACACAAGGCTGGGCACTGTAATTATATCAGTGAGAATCCAGTCTTCACCAAAGTTTATAATCTGGGGGGGACAGAAAGAGGTAAAGTAGAAAGAGAAGTAAATAGGCAAATATAAAACCATGCGGTAAGCACAGAGTTTCAGGTGGAGCTTGTGGGGTAGGTTTTAAAAATTAGGCACCGAACCAAAAATGAGAGGTTCAAAGAAGGGTTCCCACAAGAAAGTGGCACTTAAGGTAAGACCTTAAGCAAAACGCATGTTAATTCTCACAATTATCCATTACGTGGGTGGAGAAACCGAGGCAGAATGATACTCATCTGAAGTTGTAAAAATGTATGAGAGTCTCAGGAATAAAACATTGTCCTGAAGACTTGGAGTTCTTTACTTGTACCATCACACCATGTCCCTCCCTCCAAAAGATCTAAACATTTTAAGTTTATGAGTCTGACAACTTCAATGGCATTCCTTACCCAGGCTATAAAATTCTAGCCCTGCCACCACAGAGCTGTGTTTTTCTGAATTTCACAAACTTAGAGATAACACTGACTCTAGTTTTCTGGCCAGCAACAGTAATGGAGCCCAGAACCTCAGTTTGTATTTGAAGACTAACTTTACAACTGCAAAAATGCTGGTGCCTGTAAAATCCAGGCCAGAGGCTGGGGGTGAAAGAAAGGAGCCTTCTCTGAGATTTCCTGCTTTAGGAGAGCGAGAACTTTCTAATCATTTTGTTAATCTTGGTTTTTCCTTCAAAGTTTTTTCCGGAGGGTTTTGTTTGTATCAACACAGGAAAATGTCATGTCACAGCAATATCTATATATTAATAGAGATGCTCTATCTTTTCAAAACTACTCTGGGAGAAAAAGTTAAGTAGCTATGATGTAATTATTTCTCATTTGATATTGACTAGTCAGCAAAAATACAGAGGTTGGATTAACATGTCAGCTTTGCCTTTAGGCATCAACACGTAACCTACCTCAGAAAATACAGTTTATAAGTAAAAATGGTCCTATAGTTCATGCACGCATATGTCCATCTTCAGCTCTGACAATATTACACAAGCATTCATTAACCAAGAAACTTTATATGCCATGGTAAAACTGGTTCAACCAAAATATTCAATGATGTCCTTTGCCAAGCATGTGAAGGCTGTTGCTCTTTCAGCCAAACCTGGCTGACTTCTCCTTCTTACAATCATGTAATTTGACAAATGAGGACATCCCATCCCACTCCCACCCCAATTCATTCCGTCTGATGGATTCTACTACATCAGTTCAAGTGTGTAACAAAACAGGGAAATTATTATGAAAATAAAGATGCTATTTTGGCATAATTATAATCAGTAACTTGAGGCGTGCCAAAGTTAAGTCAATAAAGGTTATTTATAAAGCATGAGGTACCACAGTACTGTTAGGAATAAATAGAACCCAGGATTTCAATTTCTAACTTCAGCTAACTCTTTCTCAACCGAAAGAAAGAATTACCGCTGAAGTTCTAGGGAAGGAATAAATGTCAGCAAGGCTGTATTTTGGATTCTTTATTGAAAGAATGTTTTAGAAATAAAACATGATAATAATCAGATACTTACTCCTACATGAAAGAATGGATTCATATCAACTTTTGCTTTCATCATCTGACTGTATGATGCCTGTAAAACTGAATATAGGCCAAAGTGCACGGAAGTGCAGAAAGAGCTGGAAGCTAGAACACATGTTCTCCCAGGGTGATTCTTCTCTTTACTGAGCACTTTACAGTTTACAAAATTTGTTTTAATTTGACCAAAACTCACCAGATGTCTTCCGTGTGCTGGCATTGTCCTAAGAGTTCTGGCCAACAAGGAAATCAAAGTCCCATCCCCATCCTCTCAACCTTTGAAACAAACTCACAAGAGGTGGATGTTACCCTATTTTATGGTTAAGGAAAGTGAAGTTTAACAGGATTAAGTGGTTTTCTAAAGATCCTGGAGCCCTCAGACTGAGAAAGTAGTAAGGAACCCTCCTCATTTGACTCCCACATTAGCCTCCTGTAAAATAAATCACTCTACCTCCAGGGGGTGCCCTTGAGCCCTCTTGTGGCCATTCTTGGAGCTTTTTCTGTTTAAAACACCTATTATCTGGAGGACAGCTCAAGCAGTCAGCTGACTGACCTTTGAACAAAATGTTGGAAGAAAGAAAGAAGGCTCAGAAACCAGAGAAGAGGGTGGGATAGAAGGGAGTGATGTAAAAAGGGGGGTAAGATTCTCGTCTTAACTTTTCTCTCCTCCCCGTACCTGAATAAGGGGAAAATTGTCATTATTTTAAAGCAGCTATGAATTGTGATATTAATGTATTCACACTTCTCTTTTAAATAAGCTTGGTTTTTATCAAATTTTACAGTTGCTCAACAAAAATTTAGCTGGTTACATAGAGGATGCAAAAGTTACTCCTAGATTCAAAATAATTTCATGTTCTGCCAAAATCGTACAATAACAAAGTCCATACTTATGATTAATCTTTAGGCTGTGGTTCTTAGCACCAGCTGAACATAAATTCGCCTGGAGAGCTTTCAAACATTACCAAGTCCCTGACCCTCCATAAACTAATTAAGTCAGAAACTCTGGAGATGGAACCCCAGCTTGAGTTTTGCTTCAAAGCTCTCCTGGCTACCCTGCTGTGCATCAGAGGCTGGTAACCTCTCAGCCTTTCAGTGCTTCTCAAAGTGTCATCCTGGAGCCCAGCAACAGCAGCAGCAGTGGCCTCATTACCTGGAAACTTGTTAGCGCTGCAAACCATCAGGCTCCACCTCAGGTCCCCTAAAGCAAAACTGTGGAGACAAGGCCCTACAAGCTGTGCTTTAAGAAGCTCCCAGGTGATTCTGGCACATGCTCAAGTTCGAGAACCAATGCCTTAGAATATTTTGTTAGTCAAACAAATGAACAAAATGGAAATGAACTCATAGATACAGAGAACAGATTGACGGTTGTCAGAGGGGATGAGGGTTGGGAGGATGGGTGAAAAAGGTGCAGGGATTAAGAAGTACAAATTGGTAGTAACAGAACAGTCACAGAGATGTAGATTACAGCATAGGGAATGTAGTCAATAATATCGTGATAACCAGGTATGGGACCAGGTGAGTACTTGAAGCAGCGGGGGAACATTCTGTAAAGTACATGATTTTCTAACCACTTTGCTGCATACCTGAAGCAAATAATATTGAATGTAAACTATAATTGAAAACTAAAAATTAAAAAAGTTATAATCTATGTAGTTAAACACCCAAAACAGCTCCTAAGCCATTTTATTTCCTAACATGAGAAAGGATAAGCCACTTGAAAAATATGCTTTGCATTTGGAAAAATAAGGACCACAGTAAATAAATTCAAATTAAATGATGTTTAAAAAAAAAAACAAAACTATTATTTAATTCATTTTTCTGAGTTTTGCCTCTATTTTTCACTGATTTTTTTCCCCTTCTGTTTCTAGAGAGCAAATGCTCGCATTTGCAGAGTGCTGCCCTGATGGAAATGAGTTCCCTTTCTCTTTAATTGCATGAGACACATGTGAGCACAGAAATATGAGTTACAGATTTACATGTATTAATCTTTGTGAGAGCAGCATTCTCCAAGTATCATGCGAGCCTCACGTGACAGTCTTGGGTGCCACAGGCAGGCATAAGTTGTTTACATTAGCAAATACATTTCAACAAAAACACATGTTGCCAGTTAGCCCTCTCAGCTCCTCACACAGGCCATTCTGTGGGGAGTTAGACTCTGTTAGAAGAATTTAAATTTAAAAGTCCCTTTTTTATATTTGGTTTCTAACAACCATCTGAAGATCTCAAAACATTTTGGATGCATTAGAGTTTCGATTCTCTGTAAATACAAGGAGTTAAATGTGACCGATCCAAAACCAAAGAGTAAAAGTAAGAAATGTAGGGCTCTGCGGGCCTCGCTTTGAGTGAACGTCTTAATACGAATGTTTTCGGGGGGAAGGGGGAGGCGTTGGGGGAACTTATCATCAGAAGCCAAGGAAAACAGCCCATGCTGGAGAACGGGATGTAGACAATCCAGAGAAGTGCCAGCCTGAAAAGCTGAGGGATGTCATTAAAGTGACATAGGCCAAGGACAAGCAAGCCATTTCCATGGGCAGGTCTACTACTCAGCTCGTGGGCCCAACCTGTGGGTACAAAATGTAAATACTTATATATTAATTGGTAACTAGTTGGTGCTCTGAGCCCCCACAATGTCACTGTACCTCCCTGGCTCCCTGATGCTCCACCCCCCCACCCCCTGAGCTCCTACTCTCCCCACCCCCACCCTGCAGCTGCAGAGCCAGTGCCAGGAAGAGCTGCCATAGTGTCTGTTGAATGATTTGAAGATCACCCCTGTATTCATCTAGGTCTCAAAATGACTCAAAAATAAGTGAAATACATTGTAGGTGATGTAACAAACTACTAAAATATTTAACTTCTTAGCTTCACACTGTATATTTTGTTCTGAGATGAAATGCCCTTAGCCATACATATATTTTTAGATGTGGCGGTATATTCCAGCGGACAAGGCCCTGTTCCTAACAGTAACACTGGCATCGGCTGCGTCCATAGTGCTCACTGGTGGCAGTCACTGTCACAGCTGTACTGACACTCCGCCCACCTTGCTTCTCTCGTTGCACACACCTCCTAACTAGACAATGCCATGGGCCACCAAACGGCTGGTAGTTTCTCTCTCAGAGCAAGCATTTAAAGGAGCACACTGTGGCTTGGAAAAAAAAAACAAACATAAAAACCACAAACTTTAGAGTTTGAATATAAAAACATTTTTTCACTTTTATTTCAAAGTATTTCTTTCTGCTACATTGAAAGGAAGGGTCTCCCCGTGCAAGTGTCCCGATGGACAGTTGATGAGCCACGTTGCAGATTCTTAAGCCAGGCCCGTTATCCTGATTGACCATCCTCACGCTTCTCGTTCAAGCCTTTTTGGCTCATCGAGTGAGAGGAAGGTGTGGGAAGTGCATGGAACCGTGCAGTCCGGCAGACTGTAAACTCCAGCTTGACCGGGCCTGACTGTCTGCAGCAGGCTCAGCCACAGTCACAGCCTCTAACAATGTTTCAAGCCCCCTCTTCCCAAACCTGCTCATTCATTTTTGCCTGTTGTCTGATCCACACCCATCAAGCCTCTCCATCTCTTCCTTTTCATTCTCTGCCAGCTTTCTTAGCTGGAAGCTCTACTTCTTGACCCCGGTGCCCCAGTGCCATGCCTTGCAACCTCAGGACAGTCGCTCTTACACACTCAGCCCCAGTTCCTGGAAGCCCGACCAGGGCAGACCCCCGAACCACTGCTTGCTCGGCACGGGAAAGAAGGGCCAGGTTCTGTCCTGAGCACTGGGACATTTTCACAAGGGGTTGCTGGCCTCTGATCCCTCCCTCCCCCACCGGTACTGCATTTAGTCAGCTGACTATGCCTAAGCACCAGCTCTTACAAGTTCCTTCTCAGAACTCTGGAATTCTGGCCTCACCAAGGCTTAAATTGTTAATGGCACTAGTGGTGAGTCATAGTAAACATAAAAGAAAAGACATTTTAAGATCTATGTAGGAAAAGAGAAAGATTTAATAAAGATGTCTATAGTTTTCAACATGGAAAACTTCCACTTTATATACCCCTTTCTGACATAGCTGCTAATAAAGAATTTCTAGTTAAACTAAGCCCCCAAAACATGTGTTGTGTGGAAATTTGTTTCCCTTTCTTTGGTTACTCATTTTTAAGAAATTCTAGGAAATATTAATTTAGTGCCCAAGACTTTGCATTAGCCTTGATTCCTTCATCCAAATTCTGGTGAGGTTTACTATGTAAAGAGGATTAGCTTTAGCATTTAATTTAAGCACTCTGAGGATTATATTATCCATAAATGTCAGTAAATAAGCATTATCTTTATCCTTTGGTATACAAGATGTAACACTCTTGCACTGAACTTGTTTTTTAGTAACAGTTGGCAAGTTTGGTGTAGGTGGGGTTTTTTTAGAAACTGGTGTGTGACCAGCAATGTAGGTCAAAGATCCATCTGGCACTTAAATTCCTTTATTTTCTCCCATTTGCTGTAGGCTTAGGTCAGTTCTGGTGTTTAGTTAACCGGCCCCGCAGCACTATCATTCATTTTCCCCAGAAGTAGACATCTTTGTCTTCAATCATATGTACTCAGATTTTAGTATTTCAAGTCCCTTCTTTATATAAATCCCTGATGTTGAGAAAGAAACACTAAATTAGATCTACCTTAGCAGCAGGAACATTCAGTCTTAAAAGCTTTTCTTATCGATTTGTGCTTTACCACAAATAGTTTCTTTTTGCTTCCTCTTAGTTTTATTATCACATTCCCTGTTATTATGATTCTGCTAACAGATCTGGCTAATAAGTTCATCAAAACTAATGCTCTCGAGAAATCACCTATAAAATTCGTTACCTCAGTCCACTACCCTAAATCTCACCTCTACCAAAATTATAAGGATAATAAAGAAAGTGTTAGATTTCCAACATCTCCCCAAAAGTCTCATTTTCTTTGTCAATTATTTCATTGTGCATTTACCGTTCAATATAAACATCAGGATTTTACTTCCCTTATGATATACTTGCAGAGCCTCCAATGACCTGATGGAGAAATATATTTACAAAATAAGATAAAGCGTTAAAGGTTTCACAAAGCAAAGACTTGGATACCTAAAAGCAGCCAAACAGAGCTCATTTTTCACATTTCTCCGCCATGGCAAGCTGCTCCTCTCTCAGCACCACATGTCTCTCCTACCTAACCATGGTGTTTGTTTCTCAAGAACATTTGTGTAGATAAAGCTAAGAAATTCCAGCACAGCAACATCTGACTGCGTAGGAATCCCTTAGGCCTTATTTATGGGAACATAGAAATGTGGACATTCCTCCTCCACTGGAGATCGGTTTCTTGTAGAAGTAACCAAAGATAACGTAGGCCTTTCTCACATACTCTGTTTTCCCAGAAGTTAAGTTTACATCACTGCTCGTAAGAATAGTCACAAAGGGTATTCTTTTTTAGTCCAAAAGTATAATGCTGTTTACTCGATAGAATTTCAATTTATGACAAGGCATTTTCTACTTCACCACACAAAATATGCTGCAGATATTTATGTCAAGATAACTTACAAAATATTATGATTTGTGTTTTTCTATTTCTTCCTTCCAGTCATTGCCATCTTTGTCCATAAGACTTAGTCAGAGTGAAATTATTAATACCAATAAAATGAAAGATGATATCAGAGGAAAAGAAGATTATGTCCTGTTATTAATTATCACCCAGAATCTGCACTGGTGGTTTTCTATCCTGGCTACATATCAGAGTCAGAATTTGTGAAAATACTCTTGTTCAGGTCACATCTCAGATCAAATAAATCAGAATTTCTGGAGTGGGTTCTGGACATCATGATTTTATAAGTTTCTTAGGTGATTTTAATGGCCATCCAGGATTGGGAAACACTGTTCATCTTGTACCAGGAACTTAGATTTTCCTTATAACTTCACTTATGTCTTTAGTTAGCCTAACGTTGCTAACCAAATGTTGCTGTTAAGGTTCATCAAGTATCCTCACTAAAAATGTAGTTTTAATTCGTTCATTCAACAATATTTGCTGAGTGCTTGCTGCGTCCCAGGTACTGTGCAGATACAGAGCACTCAGCGGGAGCCACGGGGCCTTCCTTTAGGGGGACAATGGAGTAAAAGTCAAGCATTCAACAGGTAAATAAAGACCACAGGAAAAGTAAACCAAAGTATTCTAAATTATGATACGTGCATGAAGTAAAAGCCTGTGAGGCTGAGGCTGAAGGATAAAGAGCTGGAAAGAGTGTCTGGGCAGAGGGAACAGCACCTGGGAGCCACCGGGACAGAGCGGGGCTTGTCCGGGGCCTGAAAGCAGGCGCCTGGGCCTGGGCAACGCGGGCTGGGGTAGAACAGCGAGGCTGAGCGGCGAGACGCACATCATCAGGGCCTTAAGGTTGTGTTAAGAAACGTATATTATATTTTAAGTCCAACAGGAAGCCATTCAGGTGTTTAGAAGTGGGGGAAAAAGAAGAGGGAGAGTGAGACGAGATCCAAGTCGTCCCAGTTAACATGGGAATGAGTGTCCTTCTTCACTCAGCAGGCGACATTCTGAAAGTAAAATGCTCACAAACTTGTGTGTGTCTGGTTGGTGGAACAATTTAATAGTGTTTATGAAAATAAAGCGCTTATCTTCAAACCCACCCCCGCCACACACACACACAC
Source organism: Miniopterus natalensis (assembly GCF_054644295.1). Taxonomy (NCBI): domain Eukaryota; kingdom Metazoa; phylum Chordata; class Mammalia; order Chiroptera; family Miniopteridae; genus Miniopterus; species Miniopterus natalensis. The sequence continues at coordinate 136,305,190 of NC_142081.1, forward strand.
ACACACACACACACACACTGTCACCTAAGGCTCATCCGCACTTGTGGAAAATCAACTCAACTTTGTACTGGCTGTCAACACGCAGCAGTACCATTTCTTTTCATAACTTATTTTTAATGTACTGTTTGTCATTCTGAAAAAATTGATAAAGGGTGTGTGTCATCATTCTCTTTTATTGCCAAACCTAGTGGCTGTTTTTTGTTACTACAGGACCTGAGCTCCTTCCTAGGGGAATAAAACACGTCTTTCATTGGCCCAGGAAAGGCAGCATGGTTTTAAGCAAAAGCTGTTCATTTGATTTCCGTTGATGAACATTAGCCAGTTGATAAAACTTCAAAGAGAAACTTATACCTACATATAAGCACGATGGATTTCTTATATGCTAATAGGGTTGGCGCTATGGAGAATCCCGGGAAGATAAATATGCTCTGGGATAAAAATGACGTTTTGCTAAATGGCTGATTGATGGTTTTGATGACTTCTTCCAAGCCTGGCATAAACACAGTGCCCAAGAAGAAGTCCTCAGGTCTGTACTTAAATTATCATTGTGTGACTTAGACAAATCTCCTATCCGTTCATTAAAAAAAAAAGTGTTATCCTTTGTATTAATTTCCCAAGGTTGTCATAACAAATACTACACACTGGCGGCTTAAAGCAACAGGGACGTGTTCTCGCTCCACGTCAGCAGACTCTAGGGAAGACTCCTTCCTCGCCTCTTCCAGTCTCCACTGGCTCCTGGTTTTCCTTCTTTTGTGGCAGCAAAACTCCAATCTCTACCTCTGTCTTTACCTGGCCTTCCTTCTTGCGTCTCAAGTCCCCATCTCTTTTCTCTTAAAAAGATACATCACTGGATTTAGGGCTCAAACTAAATCCAGAATGTTCTCATCTTAAGATCTTTAATTGCATCTACAAAAACCTTCATTTTGAGTAAGATCGCATTCACAGGTAGTGGGGGTAGAACTTAGATATATCTTTTTGATGAGTGGTTGTGTGATGGGTTGAACACAATTCAACTCATTATGCCCTTGTAAGCTTTATAGTTAATATTATGATCAACTGCAAAAGAGAAATCTCAAAATAATAATGGTTTAAACAAGAAAAGTTTCTTTTTCTCTCAAGGTAAACCTCAAGTAGAGAAGACAATGTTGATACAGCTCCTCATGTTGTCAAGGACCCAAACTGCTTCTCTCTTGATGGTAAGAGGATGGCCTCTATCCCTAAATTTACCTCATGGACCAAGATAACTGCTGTGTCTCCACCTGTCACTTCTGCATCCCACTCACCAGGAAGGTAAAAAGATAAGGAGAAGAATACATTCTCTTCTTTCAACAAAACTTGTTAGAAATTCTTCACATTACTACCAGTCATCAGCCAGAATTTAGTCATATAGCAAACCTAGCTGTAAGAGAAGCTGGGAATTAGTTTTCATTCTGGGCAGCCATTTGCCCAGCTAAAAATACAAGAATTTTATTACTAAAGAGTATATGAAAAATAATACTAAAAGCCACCTGAAGATTTCTGCCCCAATAGCAAAATGATCTTCCAGGATTGTTTTGAAGAACTGAACACCCTGAATTGCTATGTTCTGTAAGGAATCCGTGCCTGCCCTAGCTGTTTTGGCTCAGTGGTTAGAACATCAGCCTGAGGACTGAAGGGTCCCGGGTTTGATTCCCACCAAGGGCACGTACATCGGCAACCAATCAATGTGACCTTGATGTTTCTCTCTCTTCCTTCCACTCTCTCTGAAAAGCAATGGAAAATATATTCTCAGGTGAGGGTTTAAAAAATAAATAAATAATAAATAAATAAATAAATAATAAATAAATAAGTTATTTAAAAAAATGAATCAATGCCTGCATAGAAACTGACAAATCTTTGAAATGAACACTTTTTACAATAGTTCCCCCTCCCTTTTTTTTCCATGGTACTATTTATTTATTTGGTCTCCATATGCACGAGTTAACAAGTTATCATGTTTATTGACTATTTCAACAGTCTAATCAATTCCCTTGATTGCTAATTATTAAGGTAATATCTCATTGGGATTGCTATAATAAGTGACATGAATGAAAGGTGCAACACAAGCAAAGGAGCATGTTTTCAGTAATTGGGGATTGCATTCAGAAGAAGGAAACAGACTTGGAACAAACAGGGGAGGGAGAGAAACAGCAGCATCCACTTCAGCAGGCAATGAGCTCTCCATTTCACCTCCAGCTCTGGCAAAAGAACAGCTATTCACCACCAACGAAAACTTGAGGCCAGTATAGGTCCTGATCAGAGGACATCTCATCTGAGCTGGTGGAAAAAAGAAATGTTCCAGGAATTCCTGTAACAGTGACATTCAAAGACAATTACAGACCATGGCATTGACTAGGGGAGTTAGCTTAGTGTAATAGAGAAGAGGTGGGGAGAAAACTCAGCTCTAGGAAATAAAGTTTGTAGAAAACAAGTCCCAATTAGCCAAATGGAGTAGTGGGTTGCCCCTAACTCCCTACTAGTGAGCAGAGAGCTAAGACAGAAATAAAAAAAGATCTGGGCACTAGGGAGGTAGACTATCAGGTGGCTTTTCCAAGGACAGCTTCAGAAAAACCTTTGTCGGATCCTGCCAACCACAAAATACGTTATCCTCTGGAACTTTGCCCTAAAGAGCAAGCAAACAGAGGATGCTTGCCAAAAAGTAAGTGGGGGAAGTGTGTCTTAATAACTTGATAGGTGAGGTGCCAGCACAACCTGCTGGTAACATCCATTTACCAACAGTGAGGACAAGTCCCACCAAGGTAAGAACTGACCACTATTTTCTAAAATACGTGCACATTTGTATTTTAAATACTGTGCTCGTTTCTTTATTGACCCATATCTCATGTAAATCCTAAAAACAAGATTGTGTTTGTGATAAAACCCACAGCTAACTCATTTTAGGCCTTCAACTGTCCTGTTCCTAGTTGTACATCTTCTACCCTTATCGAGGAAACCATTGTTTATTGAACCCTGTGTCTAGTTCGACAGACAATCCTGTTATTCTGAATCACTACTTAAGTGAGCAAATCCAAATCTCCCATTAATAAGCCTATGAAGGGAAGTCCTCTGGATTCAGGCACTGGTGGAAGAATTCATGTGTTTTCAAAATGGTAGACAAGGAAAGAGATGTTTTCAGTGTTGTAATTTGAAAGGCAGAGCCACAGTCCCCAAGACACTAAAAAAGAGAAAGTAGCTTGCGTATCATTCCAAACATTACCCAAAGTGCTAGAAATGATTGTGTGATAAAAGATAGAAAACTTTCATTTATTGTTGGTTCATCCACTCATCATCTGACCAGCTAGCTACAGATCAGATGACTTTCTTTCTCCCAGAATATTCTTTTCTCTTTCACATCTGTTATAATCCCCTACAAACATCGTGGAGTCCACATAAAAATCATATAAGGAGACAGATGTCAGGGCACTTGGCGCGGTGCAAAGTAATATATCGATGCCCGATGTTGGTACTTCTACACGCACGAACGCTTTTCTCGAGGAGCATTTTGCTCACTCGGACTCACCCCGGGGCCACAGTAATTGCCAGGGCGTTGAGAGGATTTTGTTTTATGTTCATTGTCATATAGATTGTGTTTCCATTTCATCTTCTAGGTCTTTATCTTGGTTCTTCATTTGTTTGCTGAATTTTCATTTTGCTTGCTCAGGGATAAAGATCTTCTGTCTATGATCTCTCCGCTGCACAGTTTTCTCATGCCGCAGCGTGGACTTGTTGGTGTGTCCTTACAGGCCTCTCTCAGGAGAGCACACATGTGTGAAGAAGGCATGACTTCAGAGGCTCTGTCATCACTGCCTGGCCTAAAAAGTTTTAGAAAGACGAGAACAAGTGGGTTCAGTGGGTGAACTGGCGGCGGAGGGGAGCGGGGGCCCTCAGCCTTGCCCCCTGCCTTTGAGCCCTGAGAACACTGAAACATCCACTCAGACACAGATTCTGTTTCCCTCTAACAAGACCCCTTACACTCTGGCCTCAGTGTTCCCTGACAATAATAATCATGTTGCTGTTTTTGAAGGACCTCAATGTGAGCACTGAACCAATAAGAAGTAAGAAAAAAGAGTCAGCTAATGAACAAAAATATCAACTTTATTACTGACAGAATATAGAGGACTTAGTTTACTGTGGGAACCAAATGGGCTTGTTTATTCCCAGCCCTCAGCCTAGTTCTTAGAAACAGCCCACCTGAGGGGAAGTTTGAGACCACGAGGCAGACACATTTACCCAAGTCACTGTCTCCACTTTTCTGAATGGAGAGGGTGAAAGAAGGACCCAAAACTCCCTCATTTTCAGGACTTTTAATAGAATAGCTTCCCACAGGCAAGGCCATTGGAATCATGGCTATCGCTAGGCAAAAACACAGCACCAGGAGGAGAAAGGAATTGGTCCAAAGTTTGGAAGTACACAGGGGTGATCTCTCTTCACAGAAACCAGGAACCGAGGAGGTGTTTCTCTCTAGTAAATAATAGTAGGTAACATTTATTGAGTTCTCACTATGTGTTGGGTACTGCTCTGAAAGCTCTACCTGGATTAACTCATTTAATTATTATCTCCATTTTACAGATGAGGAAACTGGGGCACAGAAAGATTAAGCAATTGAATGAGAGAAAAGAGAATCATGTCCAAGTAAAAGGCTTACCAGGAGGCAAAACAACATTATATCACTTACTGAATTAATGAGAAAGGCCCTCCAAGATGAAGAGTTTCTTGTCTTCTATATTTAGGCTTTCTTCTCCCAACACATGGGGGCTGTAGAAAAATACCTATGCTGCTTGTGAACTGGGATGGCCTTGATAGGGTGTGACAGGAAGGACAGGAGGGATGTTCCCCTTTCTCTATATATGTCTCCCGATAGGCTGCTGTGGAACCTGAGTGAAATCCCTACTGACATCTCTCCTCGGGTTCCTGTTACCCAAGATCAGTTGTAAAAGATAAGTGTTATTAATCAGAAAGAATATATGCACCCTTATGTTCATAGCAGCACAGTTTACAATAGCTAAGATCTGGAAACAGCCCAAGTGCCCATCAGTAGATGAGTGGATAAAAAAGCTGTGGGACATTCACACCATGAATACTACGCAGCTGTAAAGAAGAAGAATCTCATACTCTTTGGGACAGCACAGATGGACCTGGAGAATAGTATGCTAAGCGAAATAAGCCAGGCAGAGAAAGACAAACATCACATGATCTCGCTCATATGTGGAATCTAAAGAACTTAATGAACTGATGAACAGAACAGATTCAATGACATGGAAGCATAGTTGAGAATGTCAGAGGGATGAAGGAGGGCGGGTGGGTGGAGGGGGAGAGAGTAACCAAAGAATTTATATGCATATATGCACAACCCAAGGACAGGGACAATGGTGGGGAGAGGGACTGGGGAGGGGGATGGGACGGGGTGGAATGGGTCATTGGGGAGAAAAAAGGACATCTATAATACTTTAAACAAAAATAACAATTAAATTAAATTTAAATTTTAAAAAGATTTTTTAAAAAAGAAGTGTTATTAAATGAGGGTAACAATGAGTTATATAATCAGCTTTTATCTCCTTGCAATATACTCATTTGGAGGTGGCAGTTAGCCCTGAGAAGAGTCCTGAGGAAATGAGACAGAGATTGGAGGAAAATGAGAGGAAGGGGAAGAGGGTTCTCAGGGAGAGAGGACTTGGTAAGAAGGGCTCGAGAGTGAGGGCACCAAGGACTAAACAGTGTGAGCACAAGACAGGGAGTGGGCTGTCCCCCTCTCTCCTTCACTTTATTTGACCTAATATTCCCAACTCTTTCTTAGAGGGATTTTCTTTAAAAACCCCTTTCATTGCTGACAGGTCGTTATTGCCTGTCTATATTGCAACAAAACCACTCACCTGTCCCTGAAGCTCTTCAACTGTCCACTCGCACCAGCCGACACCCGCTATCCCTCAGAGTCATGAAGTCAGGAGTGACAGAAAGGACATCAGTTCTATGATGCTACATATGTGACATTAGTTCCATAATATCAGTTCTTTCCCTGTAGAGTAGTTTCCTGTGGCTGCTATAACAAATTATCACAGACTACACGCCTTAAAATGAATTTATTGTCACATAGTTTTGGAGACCAGAAGTCAGAAATCAAGGTGTTGGCAGGACTATGCTACCTCTCAGGGCTCTCGGGGAGAATCCTTCCCTGCCTCTTCCAGCTTCTGACGGCTGTATGCATTCCCTGGCTTCCTTGGCCTGTGGCCACACCGCTCCAGTCTGCCTCCACCTTCACATCCTCTCCTCCTCTAAGTCCTTTCTTCTTCAGTCAGTCTCAGATCCCCCTCTGCTTTCTGTTATACCAACACTCGCCATTGGATTTAGGGTCCACCCAGATAGTCCAGGATGATCTCATCAGCTCAAGATCTTTAACTTCATTTCATCAGCAAAGACCCTTTTCCAAATAAATTGATGCCAGTTCCAAGGATTAGAATGTGAATATTTATTTTGGGTGGCCATCATTCCATCTGCTATAACCCATCAGAAAAACAAGTGAGAAAAATGGGAAATTAATGTAGTGTACTGTTTTAGAACCTCAACCTACTTCACCCTGTCAAGAAAAAGTCTAACATGAGAGATTGTACAGTGATGCTCTGAAAAGCATGCCAGAGAAAAAAAAAACAAAAAACACTAAGTACCTGTCTCAATAATGTTGATAAGCAAGAATGTGATCTTGGAAGATGCATTTATCTTTTCAGGGCCTCAGTTTTCTTATCTATAACTGAGGGGTTGCTCAGATGTTCTTTGAGAACTCTTCCAACCTCAACATCTTATGATTCTGCAGAAAATTCCAGGCATGTTTTAAAGCCCAGCATGCACACAGTTAGAAAACAGACAAAAGTAACGTTATCACTGCTAGTGTTTCAGTCAGCAAATATTGTGAATGACTTCTTTTTGCCAGGAAAAGGCAGAGGCCTCAGTACATCAACAAACAAGCCATTGCATTAACCACAACTAAATCCTCAGAATCTCTCAGTGATGCTAAATCAACAAGTCCCACAAAACTAAACTGTTTTATAGAAAGTCTATCCTACTGAAAAGGAGGAGAGGGGAAAGAAGAAAGAATCCTAACCTAACTAATCCGAAGCAAAGCTGCCCACTTGGCTCTTTGCACACCTGATTTTGTACTGTGATGGGGAGACATTGTACTGGACAAAAAAAGTGCATGGGTTCTGAGATTAACCTTTGAGATTTTGAACAGGTCACTTAACCTTCCAGAACTTGTTTGCTCATGTGGAAAATGGGAAAACCATAAGAATGCATATTCCACGGAGAAATGGTGAGGACCCACCTGGAGCAAGTTTGGTAGGCATTGAGCAGCAGCTGTCTGGCATGTGTTGTTTCTTCTGTTTGCCCTGCCCAGGAGAAAGTAAACAGGTTCGACCTTAATCAAACTTATAAAGTTCACTTTTTACCGTTTTTCTCTACTTTTATTTCCCCTCTTGATGGTAACTCTTCCAGGCAAGTAACTTTTCATTTACAGTTGTTTATTAGTGAAACTGAAATTATTCATACCAAATGTTACCCAAAGCAGATTTTCAATCATTTTGCCTGTAACTGTAGAATGTATGTCATATTTGGATATGAGCAAGAAGATGACAGGAAATCAGGGGTGGGAGCAGAGAAGCTGATTCTGAGGTCCCTTGAAATGAAACTAAGCCCCCTCAGCTGACTCAGAAGAGGAATCTCATTAGACATTTTAGAAACACAGGCAAAGACTGAATGCAATAGTCCATGGACTGCCCTGTTTCTTATCAAAGCCAGAATGAAAGCTGGAATCTCACTCTAATCTGCTGCTAGAGATGATTTGAATAAAAGAATGACAGTGCATACCCTTAAGAATAAGTTTATTCCATTGTTATGTGCACCCTCCCCAAATTTACTTACTGTGACCACTTCCTATCCCCCAAGGTATCAAGGTGTATCATGAATGTTTGCTGAAATAATTTATATTTTGTTAATATTTGATTATTTTTTCACTCCTAAATTTCCCCACAGCTGTTATCCAAAAACAGTGTTCCTGTAGGTTTCTAACCACAATTATGAAGTTCCCAAAAAGTACATGTGCTAGAATTAGCCTCCTCACTAACAGAGGTGGTTAAAAGTGAGTGTGAGCATTTGAAATGAAGTCAGACAGGCCTGGGTTGCATCCCAGTTTGTGACTATTTGTTCTGTTTCTGTGATAACTTGGGGAAGTTATTGCCCCTCTTGAAGTCTTCGTTTTTTCATCTGCAAAATGGGAACAACAATAGTACCAATGTATAGTCATTACATATGAGCTAGGATATCATCCAAGACATATACGTATGAACATGAAACCTTATTACTTCAGATTGGAGAAGGGGAGAAGTATTTGAATTAATGGAATATTTAACAGCAAAATAATTTTAAAGAAAAGAACATTAAAAAGTCCCATACTATTGCCTGGTAAAGAGCTTGGTTGTCCCAATAGCCAACAGATAAGACGTATTTGTGAGCCCATATAATAGACGCAAGGCGGGCAATTTGACTTGAGCGAAGCATATGAAAATGAACTAGGCTGCTCACAGGTCAGTCTAATAAACTTATTATCAAAATGGACAGATAGGCCATTTTTAGTTCTGATTAATTTAATCACAATGACAGTTTGTCAGTTTGGTCCATTTATTCTTCCATTCAACAACTAGTGATTATTGATATTAAGGAAGTTTGATAACACAGAGATGAGTAATATTTAGCCCGTGATCTCCAGAAGCATACATATATGTCCTGCAAGACAATAATCATGAAGATAATCTAGATAATAATTTAGGAATTTAGCTAATTCCACGTCACTATCTTTATAATGGAAAATTACATTCATTCCTTATTTCTCAAGATTATTGATGAAATTAAAGAATTTAAATCTTTGACTAAACGGCAAATGGAAGTATATGGTTTATTTTTATTTTGACGTCATATTAATATTAAAACTACTTTGAAAATACTATAATAAAAATATAGACAATTGATTATAAATTTTACTAATTCAAGTGACCTCTCAGGGCTGTCCATTGGCTTAATTTGTCTCTATCTGCTTATCTACACATTTATTTCTCCCCTATTGCAAAAATTAAACTGGAACAGAACTAGCTCAAGTAGGCAGCATTTAGAAGCTTGACTCAGGTTAATATATGTAAACTTGAAAGAAAGAAAAAAACCCTGCCTTTATTAATTTAGACTTTCACTAATGGGCCTTGTCATTCCTCTACCTGGTGTGGTTTTGGTTTGGTTTGGTTTTTTATCAGATGACCTGTTAAATAAGCTGTAGATAAATCACTTAGTATTCTCTTCATTGTGACAAAGTACAACAAATCAGATTTCTAGTTTCTTTCATATAAGTACATTTAAAAGCAAGTAACAAAAGATGCTAAATTTAATCCAGAACAGTTAACGTTCATACAGAACATTATATTAATAGGGGGAAATTTTTTTTTATAAATTCCAAATTTGTTATATAATCAGTACAGTTTCAATGCAGTAGTGTAACCAGCCAGCCCTTTTGACAGAGGTTACTGGGATGAGTAAAAAGGGGTTATCTTTACCTTCCCTGGGCCAAAACAATCCAGGGATTGGAACTGGCACTTTGTATATCACCAAAAAGTATTTCAACCTATCATTTTATTCTACTAAGACCCTGTCACTTTTTTTTTTTTAATTGACCTGCGACTAGGAGGTTTTGGTTAACTCTCACCAACATTATTCCAAACAACAGTCAGCTTCAGATAAAGCCATTTATTTTTTAAATTATGTGTAACTGTGCCAAGGTGTTCTTGGGGAGGAAAAACACAAAATTTCTTCATAACCCTTGCTAAGAATCTCACCAAGGGGACTTGACTCTGTTTCAAATTAAGACTCAAACCTTTATTAAATATATTCTAACTAGCTACTACTACGATAGGAAAATCAACTTTCTGGATGAAGAATTTAGGGTTAAGAGAGGCAAGGAGAGTCTGAAGCGGATTGCTTGCTCTTTTACAATGAACACTTCAGAGAATGCTTTGTAAAAATATAAAGCATTATTTTACATTTTAAGCTTTATACTATACTGAAGTGTGCAGTTAAATTTTGTGTTAGATCTTAATCAAGGACTGCATGAGCTCACTAGGGAACGAGACGACATCTTTGATAAATAAATTAGAAGTGGGGTTTTTTTTTAATTACAGAATTGTTTAAAGAATTTATATGAGTTCTCTAAACGAGTCGAAGTGTTTTCCTATTCTGATTATTATTTATTCTTTTCTTTATTTGTTTTTGTTGTCAAAATTATAAGCAGATAGGAATTACAGGAAATGTTGATATATAATATATGTATATATGTGCATAAATATTTATACACACATTTATGCAGGGTGGCCTATTTAAAATCAATGTTTTACATGGACCTCCTATTGGGAATATTTAAACATATATCCATTTCTCTATACATAAAATAAAAAGTATACACAAAGGGAATATATTCATAATTATGCGACTCTTTTAACTAAAAAGGGCTAAAAATTAACTGAAACAAAACACTATCATAAAGTTTAATATTACGCTTATAAGTAGGATAGGGATCTTATTTCACTCTCTTAAATGTTTTATGACAGATTATTTGTATTTTTTATAGATACAAAGTCGATTATAAAGAAAAAACTTGGGTAAGAAAAAACCTCCCCCAAAATTCATTGTTCAAAATAATGAAAACCACAGTCAGTGACTTCCAAAACAGTGAGATATTCTCAGCTCAACAGTAATGTTTATCAACCAAAACCTAACAGTAGTAAAGAATATGGGGCTGGTATAGCACAGTCCCCTTGGCTATCAGTTGTTTTGAAGATCTAGATTTACATCAATTTCACACAATTTTGTCCAGATTAGTTATTCATCTTTTTTTTGTTGCTGTTCTCATAAAATGATACTACCCTTCTTCCCATGAGAAAAAATTAATTTTTCAGTTGCCCCTCAATTTTCCAGAACCACTTCAAAGTTGTTAAAGATTTCAGAAATTAAGTCTGATATGATATCACAGTGTTTTCCCCCAGACATTAGATGCTGCTTACTGTCTCCCTGAAGGTGGAGGAGTAACCTTCTTTATTATTTTGTGCAAGTGTATTATGGTTTCCTCACGTTAATGGTGAGGAAATTACATTTGCCCTGCAAAATGATTTAAAAATGTGATGGTAACACTAAGAATTTGGATTGGTTACTAGATTTAAGATTTTGGCAGTTGGTAAAGTTTCATCATTCTAAAAATACAATGTTTAGAGACCACCTATGAATGCTGTAATTTTTTTTGAATGAAAACTGTATTCAGCAAAAGAACCTTTCTACAAATGGGTCTCATCCTTGCTTTTCTTTAATCACTAATGAGATAGAACATTTTTTTCATGCTTAGTAAACATTTAAGTTCTTCTTTTGTGAATTGTCTATCCAGTCTTTGGGCATTATTTTATTATGGTATTCACGGTTATTGTTATTTTTATCAATTTATACAAGTTGGGTTTTTTAAAAAATCTTCACCCAAGGATATTTTTTCCATTGATTTTTTTGGAGCAAATGGAAGGGAGTGCGGAGACAGAGCGAGAGAAACAGCGATGTGAGAGACACATCAACTGGTTGCCTCTCACAGGTGCCCCAACGGGCCAGGGAAGGAGCCCACACCGAGGTCCGACGTGCCCTTGACCGGAATCAAACCCGAGGCCCGTCAGTCTGCAGCCGATGCTCTAACCACTGGACCAAACTGGCTAGGGCTGGTACAAGCTTCTATATATCAATATTACTAGTCCTTTAGCTCCATATTTGTGGAAAATATTTTTCTAGAATTCCTTTGGCTTTTAATTCTATGTTATGTTTAACTTGCAAAGTTTAATTTAAAATTTAGTAATCGAACACTATTTTTTAACTATGGTGAAACTGTTAACTATAGAATTGTTAACAGAGATAATTAATTTTTTTTAACTTCATGAATAAATGTTGATTATTAATGTTTTCTTCCTACTCTTCAAATCCACATATCATGTCTTTATGTTTAATTATATATAGCCCATAGTCAGAGCAGTTTAGGGCCAGTGACCATATTTTCCAAAAATGCTAATTTTTGGACACAGTTTTGGATCATACTTTTTTATGTGAAAATCAAAAGATGGAAAATATGGCTGAAAAGCAAAATTCATGTTGGGGGTTTTGAATTCTCCTGAGGAGATCGATCTAGTGTACATTTGCTTCATATCAAATTGGATGCAACTGTGGATTATGATATGACAAGGCATCAGTGTATGTTAATGTCTTTGAAGCAGTGGAGTAGATTCCAAGCTACTTGGACACCGTCATATTATTTCACTCTTTTTTTGAACCCTCATAAGGAGCCCCCTTTGTGGCAGATCTTTTTATGGATTTATCCATATTACATCTAAACCCATGATCATATCTAAAAGGCTTAATATGTGAGCATATGTCTTAAAGACATTTATTTAAACTAAGAAACAACAAGAGTTCACTCATTTCTCCCACTGTCCCACCTCCTCCCATCTCTGGCAACCACCAATTTGCTCTCTGTACCTATGAGCTTTGCTTCTTTGGTGGAGATGTGGGGGGTTGGTTTTTTAGGTTCCACCTGTAAGAAAGATTATATGGTATTCATCCTATTTTAGAGATAATTAATTTTTTTAATTTCATGAAGAAATGTTGATTATTGATGTTTTCTTCCTACTCTTCAAATCCACATATCATGTCTTTGTTTAATTATCTATAGGCCATAGTCAGAGCAGTTTAGGGCCAGTGACCATTAATAAATCTAAAACAGAAGTAGGTTCTCAGGAGGCTGCAAGGGCTCTTGTCTATGGCGACAGAGAGAAACCTTGAAAGCTTCTTTCTACCCCAGCATCTAGCTCAAACTTTCTGTCTAGCAGACCCCTCATTCCCCATGGGCGGTTTAACCACCGAACCTGGAACTTTTGGGACATATTCTTTTTTGAGGAACTCTCATAAGTATCTTTATCTGTGGCCATTTAGGTTTGCTAGTCTGGTAGTTAAAGCAAAGTGAGAACAGCCTTGAACCTGGTCCAAATCCTCAAACCCTGGGAGCCCTCTGAGGTTGGGTCTAGCTCACTGATTGAGTTATAGCTTTTCAGTGAAATAATCCTTAAAAGGGCCTGGAAATAATGTAATTTTCCAGTGTTTTCAAACCTTCAAACAATGTCTAAAGGAAAACATGAAGATGACAACATTTTAACTAAATCGGGAGAGGGTGAGAAGTTAACCTGTAATTAGAAGTAAATTTTCAATTTAAAAATGTAATACTATTTAAATTCAATGTGGGAAACAAAAGACTCAAAAAGCATTCTCAGGTCAGTCTGTAAACCATTCTACTCTCTGTTCGCTCGTCTTCCCCCAACCCTGTACCATACATACCACATCGGTTTAACTACCTTTGTTTCCTTTCCTTTTTCTGTGATCATTTGTATATAATTAAAGGATTCAATTAGTCTTTCTTGTTTAATTCAGCTTATGCCCAGTGAAGAATTAGCTCTATCATATCCGTCACCCAGAACTCAGGTTAACAAATTACCACAAAAGAAATCCACCAGGTTAACTGCATCATCTTATTAAACCACTATATTCTAAATCCTGCCTCTGCTTTTTTCTCTTTTTAGTTGTCATTCCTTTTCCTTTTTGATTTTTTTTCTCTCATTTAACATATCCTTGTGGATTTAAAGAGGGTGGAGGAAGATGAGAGGGTATATAATTTGTGCACCCTTTCTAAACTATAAGAAAACAATAAATAAAGGTTTCAAGATAAAAAACATTATTTTTATTGACTTTCGTAGATCCTACTTTGTTTTTTGTAAAACAGAAACCAGCAAAATGACAATGCTTTGGGAAAAGAAGAATGAGTTGTCGACTGTGACCAAAACAAACCAACCAACAAACCAACCAAACTGTGAGGATGCAGCTGTAACTTGTACCGTCTGCAGCTTCTTCTGTAGGAGATGATACGAAATGCTCTCCGTGAATGCACCTCTGAGAAAAAAGAGGAGATGCTTCAGGGGAGAATAAGGAGAGTAAATATCAAAAAAACAAAAAAAAGTAACAATCCTTTTGCTTTTGATTCACAAATTATATTCAGTAGAAAGAACTTCTCAAAAAAAAATGGAATATGTGCATTTGAAAGAAGAAAGAGCATTTATACTCAAATAAGAACAATATATATTGTTCCTGGATTACCCCCACATTCTGTTTCAGAAAATTTAAACATTTACAGTGAATTGGTGACTTCAGTTTCTTGAAGTCAGGCTTGGGAAATATACCTGTAAGGAAACACACCTGTCAACAAAAGGCAGTTGTTAAAACCTAAGAGTGACATGAACAAAATATTCAACATCCTCCCAACAGACAGCGTAAATATCAAAAGTGCAAATAAGTGGAGGCGTCCCCCCATGAGATAAAGCGTGGTATGTGTACAATTTCCAGATAAGAACCAAATTATGGCACTTAAACAGTAGCAGCACTGTTAGCTACATGTGATATCTGAAAAATATGACAACCATCTCAATCTGCTCAAGTAGCACTCAGGGTAAGGGTGAAATTTTATCAATGTTGCTTAACTTATGGTGTATTAGAAAACTAGCAAGGAGATAAATTGATGGATTAAAAGATAAAGTACCCGTAGGCAGACAAACAGACAGACAGATAAAGTTACAATCAAACGTGTACTTTACTCAGACAGAAAGATAATAACTAGCCCCACGAAGTGACAAGTCTGCTGGGAAAACCTTGAACATAGAATTTTCTGACTTTGTTTTTAATTTAGTTCTTCTAGTGTCATGCTACTTATATTTAGGGAGAACTCTCTAAAGTCTCTATGGCATAGTTTCCATGTGTTAAATGAACCCTAGAATATTTTCATATAATTTTTGAGGGTAAAACACATGTGAAATATTTGGAAAACTCTGGAAGAAATACCCTCTATTAACTGGAACAATTTGATATGATATCATTTTCTTCAGTGATTGGAGTTCAGTCAATAGACAGTTATACAGTGTATCTGAGAAGTTATGAAGCATCTCAACGCATTACCAAGGGACCTTAGGAGGCTCTTTGCTGAAAGGGGTAACTGGCTATCTTTCTGGAGGTAATTTAAATGTAGGCTGAGGGAGGGGGCATTTTCTAGATCCTTTCCACTTCTTATTTTCTACGGATCCTAATTTCTCTTTCCCATTTAGAAAAATACTGACTCTGACACTCACAGAGTAGAGATGGAAAATAAGACTCTGTGTGCTCTCAAACTTTACTTTCAAAAATCCCATAGCATTTGGAGATCGTCTGGATTCCTGTGACGGCACAGGTGGAGATCTCCCTTGAAATGAACCCACCTACTATTTTCCTTCATATGAACTCCCTCCTCGTGTTACCTTATTCTACACACAGCACAAAGGAGTGAGATTTTATTTATTTATTATTTATTTTTTGCCAGAAAACAGGGCACTGGATTGATTCTTTCATTTCTCCTCCTGCACTTCATAAAACTGGGGAGCCATACATGCACATATTTATCTATCCTTTCTGGAAAAGGCCAAGATGGAACCAATTTTGGATCATTTTCTACAAGGGAGACAAACTTGTATAACCTTTGGGATCAGTAACCGGCCTGCTGTGATGAAATGGCCCTCTTAGACGGCTCGCTGGCATTCGCTCCTGGCTGGCATTCTCCTACCAACAACTAGCATATGGCTCCAAGTTGCTCCCATAGACCGTGTCCTGGGGTCACTATCTTTCCCCTTCACTTGTCCCCTGACACCCCCCCACCCCAGGTTTCTTCTCCAGCACAGAAGTCATCTCACTTGCTATTTCAAATGACTTTACTCTAGTAATAGAGATAGATATTAGAGAGTGAACTAGACAGAGGTAAGTAATGACAGGTAAACTCTCATTTCACCTTTGAGCTTGGCATGGTTTAGCACAATAACCAGATTCCTAACAGGTTTTTCTAGATTTCATTCCCCCACTCAACGTACATGTTCCTGCAATATGGCTGTTCTTACACTTACATTTTTCTTTGATTCTGGGATAAAACTACTCAAACCACAATTTAGACATTTTACTCTCCCTTGGAAACTTTGGGAGAGAGTTCTTATAAACTAGATTCCTGAGATCTTTTATTAGGGTCAGGCCAACCTAACAATCTGCACATTAGCTTTCCTACTGCTCAAAAATGTCCCTGAATTTATCTTTCTCTCTCCTGGAATGACCTGCCAAGGGCAAATTCTAGAGATTTGTTCTTCTGCTCTCTTTAATTCAATCATTTCTCCTTTCCTTCTCTCTAGCACTTAAAACATTTCTGACTTTCTCCATCCCTCAGTGAGTATATTTGCTTTTTCTTGTCTCTGCATTTTCCTTTTAGTGTTATTTTTAAATGTTCCACGCGGAGGTTCTATATTTCTTTTCCTCAAAGGGCCCTGACCCTTCAGTTGTGCCCACCACCAGTTCAGTGTACTAGTTAACATTTGGAACTTTAGAGTTAGACAAACCTGGATTCAAATTCCCACTGTGCTACTTACCACCTGAAGTAATTTCCTACTCACTCTGCACTCCAGTGGTTAGAAGCTTGTGCTCTTACCAGTCAGATGACCTTGGGCCAGAGACGTAACAATGCCGAACCTACTGTCCTCAGTTGTCAGTGGCAATACCTACCTTACAATGCTGATATAGGAATAAATGTGATGATCAATATAAAAGTGTTCAGCACAGTGGCTAAATAAACTATACACTCTGTAAGTATTACTTATTACTACTATTAGTACTAATTCAAATTACCAGATCCATTTTGTATATGCCAGGCTCTCTGACTTCGCTTTGTTCTCAGTGCAAATGCTATTATTTTTCTTAAGCCCGGATTTCATTGCACCTCATTAGCCAGAGGCTTTCTCTCATGGTCCACATGAAGTTGAGAGTGGAAGGCTCAGGGAGCAGAAACATTGCCAGACTTTTTACACAGCCAAAGCCACTGAAACATGTCTGAATTTGAGTTATGGTGAGTCTTTACTTGTCCCATCTTTTCTGTGCGCTACAGCTTGCTCTCAGCGCAGCTGTCACCTAAATGCATCAAAAATTAAACATTAAGGTTATTATAGTAAGTCTGAGAGCTACAACCACAGACATCATTGACCCAGAGATCTTCTATGAAACCACACGGGGAAAACTTTGAGGGGTGATCAACATACATGCCAAGGGCTTCAGGATCCCATGGTGGGGAAATCAGTGCTTCAGTTAAAGAGAAAGCCAAGGTGGGAATCTGACCACTGCCTCATCACTTCGCCAAACTCCAGCTTGTTTCAGCAGACGTGGCTGATAATCTCCAATGTCCCCTGCCTCCTGCTCCATTGCTCTAAAGTCCATTGCTCCAGACAATGAGAGCCTATTCAAGAGATTACCTTCCCAGAGACAAGTTGTTCCAGTTGTTACAAATTTTTGCTAGAAATTCCAAGAAAGTTTACAAGGTGCATTTTTAGGATGATGTGGGGTGTGTCAGAAGCATTCTAAGCACCAATCATTATACAAGAAAGAGCTTAGCTTTTAGATTTTGTTTGTGGTGGGGGTGATAGTGGGACCCAACCCATGCCCCACGCCCAAAGTAAAGAGAATACATTCTGTAATACACATTGTTATTATTTGCAACAACTAAAATGGAAGTTCTGTAGGAAGTGAAAACTGGCAGCTTTGTATATTAAACTAAAATTTTTTTGTTATTTGAAAACCAAAACTATGCTGGCAAAAGGTCATTTTAAAATCAGCACAGTAATGCAACTTAGCTGTAATGAGTGTAGACTCAAACAATGATGTCAGGTCTGCTAAGGATTTGCAAACCCTTGCAGATTGCCAATGAATAAATAAATAAATACCATACAAAAACAATATTATACTCCTGAACTTACAGGAATGTTCAGCTCAAGGGGTTTACTCAGTTTAGGGTGTCTCTATGGCTTTACTTTCTGAAGTTGCTACCAGAAGTTAAAAAAAATTCTGTGTGGCTACTTTTCATGGAAGCTCAGATCGATCAAAGTACATAAAATATATAAAGCAGCTTGTGTCCTGCTTATCCCCATGATCATAAATGTAGTTAAAGCACAGGACCATGTAGAGTTCGGGGGTCTTCTTTTCACTGGTGAGCCCAAGATATTTCTCCTCTCTCATACCGATAACCGTGCTGGCACATTTCTTCCAGTCTAGTTCTGCATGTACTAAAACTAGGTGGGTACCAACAAAACCCAGAAGCATCATTTCCATTCTAATGAAATAATCCTGAAACTGTTCTGCTTTTTACTGTGACTTTATCTGCTGTCCCACAGTGCAGGTTCCCGAGGGCCTCCCCCTTGGAATGACTCATTGGAGACAACAGCCAGAGGTGAGTTCGGAATCCTTGACTGGGAATTCTGATTCCGGGTACAATTTACATCCCAATCTACTGCCTCAGTTCCTCTGTATTTAGGGTTTGGTGAAGATGTTGTGGGCACATTTGCACGTGTGTTCCAACTGCTTTGAAAAGGGAATGGGCAAAGGAGAGTCCTATCAAAGCAAAACCAGGCAGGCATTTCAGATTTCAAGAGACAGCTGAAAAGAGACCCTCTGTAAGATCCCCTGGGTTTGAAGGCAGCCTGTGTAGGTCTTCACATCTCTCTCAGCGGCACACACATATAGTGGAGAGGGAGGGCCTTCCATCCTCAAATCTAAAAAGATGGAGTGATTCTGAAAGGCCCAGGTGTACCAAAGGTCAGAGGGATCAACCGACAGACCCTACCATGGGAAAGGGAGGGGGAAGATTCCGATGGAAAACCGCTGCAAAGGGGAAGCTAAGGAGGTGAGGAAGTTTCTGAAAAATTAAAAAGTTAGGAATAAGCAAAGTCAGTTGCCACGGCGAAAGGAGGTGGAGTGGGGAGGTTTAAAAAAAAAAAAAAAACAAAGAAAAAAACAACTGATGTGGTAATTAAGAATTTGGTGAGAGCCTAGGCAGGTCACCTCCTTTCTGAGATCAGAGCCCCATCAGAAATTCTTTCAAGTGTCCTTCTGCGTCGCCAAAGATGACAACAGCAAATCAATAAGTGCTTGAAATGAAAGGGGATGTTGGCGAGCCCCCAGGCTACAGATTTCCCGCCGCCAGCCTTTTCTGAACTCCTAGCGCGCCTTTGCACCGCCTCTCGTAAGAAGAGCTACCACCTCGTGTTGCTGTTCTCGGGACGGAGGTGAGCGCTCAGTGAGCACATCTACTCGGCGCCGCTCGGGCCCGGCTTGGAGCGCGCGGGGAGCGGGGCGGCGCGGGGCGGCCGCGCCCGCACCCCTCCGGCCGGCCCCGCGGCGCCGGGGCTGCGCGCTCCTGGGTCAGAGCTGGACGGCCTCTGCCAGAGCCAAGGGCCCGGGCGCCTGCGGCCGCTGGAGCGCTCCCGCCGCTGCGTTTATTTACAAACACGCGCAGAACCCGTAACCGCAGCGAAGGACCCGCGCTCCCAAACCAAAGCCCGCATCCCCGGCGCTCCGTCCTGAGCCCCAGACAGTGGTCTGCTACCCTTCCAACACTCACCCCTCCCCAAAATGTCTTGATTTAACCACCTTCCCGGAGCCCAACAGCCCCGGGACGTTTTAATTAGGTAATTCATTAGTAAGTCAATACGGACACGTAGATATTCTGGTAGCTCTAGTGGTTAAGTGCTAATTTCGAAATGATTAAACGATACGGGAATCGGCGCCGCGTCGTCATTTTAATTTATATGCAAATCAATGGGTTCATCTTAAATGCCTTACAAAACAAAACAAAACAAAAACAAGTATTATATTGTAGCATCGGAAATTCTGATCAAACCGCCTGAAGAGAGAATTGGGAAACCAGACCTGGACGGGCGAGAAAATTGAGACCCGAAAAACAAATCAATAATGTTTGAGGCGGTTCAACATCTCCAGCCACTGGTATTTACATACTCGCTCGTCGTCAGATAAGGGGCCGGGGAAATTGCCTGCCAGGGCTGAGAAAGTAAACGGCGGCACCAGCCCGGCGCGGGCGCAGAAAAACACTGTACCTTTCCCACACCCCGACTCGGCTGAGCCAGGCCCGGCGGGGTCCCCCCGCGTTTGTCCTCGGTCTCGCCCCGCTTTCATCAGAAAACGTTCTGTCCTTCTGGAGCTCCCCAGTTTGGTTCCCGCCCTAACAGTTCTGTCCCTCGCTTCAAAACCTGAGCGGGGGGCATGTAATTCAGAACCTCACTAAAAATGTTCTGACCCTGTTCCGTCAAGTAGTGCTCTTCCCGGGCTGATTTTTTTTTGGGGGGGGGGAGGACATGCTTGACTCCCCGTGTCCCACACACATGAAATCAGATAGGCGAAAAGACAGAAGGGCTGGGGGGGGGGGGGAATAAATGGTCCAGGGGAAGGTTATTATCTTTAGACTTGACTCAAAACTTAGCAAAAGGAAAAAGGTGGTTTGCAGCCGAGGAAATTCTTCAGAGCTATTCTAGAGCACTGAGTCTCATCAGGGATGGCCAGGAGAACCGACCGGCGCTGTGTATGTGGAACTGTAACATCCTTGAAATTCACAGATCCGTGAGGTCGGCGTCTCCCCACCCGGGCTCCCAGCCCAGGGAGCTGGTGGCACCTTGGGTGCTGCAGTCTTGTTTACAACCGCAGGCCAGGGACACCGCTGGCTTTGCCTGGACGCTCACTCCACCCCTTCCCATTTGGAGTAATCGGAATCTAAATACACGGCCCGTGGCCAGGGCTCACTGTTCCCTTTCTGCTCTGACAGGGAAAAACCTGAAATCCACGTCTTACATCAGCTCGGTGGTTTGCAGCCCCCCAGCACCCTGCCTCTCCGCTGCATGCCTAATGTATTCCCCGGTGGTTCTGGGCATTAATTAGTTGTTTAATAGGAGTATGACTAAAAATGTAAAAGAAGGATTAGGAGCGTGAAACGTATGTCCAGCTCCTTCCACACACTCGAGGAGGGAATGAGAATCATTCTGTATCTTCTATTTCTCCAGGAGCCATTTGCATTTCCCACCAGCTGCTCACTTCAGCTGCACTGGCGCAGGGCGAGGCAGGGACCCAAAAGCTCAGAGCGGTGTCTGCAAAGGCTGGACCAGGGTTAACTAGCCCCTGGCCGGCGAGACTCCAGACGGAAGGGGGGGCGAGGGGTCGTGAGCTTCCCGAAGCCCCTTCATCCCAGCCTGGTTAGCAAACCTCTCAATCCAGAGGGGAGGGGGCTGCACTCCCCGAGGTGCGCGTCTCCCCGGCGGCAGCCTGGTTCTCTCTCCCTCGTCTCTGCGGGTCTCTGAACCTTCCTGTCTCTGATTTTCTCACTTTTCCTCCCACTTTTCAGTGAGATTTCGCATCCTTGCCATCAGATGAAGACGAGGCCTTTCCGCTTGAGCATCTGTTAATCTCTATAAAATGAAAAGAAAAGAGAAAGGGAGGACATTAACCCATTACTCCGGGGGAGGGGGGGAGAAATCCTTGATAAGCAGAGATGAAAATGCCTCTCTGGGAAAACATCTGCCGGTGCGTTTTGTGACTTTAGATTTCAGTTGTAAGACTTGTTGATAAAACTTGATTTTCTTGCCTCAGCAAGATTTCAGAAACCGGAGATAAAAATTCCCAGAGACAGAGGGGAAATAAAAATAAAAACAGAGCGTGGGCATTTCCCCCTCATGTCTGTTCCCTTAAATAAAACTGTCTTGAATTTTCACCCGTTGGAGGGAGAAAGTTTGAGTTCTCGAGGATGTTATGTGAAGGTTAGTAATGGCTTTAAAATGTAGATCTCTCCTCCGTGTTCTTCGTGGCTGAAGGGGCTAACCCTTTCCATAAAACGAGTCCATCTGTCGACTGTTAGCTATTTCAAAGTGAAGGGATTTAGCATTCAAAACAAATTGAGCAAGTTTGTTTGCCTGTTTTTACTGCTAACTCAAATGAATTCAAAACACGGAGTAATTCATCAAAACACATAACATGTTCCAGACAGTCCTTCCCCCCCCCCCCCCCAATGCAGGAAAAGCCCCAAACCTATGTGGTGACCTGGGTTATTTTAACAACAGGCCTTTTTAATGTGCGCTATTTCACACACGTTATCCCAACCAGTCATTGTATTTTCCTAAAATTGGGAGAATTGGTGCGCCGATTTAGGAGGAGCAGCACAACTGAGAGGGGGGGCGGGGGCCTGATTCTGTACTGAGGGCCAGAGGGGAGGGCTCTCCAGTGGCGGGCCTGGCTGAGTTTTGCTCCTGTGCAGGAGCTAATATTGGTGGGAAAACCCAACTGAGAGCTATGCTGTTTTACAACACTTTCCAAAAACATACACTAACGGGATGCCCTTGAGACTGGAACAGCTCTGTCCAATATGCCTGGCAGAAGCCGTCGCACCTGGTCTTCCAGGCGAGTCGTGTTCATAGTCCTTCCGTCCAAGGGCAGGACTGAGCATAAGTATCCTGCTCGCTACCAAAACACACACCCTCGCTCCACTCCAGACATCGAAAAATCAGGGTTTGGAAGTAGGGCACGCTTTTCGGGGGGGAGTGGTGGTGAAAATAACCTCTCTAATTTCACATGATCTTCGACTTTTAGGAGAAAATGTGGATTTGAGGGGAGCTTCCCTTCCCACCCCCACTGCCATCCCGTGCAATTTAATACCGTGCTCGACAGGAACCTTAACCTCGTCATTTTAAAAAATGAGATAGCCGTGACCCGGAGTGAACTCGTGGAGTGTAGGTACAGCAGAGGAAATTCTAGACCCTATGAGGGCCTGAGCCTTGCCCGGCGCAATCTCTCCGTGGACACCGGTGGGTGCGCGGCGGTGCCCGCTGGCGCGCGCACACTGGGTGCCGCGTACCTGTCCCCACCGCCTTGACCTCGGGAGCCTGAGTCCAGGCCCTCGGCGCTGCGTGGAGGGGCCCGGCCTTCTCGTGTGGACGAGTCTCGGCTCGCCGCTCCCGACTGCCCCCGTTCACCCCACTTTTCCAGATTTCTCCTGGGTCATCCTCTCTCACTCCCACCCCGCCTACCTAAACTCCAGCCGCCTGCGCTCCGCTCACTCCCTCCGCCCCACCCCCAACCCCCACACCCGCAACCCCCGGTCTCCGTGACCTCTTCCCTCAACCCCGCAGACCTGAAGGAGGGTGACACACCCGCACGCTCAAACTCACACCCCACAGGCCTCTTCCCAAACGACTCCGTGCGCACCGTCCTTTGTTCCGTTTCCTGGGCCGCTTCCCCGGTCCCTTCCTCCCTGCCCGTCCGGGGTGGCCCCCCAGGAGTACCTTTCTGTCTCCCCCGACGCCCCGGCCCTCCCTCTCGGGTTGCTCGGAGCTGCGGGTTTGGCGCAGGTTTCCTCCCTCCCGACCTCCCTCCGCGTCTTCCTGCCTCTCCACGGCGGGGGCGCGCGCCCGCGGCTGGCTGCTCCTGTCTAAGCGCCCGCCCGCCTCCCTCTCCCGCCTGCGCTCTCCGGGGCTCGTTCTCCGGCTCCCGACGCCTCGGCCGGCCCGCCGGCACCCGCCTCCCAGCCCCTGCTCGCTTTCCGAGCCCCTGCCTGCTCCCCCGCCCCCCGCGCTCGCCCCGGAGCCGAGCTGGCTCCCGGTCGCCCGCCGCGCCGCCCGCCACTGTGCGCGGAGTTTGGTGGAATCTTTGCTGACGTCACGTCACTCCCCACACGGAGTCGGAGCGGAGGGAACAGAGAGGGATGAGAGAGAGGGAGGCGGGCGAGCGAGCGAGACCGAGCGAGGAAGCTGGAGCGCAGCGAAGAGAAACTGCCAGGCGCGGCTAGACTCCCCAGGCCCCCGCGCCCCCGTGGACTCCCTCGGAACTTGGCACCCTCGGGAGCCCCGCAGTCCTCCCGGCCCGGCTCTCGGGCGTTTGCGGTGCAGCCCGCGCGCCTGGCTCGCTGGAAATCTCGCCGGGAAGCAGTGGGACACGGAGACCAGCAGCTTTCTCCCGGGAGCGGGTAAGTGGAGGCCGCCTGTCCCGCAAGGATGTGAGATAATGCGAGTTTAGGAATTTGTTCCACTTTGGAGAATCCTCACTGTAGGTGATTTGTAGCTCTTGGGGATGCCTCTCCCCACCCCCCACCCCCGCCGCGAGGTAACGCAGTTGGCAAACAGAACTTGCAAACCCCTGTTTCTTTCGTCCCCGGTCACATACACCGACAATATATGGGGCGCTGAGGTCGAGTGGGGAGCGAGACCACGGCTGGCATTTAAAAAGTGGTATCTCCCCTTAAACGCCGGTGCCAACATGGCAGGGACGAATCCTCAGCCTGAGGATTAGCATTCTCAAGATAAAGGGCTGGGTACAAAGTTTCAGCTACTGGAAGAGATTAGCCCCCTTCCCATTGTTACCAATTGGAAAAAAGGATTCCTTCGTAACTGGCAGTTAGTGACCTCTCAGGCCCAAACGAATTACCTGGGAGCCAGGACTGGATGCCAAACTCACACAATTACTTCGGATTATAAATCCTTTAAATTGATCACCAGTCAACTCCAGTCTTACACGAAAGGAGATACATATTAAATGGGTGCACGGAAGAAAACTGTTTTCCAAATGTCAAATAAGAAGAAAAATGATTCTAAATCTGAGAAATATGTTCCTCTTTTTATTCCAATTGAATGGCTTTTCTTTCCTAAGCAATTTAGAAATCAAATCATCATAGGGTCGCCTGATTTTTACTCTTTTTTGTGCAAGTATAATGTCTTACTAAACAAAATAGAAAAGTCTTTTATTATTATAAATTTAAAATAACAGCAATTCACACATTCTAAAATGTTTTAATGAAAAATTAACCTAATTTAGGGACATTTCCTTGACTTCTTTTTAGGCCATTTATAAGAACTGAAGATGGTTTTAATATCATTTTGGAGGCAATTCATCTAAAACTCAAATGCCAATTATGCCAAGGAAACAAAGCAATTAAGCAAAATCGGTTTGAGGATTTTTGTTAAATGTAACAGAAGATAATCATGCACAATTTCAATAATCAAACTTTCCCTAAAAATTAAATAGCTACTTCATTTATGGGGTGTTTTACTTTACCTCAGCAAAACTACACTTAAATTATTCAGGTGCATTGTTCCTCAAAGTGTTCCTAAAGCATCAATATTAATTGGTTTAAAAGAAGGCTTAAACGGGTAAAATACAGAACTGTGTTATGCAGTATTTTAATTTCCTTAAATAATTACCTACTGCGAATTAATTTACTGGCTAATCTCACCAATTTACTTCATTGAAAACATATGTTCTTGTGCTGTTTATTTTTAAATTTTCCATTGAAGATTTTATTATAGGGTATCAAAGTGAAAGGAAAGGGGAAGGAATGTGAAAGGATTTGGAATTATTAGTACTATATTTTTCCAGCAATTTTTCTTAGGGCAATCATCAGAAATTATTTTTAAGCAAATTGTTTTATTTCTTAGAGTTTGCCTGCCTGCCTTGGTCACTGTGGTTCAGTGTGCTCCATTAGCTGTCTAGCGCTTTTAGCATGCTCACAATAGAAAACTCGAGTTGGACAGAGCAAGAGTGCCTGCCATAGACACTCCAACCAGGACATGAACTTTTGGGGTGAAAACTTTTTCTATCGGGAAAAGTTGCACATCTTAATTTGTGAGATTAGACATCGAAGCCAGTCCCTAAATCCCACAGCCAAATTTGTCTTGTAAGACATGTCTTGACAGGGCAAGTTTAAGGATCAGCAGGCAGGGATTGGAAAATTATTTTTTTAATTTTAATGATCTTCCCTAGTTATTTAGACTCAATTCATCTAGTAGGCCTGGTCATTGTATGAAGCAAAAAAATTAATAAATGCAGGTTTCAGGGATCATTCTGACTGCCAAATAAATCCCCAAGTCACAAGGACACACAGGAGTGAGCTAAGGATCACGCCTTGACCTTCTTTTCAATCCTTAGAGCGAGTTCGTGAAGATTTGTTTTGTGTTACTTTGGTCTTCAGAACCGAAGCTTGGGAGTGAGGGAAAATGTGTAATAATCGACTGACTTTATGTCTAATGACCCTATCTTTTTATTTGGTATATTTCATTCTTTTAGAAAATAAGAACTATTTGCAGTTACCATCTGCAGTGCTCCAGCCACGGCTAATAATGCAGCCAGTTCAGACGTTTAAAAAAAAAAAAAAAAAAAAAAAAGATTATCGAAATGATGATGACATGCAAATTTCCCCTGAAATTATCATAAGTAAACATTTGAAGTCTGGACTAATAAAATCCCATCTGTGTTACTTCATATCGAGTTAGTAGAAAGCTGTGATAATGAATTTTGTAATATCTCACGAACAGACATCTCAATCAGGGACTAATCCTGTGATTTTACTGCAGAATCACTAAATCTGGAGCCGCCAAACTGCTACTTCTGGGCCCCCGGGCCCGCAAAGAGCCGCGGAGCCCCCGATCTCGCTGGCGGGTGGGAGAACCATGTGGCGGTCCCCACCCTTGGGTCCCCACGCTGCGGCCCCTCCTCTAGTCAGCGACTTTGGCCAGAGGCCCTGGGCCCGGCTCCTCCTTGCGGGAGAGGCCTCGGAGCAGGGAAATGCGACTCAGGCCACAGGCAGGCCCGCGGCTACCTGCGCGCCTCGGTGCCCCGCCAACCCGGCAACGCCCTCGCCCACCCTCGGCCCTTCCTCGCGCGCAGGGGGCCCTCCCGCCGCCCGCGTACCCTGGTTAGTGCGGAGCGAGGCAGGCGCGGAGATCCAACAGTCCGGGGAGCCCCGGGCCTCCTTTCATTTCTTCTGTCTTTCAAGCAGCCGCATCTCCTGCCCAACCCGACGGAGCCCCTCACCACCCACGTCTCCCCGCTCGCCTGTGGCGGAGACGGGGGAGCGCGTGAAGCCTTAGGCTCGCTGCGCTGCGGTTGGAAATTTGAAAAAGATTTGGTTTCCCCGGGAGGAGAAGGGGAAGAACTGGGGAAAGCCGGTCTCTCGGGGCTATTTCTCCATCCTTGGTGGGCAATAAACCCTCTGCGCACGTTTGCCCCCGCTCTTCTCAGTCTCTCCCTGGCCACACCGTTTCTCTCCTCTGCGATCTTAAATCATACTTTAGGGTAAATAAATGGCCGGGTGAGTATCTCCAGGGAGTAGTGTGGCTAAATATGGAAAAGTGGCTCCTGATGGATGAGAGGCCCAAAGCCGGCTTGTTCCAGGAGACCCCTAGGCCGAGCGCCTTGGAGTCCTGTTCGCTTTGGAGCCTCAGAAAGCCGAGAGCAGCTGTCTAGGACAGGGGCAAGGTGACTCTGACTTGCTACAAATGTTGACTGAGTTCTGACTTCCGACTAACAGGCGGGTACTGTGCAGAATGGTGGCCTTCGCCTACAACTCCCCAGGATAAAAGGCCTCTCCACCCCAAAGTTTGTACCTTCTGAAGGTTACCCGGGTGCCCAGACGGGCTCTTAAACCCTGATGGACACCTTGGGAGTCCACAGCCCGGGGCCCCGGAGCGCGGTAGCTTTATAGGCCAAGAGCCCCTGGGCCCATTCGCTGCGGCTGTGGAGGGAGATCTCTGCCCCATCCCCGGACCAGGCTGGGGATGAACCTGGGCGGCGGGCGGCTGTGAGGCCCGAGAACCAAGCACAGGGAAGGCGCCTACAGGCGGGTGGTGAAGTTACCCGCAGCCCCCCCCCCCCCCCCCCCCAGGAGCCTCCCTTGAGTCCTGCGCAACCTGGGCCGCCGCCGCTTCACACAGCCCTCCTCCTCTTCTGTTTTGCAGATAACGGGGAATGGAGACCAACTGCCGCAAACTGGTGTCGGCGTGTGTGCAATTAGGTAAGGCTCGCTTCTCCTGCCCCGTCCCCCGACGGCAGGCCGTGCCGCGCGGTGAGGCCGCGGCGTGGGGCGCTTCCCCGAGGGGTCGGCCAGGGCAGGAAGGAAATCAGAACCCGAACCGGGGTGAGCCGCTTGCCGCGTCCCTAAAGCCCCCCGACCAACTCCCTCAAACGGGAGCTGCTGGCACCCCGGGAGGCGCAAAGCGAGGACGCCCCTTCGCGGGGTGGCCCAGAGGGCCCGCGAGACGGGAGTGCCCTCCTGCTCTTCCTTCTAACTGGGTCTTTGCTCTTTGTCCCTCTTTCTCCTGCGCCCCGCTTTCCCCCCACCCCTACCCCCGCTCCTTGCCGCGGCTGCGGGGCGTCTCTTTCCGCGCACGTGGGGCGGGCGCGCACGGCCCAGGCGTGCAGCCGGCGGCCGTTGAATGCCTGTTCTCCAAAGACTCCGAGATCAAAAAGGTCGAGTTCACGGACTCTCCGGAGAGCCGGAAAGAGGTGGCCAGCAGCAAGCTCTTCCCGCGGCAGCATCCTGGCGCCAATGGTAAGGCCGGGAGCTAAGCGCAAGCTGTGAGCTGGGCGCCGGCCTCCGGGCCCCCGGGACTCTGGCGAGGCGTAAGCAGGCGAGCCCGCCAGACCCGCGCTCCTGCTCCTTGAACTCAGACCCTGGGCCCCTGGGTGGGACGCGAAGCAGCTGTCCCAGGGACGTTCATTCCTTTCCCCAAATCATAGCGCACTCCTAAGACTCTCGCTTTCTCCCTGGTTCCTTGTGGCCTACCCTACTCACACCCCAGCCTACCTCGGCGCCTCCTGCTGCCGTGGAAAAGTGGTCCAACAGCGACCTCTGTCGCTCGCCACGACCCAGTGCGGGCAGCACCGCCGAGGGCCCACCCAGTCCCGGCGGCGCTCAGCCGCGCCCCGCCCAGGCTGGTGGGTGCGGAGTTTACCGCGGAAGGCGAGCGCGCGAGGCTCGTGTTGGCGAAGCTCTGCCTGGCCCGGGAGGAGGGGGGAGCTGACAGCAGCCCCTCAGCCAGAGGGCAGCGAGTACGCGCAGCAGCCGAGGGTGGAATGGAGTGTGTGCCCCAGTCGACGCGAACCTACCTGTTGTGCTGGTCGCAGGGCCTCGGAGTTTTGGTGGTGTCGGTGCTCGATTGGCTGCTTTCACTATGGACGAGTCAAGGGACATTGCTGCGCAAAGCCTGCAGCCTTGTGTAAAACTTAAAACGTCTCCAACCCATTGCACAGGCCTTGCATAAATTGAAACTTGTCCTTTGGGTGTGTGTGTGTGTGTGTGTGTGTGTGTTTGAGACAAGACAAGCTTTCCTTGGAATACAGGAGAAACTCAAGCTTACTGTTCCTCTATTCTCTGGGTTTTCCAGGCTCCTTAATAAATAAGTGCCTAGCCTTAGGAGGTTGTTGACCTTTGATAGTGTGAGGAGATAAAGCGAGCTCCCCAACCTCCACCCCCCACCCCCGCCCTCGGCCCCTAACCCCCTCTTTCCGGATTAAAGAGTAAGGGTACAAATGTAATGGGTGCCGGAGGGGGGCGAATTGGGACCCTGGCCAAGTAAACAAACCATATTACCAGGAAGAAAACAAAGGCCCTGCATTCGGGCTTCCCAGTGAATCTGAGAGAAAAACATCTTTTGTTTTAATAAAACATCTAAAGTGGTCCAGGGCAGACCGGCCTGGACACCGCACAGTATCGCGAGTCCTCCTGCTGGGCCAGTTAAATGCTCACTTGTCCGGGATTAACCCCATGGGGTTAAAGGGGGCCAGGCAGAGATAACGTCGGGTGATTTCTGTCATTAAGATTGTGTTAAATTCTTCTTCTGTTTGATAATTGGTCGTAAAAATAAATTATTAGACCGGAGTATGTTTGGGATACGGTTAAAAATCAAGAGCAGCCATGACTCCCGGGGAAAATACTTTGTGCGGGTCCAGCCCTGGCTCCAGCCAGGCTAGAGGAGCTCCCCAATCTGACTTTGCGCGGGGAGGACTGGCCGCCGCCCAGCCGAGACTGACATTTCTCGCTCCGCTGGGAGCTGTAGAGGCAAAATGTCTCCTCCCACCCCCACCCCCACACAAGGTTCTTTGACCCCTGGAAAGGTTTCTGCGTACAGGTGGCCTCCCCGTGAGCTAGGGAGGCAGGGCTCCTTAGGGGAGACACCTCGGGTGGGATGGGGGCTTCGTAGGTGGGAGAGAAGCGGCTTAACTGGGGAGTTCTGTCACAGTCCTGGCAAAAAAAAACCTGGATGCTCGCTTTTAATAATTAGCAAATAAACGAACAACTAGAAATCACCATTCTTTTCAAGCCCAGATTATTTTAATGCAGGTTGAAGGGCTGTTGCCTTACAGTGCCAATAGTCTCTTTTCTACTTTTTGGACCAAAAAAAGAAAATTGCTACCTAAACATGTTTAATGCCATTAATGAAGTAGAGGCATGTGATAGTAAGAAATGCTGAAAGTTTTGACTTTATTGGCTTTTAGGGATCTGGTAGACAAAAAAAAAAAAAAAAAAGTCACACAAGAGGAGTGGGCAAACCTATTGTACCCTTGAAGGAAGGTTGCCAGCGTCCTCTTAATTTATGCAAAAGGCAAACTCGTGGCCACAGCCTGCTTTTAAAAGAAAGATGTTTCTTCTTTTTGTTTTTAATAGTTTTTATTTACTTTTAAAAAGAAAAAAAATGTTTACAATGACATGTGGTTTTCAGAAAGAGCCAGTGTATTCTATTATTGGCACTAACTTCTCCTCACCCACCAAAGCCCCATGTACTCACTGAAGACTGAAAACATTCTCTGAGAAGGCAGGGAGGGCTTCTGGGAGGCCCAGAGTCGCTTCCCGTGGAGTCCCAGTCCCCTTGAAATCCAACAGGCTGACCCACAGCCTGGCTCGAACCCCAAAAAGAGATGGAGCATGAGGTCAGCTGGAGACCTCTTAGGCCAGGGCTCTTCAGGGTGGAGAGGGGAATGGCCAGGCATGGCAAGTGGAGCCAGGGAGAGTTGGCACGTTGAGCAGTACCCACCCCACCCACCCCCAGAAAGTAAGATCAGAGGCCCCTGAGAACGTATTCCTAGAACAGAGATCCTTCGTTTTGCATTGTTTTGGGGTGTCCTGCAGGGAACTTCCTTGAGGAGCTGCTCAAAAAGTGGTCTTGACCTTCAGGAACCGAATGGGCTGAGCTTCCCGTCAGTAACCCTAAAGTTTAGGGGCGGTGGCTCTGGATCCCGAGCTGAAGTCACTCCAAGCTGTGTCCCCTTGGTCCTGGCTCCCGGTTTAGCTCCCAGACCTGGGGCGGGGGGACCTTTGCCCGGCCTCCACCACAGACGCCATGAATTTTTAAAAAGCTTTGGCGCAGTGGCTGAGTTGAAAGCGTTCGGCCTGGGTCTCTAGCGTCTGAAAACTTGGTTCCCTCGGGAGAGGACTCCCAGGCCCGACGCGCAGTAGCGGCCGCGACACACACCCTGTCACCCCGCAGCAGCTCGGTCCCCGACTGCTTCAGAGGACCCGGGATAACCCCGCCGCCGCCGAGGCCACGGACCCCTCCCCATCCATTCAGCCAGCAAATGTTTGCCGAGCACGTACAAATGTGGGGTCCAAGGTACCCCCTGAAAGCAAACAATCCAGGTTCCCTCCGCCGTTAGGAAGCGAGTTGAATGCTGGCAAGGCCGCCGGCGACCGAGCCCAGACCCTCCGCAGCGAAACGCGAACCGGTGCGCCGGGCGGCACTCGGGGCTCCAGCCTTGTCAGGAATAAAAAGGGGGGGGAGTATTTAGAAAGGTGGAGGGCTCGCAGTGCGGCGCTGGGACAGAAACGGGGGCCTGCCAAGGTGCGTTAACGTCTGAGCTAGCAACGACGACAGAGGGGAGCTGGGCAGGGAGACGAGATGGCTATTTTTTATTTTTATTTTGGACTCCCCCACAAATCAGTGAGTTGGCGGAAGCTGCCTCTCCGTTTTGTGTTATTTTTACACCACCCCCCAGTCAGGGAAAATTGGAACAGTTGTGCCAAGGTCGTCCGTCCCCGCGGCTCCCCGCCCGCCCGCAGAGGCAGGCTTCTTGCGGGGCGCGTTCCCCGCAACAGCGGGGCGTGCGCGCCAAGTTTGGCGAGGCCGGTGCGCGCGGCTCCCCGCACCGCCCGCTGCTAATACATGCAGCAGCGGTTAGCGCGGCTCCCGGGAAAAGGAAATGTATAACGAAAGCTTATTCGTGAGCAGGAATATACTAATGGAACAATCTGATGTCTTCTTAATCCTATGTAAAAAGCTTTGTGGTCTTCCTAATATTGACTGAATGGGTAATTAATGGCTCTTCATCTAGGCGAAAACCCTGTAATCCAAAGATAGGCAAAAGACAACAAGCCCAAGGTAGAAGACAAAAGGCCCAACAGCGGCTGCTCCCCCCTCCCCGCTCCCCACCCTTATCCCGAGCCTCCAAATGGGAAAGTTTCAGGAGAAAAAAAAAAAAAGCAGGATGGCAGAATTCACATACCTTTCCTGGGCTAGACTTCGCCACTGAACCTGGCCGCCCAGCTCAGTCCTCCACTACTGGGTCTTTCCCTACCTGTCCTCCTGTCTTCCTTTCTGTCTTCCAGCTTCTGTAGGAAGTCACCCTCACTAGGGCCCTCAACAGCACCTTCCCCCCCTCCCGAAAGCCCTCATCTTTCATTTGGGGAAAGGATTGACAACAGGACCAACACACAAGGTCTTCGAAAGGTTCAGGCAAAGGAGCCAGCTCCTTTCGGATCCAGATGAAGTCTCCTTTCTTTCACAACCCAAGGCAGAGAGAGCCTGTGAGGACTAGGGTAGTTGGGAGAGGAGTGAATAAATTAACAGAAGGAGAGAGAGCTCGAAAAATTGTGTACCTGCGTGAAAGAGTGATCTGGAGCGACGGAGTCAACTTCATTGTTAAGGATCTGACACGAAGAGTGCCCAAGATTCTCTCAGCATGTTTTTAACAGGCTGACATTTTAATTTAAATCTTTAGAAGTAATATATTACTTGGGTTACTACAATGAGCTGGGTTCCTTTTTTGTCAGCTGACAGCTTTTAAAATATTATTTCGCTAGGGAAATAAAAGCTTCATCTCAGATTATAGGTGGGTATTTTTGGATTTATGTGATTTATGGTCACCATGACAACTAATGCTGAATGTTAGCTCCCAGCATGTCTGGGAGAGGGAAGACTGAAAGAAGGGAGAGCGAGAGAAATAGAAAAGGGAGACGAACATGAGCTGGAACGGGAGAGAGAAAAGAGAAAGAGAAAGAAAGGAGCATTTTAATCTGTTGTTTTGTGTTTTAAGTGACTTTAGTTAGTCCCTTGTTACTTCTCTCTCTCTCTCTCTCTGGGACTGAATATCGATGTTTATCTTACTCCCACTTCTCCCTCTCCCCCTACCCTAACAAACATTTACACATTCTCTCAATTTTACTTTTCCATGACTAGTTGCATTGCGAGATTAAATGGGGGCCTAATAAACCTGTGGGGCTAGCATGCTAATGTGAAAAGGCATTACAGTGTATGGGCTTAGTGATTTCCCCAGCCCCCCCCCCCATACCGTGTCTCCTCTAACCCTCCACCTTCTCTTCACCGGCCAGTGTGGGGGCACTTACACCTGCCGCCTGAACTCCCTCATCTAGTCACACCAGACCTCCAGTGGTAGAGTGTGTGGGGACAGAAATATGGGGACCAATTGCATGGACCTAGAGAAGGTGGATATTGCTTAGTACATATATAAACTTCTGATTCTAAAAGAATTCACTCCCCCCCCCCTTTTTAAAAAATAAGCTAGCACTTTTTTTTCCATTCAGGGGATGTGAAAAAAAATAGCCACCGTAAAGCCTTTAATTTCTGGGTTATGGCTGGAGGGGGGTGAGGGACACAGGTAGAGAGGGGGACCTCTCCAGCTTGATTTTTGTACGGAGGAAAGCCAGGCAGAGGAAGGAGGGGAGGAAGGGCGACTTCTTGGGCAGGGTGCAAGGTCTCCTTCTGACCTCTGCGCCTTACACCACGGGGCTGGTACACTCATGCCTGTCACGTGGTTCCCAGAGGAATCCAGGGTGGGCCTCGTCCTTGAGCTGGCCTAGACCAGAGCAAGACTCCCACCCCTCTAAAACCTGACAGCGCAGGGGGACATCTAATTGAGTAATTTTCCAGATGAGCTCTGAGGACACTTTTTTTTTTTCCAAACGTTGTTGGCCCCTTGGTTGGTTCCCAATCCATACGAACCGCTGCAACTGAGGGGTTGACTGCGCAGTCCAACCAATCTCACTGCCACGGCCAGAGGGGTTTTGTGCAACTAACACTAAAGAGTGTGAAATTAAATAAGACCTTAAGACTGGTGATCGGTGGCAAATACCAGCTCAAAACTCTTCTGACCCCCTATCACACGTTTCCCTCCTCAAGGGGCCTTATTTAAAAGAATCAGGATGCCAATCCAACCGAGGTGATACCTGATGTCTTTGGACACGGAAACTTAAACCCGCACTGGGCTTCCTGTCCTGGCCCCAGGAGGCTGTGGAGCACCTCCGGCTTCCCTCAGTGCACCACGCTGAGTTTGTCTGAACTGAAATTTTCTGTGAGGGAGGCTGAAATACTAATTTCTAGAACCAGTCCAAGAAGGGGTGGGGGCGGTAGTGCCGAACCAAAATACAAGATTTCTTTTCCTTCCAACTTCTACCTTATCTGTACTGCCTGTAGCTGTGTACCCACCCACAAGGTTTTTGTAAATTAAATCTCCAAAATCACCCACCATCACCACCACAATTTTTATTGAAAAGTGTTTCTTGGTTCCCCACTACACACTTGCTTTCCGCCATCTGGACTTTTCATGTTGTTATATTCCTGCCGCCCATGGAGTGAATCTTACTGGGCCTGCAAAGTGCGTCATTCGGGCTCAAAGTTTGTGAAGTGATTAATCAATTAGGAGAGAGTTGAAACTCCGGCTAAAAAAAAAATGTGAAGAAACATCTCGCTGGCTCAGATTGTTTAGAGAGCTGGGGTTGGGGGGATGATATATTATATATATGTATTCTATAGATTGATAGGTATACATATGTACGGTTGTGGTTTTTCTCTAACCATGCTCCAGATAACTGTTTTTATGCTCCACTTGACTTTGCAATAGATCAATACCATTTAAGATTCCTTGTCTTTTTAGGCTTTTAGGCTGCCTGAAGATCACCAGCACTTCCAACAGCTCCCAAGCTTTGGCACTATGAGGTGCTGTCACTTGCCCTTGGGTTTTTCACCCACTTTGGAGGCTGGTTTAGGTCCTTCCTGGTGTGTGTTTGTCCTGATGAAAGTTCTATTAGTCAAGCAGAGCCACCTGAGCTTATATCAAAATTCTGCAGGTTTAATGAGAGATATGCTTAGAAATCTGCATGGCTCTGTGGAGCCTCTCAGCTCTCCCAAGCAAGGAGTTTTGAAAAACACCCTGAGCTTGCACCAAAAATTGAATGCTTGCCTTTCATTCTTTGATGTAGTGGCGTTTCTTCATGAAATGAGGCTTTAGGGACGCGGTACAGTGGGGATCGCAGCTACGCTGAGGTTTAAAAGAAGAAACTGGGATATGATTAGTAAACACATTGGGCAGAAAAGAGCTGGATTCATATTGACTTAGTTATAGGTCATCGGCTGGCAGTACAATGGGAGGAAATATTTACTTTACACATATACTTTATGATCTTGGGGGAATTAGAGGAAATTCAATAAGAAAATGGCGAGAAACATCTAAAACCCTTATTTGAAAGACTTAAGCAAATTAAAGTCTTATCAGATTAAAACCCACTACAAATGTAAGAGCATTGTCTTCAGTGAAACGCTGTGGGGTCTGAGGAGATTCTCCTCCAAATCTCAGGGATAAAATGCGTCATTTAAGCACCAGATAATGAACAGAATGTAAATTAATTTAACCTTCTTTACCAACAGGCTGCTGGTGTGTAATATGTATAATTTAGTGATAAGACTGCAGGACCTAGTATAGCTGGATGTATGAGCCTCAGCCGATGCAGACCTGTCATGTGGGGATGTGTTCTGCTCTGAGTAGGTGTGTGTATGCCTGGAATGGGGGTGAACTGGAATAAAAGGTTAAAATTAGAAATGCTGAATTAAAGCTTACTGTGAAGAAAGTCCCCCCTTGTAGCTAAATTCTTCTTAGAGTAGGATGATATTGTGCGGAGAGACTGAAGAGCAATTCGGTTCCTCTCACTGCTCCCAAGCGTGTTTAAAATGGGGGAGGAGTTGCAGATAGGGTTTTGGGGTGGGAGCAGGGCAAAGGAGACACATAGGTTACCAACATTTTTGTAGTCCGTTTCATCTACTCTGCCCCAGACTGAATACGTTTCCCAATCTCCTGAACAAGGGCAAGGAGGGAGTTTTCTGAAGATACCCCATACTGGTGTTGCAAATCATTGACTGTAATGTCAAACAAATACACAGCCAGAGATGATAACGCTAACTCCACAATAAAGCAATCGCCAATGCAGAACCCAGGGGCGATTAGTGTGTGCTCTCCGGCTGACCTAAGCCAGAGGACAAAGGGACTTTCAAACATTATTTTAAATGATACATTTGGATTTCTTTCTTTAATTTCTTTGGAAATGAATTTCTTCGGAGATAGTGCTGCAAAGAGTTGGACGTCCCCAAAGGTGTTTTGTTTCCTTTGTTTATAGAAGTGAATAGTGTGTTGTCTTTCCTAGCTGAGGGTTGTCCTGAGCATTTGCCCTTCGCTCACACCCTATCGCCTCTGCCTGCTTGGACTTTTAACAATTCATGACGGCCTTGAGCTTCCTGGGGGGGGGGGGGGAGACAAAAATTATCCTTGAAATTGGTTATTTGGCAACATTCTTAATTGTATGGAAACTCATTAAGGCATAGTTTATATATAATTAGCTCAAGGCTGTTGATTCTACAAGCTTTATGGATTTCAATCTGATTGATAATAAAGTAAACAAGAGAGTCGAATTTAAAGCTTGGCTCTCTCTCTGGTTAGGACGAGCTTAATACAGTGTACAAGGAATTTGAAAGATCTGGGATATGTGTCTTAATCAACGTTAAGTAGAATGGATAAGCTTTCAGCATTTTGAAAATGCTGGGTTAGGGTTTCTGTTCTATTGTGTGTTTTCTGTCTGGGGACTAATAAGCATTACCGAGAACGTGATCTGAGGGGACTTTTTATTCTTGTAGAAATCCAGAGTGAACCACCAAACAGTTGTTCTTTTAAAGTCAAGGTAATTTTCTTTTGACGGGTCCATTTGCTTCTCGATTTCTAATTTATTAGCCTGCCTTCTCAGGGATAGGTCTTTTTTTTTTTCTTTTCTTTTCTTTTTTCACAATTAAAATAAAGCTGCTTCAGATTAGCGCAGCATTCGCCTGTCAGGCTGTTCGGAAAACCTAAGATCGGAGAGGTGATTTGTTGGTGTTTTTAAATATTTCTGGTTTTAAGTAGCGTGTCTCCTTTCCACAGAGGAGAAAAGCACCTCTGGATGGAAAATGGGTGTCGAGAGACACAAAAGGAAGGGAATGGGGGTGCTTGTTATCCGTGTACCTCCCAGCTCTCTCCCCCCCCCCCAGCCTCTTACTCCCAGCCTCATCCTTCCACCTCCCCGCCCGAACAAAAAAGCCGCTGGTCCGTCGCGGGGTTGGAGCCGGCGGGTGTAGACTCGGCGGGCGCGGCGCGCTCCCGGCCCAGCCCCGCGGAGCTGATAGGCGCGGGCAGCCCCGGCCCTCCGCGCGCCTGGGGGCCTTCTGATTGGGTCGCAGCCACGTCACTCCGGCCCGAAGAAGGGTCTGGGAGGAGGCGGAGGCGGGAGGGCTGGGGAGGGCCGGGGCCGAGTGACGTCTCGCCACCAGGAAGCCCGCCTCTGGTTTTAAGATGTTAGGCCGACAGGGGAACGCGGAGCCGCAGTGCTGGTCCGTCGCTGGCCCAGGTGCCGGGAGCTGAGCTGCGGCGAGGCCGAGCTCCAGCCGCACGGTCCGTGGGGTGGGGGTGGGGGGGTGCGTGTGCGCGACGCGGAGGGTGCGACCCAAGGCTCCCGCGGCCGCTGCCGCCGGGATCCAATATCAGCTACCTGTCCCTGTCACTCTTGACACTCTGCTGTCAGGGCTGCGCGCGGGGGGCGGGCAGAGCGCGCCTGGCGTTAGCTTTCCTTATTGGAGGGGTACTGGGGAGAGGGAGGGGGGGAAGAAAGGGGTCTTTGCCCACTCTCGTTTCGCTTTTGGAACTTGCGAGCCTGCTCCCCAAAGGCGCCCGGAGCTGTAGCCTCCCGCCCTCGTTCGCATGGCTCCGTTGGCCAGCTGACTTTCGGCCGCCGGGACCTTTCGCTTTAAGCCTTCCGAAGGAGACGCGGCGGCGCGGCCCGAGGAC
The DNA here is from genome assembly GCF_054644295.1 of Miniopterus natalensis. Lineage (NCBI taxonomy): Eukaryota > Metazoa > Chordata > Mammalia > Chiroptera > Miniopteridae > Miniopterus > Miniopterus natalensis. Next base: position 136,343,377 of record NC_142081.1, read on the forward strand.
TCCGCGGGGGTGGCGTTCCCAGGCTCTCCCCGTCGCGGACACCGCGGGGAACCTCGGCGCCCAGAGCGCAGCTCGGCCCGGGACTGGTCGGCCGGCGCGCTCCTCCGCCCGTGAACTGCATGAAAGGCCCGCTGCACTTGGAGCGCCGAGCAGCAGGGACCAAGCGGTTGGCTGCCCCCCCCCGTCCTCTTACTGTCACCATCCCCAGCCCCTGGCCATGGCTTCGGTCCTAGCTCCCGCTCAGACCCGCGCCCTGGACTCTACCAAGCACAGGCTGGAGGTGCACACCATCTCCGACTCCTCCAGCCCCGAGGCCGCAGGTAAGGCGCCTCGCCGCCCCGCGTACCCCCCGCCCGGCCGCCCTGCGTCGCTCGCCCCTCTGGCCCGCAAGGAAGCCGGCCCCTGCTGGGGGGAGGGGGAGCGCGGCGGGCGCTGTCGTTCAGCTCGCAGCCCGCAGGACTTCCGACCCTTTCGCTCAACCATCGCCGCCCGGCTGGGGTGGCGCGGACGGCGCGGGTCTCCCTGCCGCTCCCTGTATTTCTGCCCTGGCCTCCCCTTTTGCTTCTTGGGTCACAGAGATCCCAGCATCTGCATGCGAGGAGGTGCAGAGGCCGCTCCCCATCTCCCACCCCAGGCCACGTTCCCCTCTAGGCTTTCTGATCCTGAGAAGCTCCAATTGTTAACAAAGTATCTCTGAAACTATGTTTCCGAAGAGGAGGAGGTTGTTGGTTTTTTTTTAAACTTGAGTGCCAGACCGAATCCCAAAGCCCGCGTCTCTAGCCTTCCAAAACCGCATCAAAAAAGCTGAGCTTTCTTCGAGGGGGGCCGGTACAAAGCGCGCGGGTGCGCGTCCCGGGAGATTTGGTGTGTCTGCGCAGAGGCGTATAAATGTGCTCGAAAGGACAGGCTATAGAAATGAATGTGCCGCGGTCGCCGGCAGATAAACATGTAAATAAAACGGACGGGCGCTGGGGGGAGGGGAGGAGACGGGGCGCGTTCTCCACACTCACAGCCGCACCCCCCAGGCTCCGCGCCGCGCGCACTCTGCCGCCCGCTGGCCGCCCAGCTCTTCCCGGCGGGCGCCTCTCGGTCCAGTTGAAGTTCTCGGGTTGCCGGCGGGCACTCTGATGGGAACCTTTATGCGTTTCGTTTTCAGAGAAAGACAAGAGCCAGCAGGGAAAGAATGAGGACTTGGGCGCCGAAGACCCGTCCAAGAAGAAGCGGCAGCGGCGGCAGCGGACTCACTTCACCAGCCAGCAGCTGCAGGAACTGGAGGCCACTTTCCAGAGAAACCGCTACCCGGACATGTCCACGCGCGAAGAAATCGCCGTGTGGACCAACCTTACGGAAGCTCGAGTCCGGGTAGGAGCCCGCGCACGCGGAGCCCGAGACTATGCTAGGCGGGAGGGCGTTGTAGAGAGATGCAGGCCGTGTAGACGCGGAGGGAGTGTGGCAGGCGGCGCCGCCCCGGAGGGTGCGGGTGGGGTGCCTTTTGCAAAAGCAGGAGGCCGTGCGGCGGGCCCAATCGCGAGGTTACAGCTCCCCCTTCCGAGGCCCCGGCGGCCCGGTGTCGGGTCTCGGAGCGACACCCGCCCAGCGCCGAGCCGCCCCGCGCCCTGAGCCCTGCCGAGCTGGGCCGCATGGCATTCATTCCCTCGCGCGGGGTATTGTGTTCCCGGCTTGCAATCGCCAGGCGAGCGCTAATAAAATCCCTTCCCGGCCAAGCGCGGAGAACAGGCTCCAACCTGCGCGCCTTTAACAAGGAAAACCGGCCAGAAACACGCAAGGGTTGGCCCTCCTTGGGAAACTTTCGCGCCGGGCCTGGTCAGGCCCTTTCTCTACTCGTCTCTCGCCCTCCTTACTTAGGTCTTTGCGCTTTTTTTTTTTTTTTTTTTTTTCGGTCGTTCAGGCCTCTCTCACACCCAACCCCCTGATTTTGTGATTTTTCGGAAGCCATTTTAATACTATCTTGCTAGTTCTCTTAGAAAGAAAAAGAAAAAGACGTTTCAGTTTGGTTTATTTATCTTTTCTCAGGAGATTGTTACGCCCTTCCTCCCAGTTATATTAGTTTTATCAAAGAAAAGTCTTACCTTTGTAGCAAATCTGTACTTTATGGATTGGCAAAAATGAACTTTAAATCAGTTACCCAGTAGCAGCATCCTGGTTTATGCTGGTCGGTGGAAAACTCCCAAAATTGTTAGGATTCTGGAAACAGAAAATACACATAGGATCCAGAAGCTTTGCTGTAAAAAAAAATAAAAATAAATTTTTTAAATGCTCTGGATAGAAAAACAGAGGCCCCAGCCAGAACAGAGAAAGCAGAAAGAAGAAAACATGTAACAATATTGATGAAAAGCATTAAGGCCAAAATGCACTCCCAGAGCAGAGGGAATGAAGACACTCTCTGGGTGGCATTTGTGTGAAGTATGAGGCTAGGCTGGTGTAAAAGAGCCGGAATGAAGTGGGGAATGGTTTTAGTTTAACTGCGGGGAGCTAGCGCTCCGGCGGGCCGGCGTGGTTTTGCGAAAGGTCAGTCTTTCATTAGCTCTCCTGCGCAACGGGGGAACGGGCCTCTCACGTACTCTTCTCGCCTGGGCAAAGTTTAGACGGAGTAGGGTAGAAATGGCAAGTAATTAAAATAAAAGCACAATCTGTGCGTCCCGTGGAATCCTTCAGAAAAGCCCTCCCCCAGTCCTCCGGCTTCTCCGCAGCCCTTCCCAAGTCCCCTGCAGCCTCCACTCTGGGCTCTCGCTCCCTCCCGCCGCCTCCTTCCAGGCCCGCGGCTGGTCCGGCCAAGTGGGAGCGAGGCGTGCTTTTTATAGCATTCGGGTGCCAAAGAGGAAGGGGGGGTACAAAGGAAATCAAGAATGAAAGGGGGAAAAAAGGGGAAAAAAGCGGATTAGTCGGCTGGGCCCGGCTGAGATGTGTAACGTGAAACATCACCGGTGTCAACTCGGAAATCTCTGACCAGGCCTCGCTCCAATACACAAAAGCCGCCGTCTGGGGCGACTGGCGGGGCCAATGTGGATTGGGAGCGGGGTTGCGGCGGGGCCACCGGACGCGGGTGGGGGCTGGCTGGGCTGGGTGGCGGTCTGCAAAACCCAGATCCGACTGGGCCCAGAGGGAGAGCGTGGGGCGCTCAGGCCTGGCCTGGGATGGGTGGAGGGCGAGAAGGGAGAGAGCAAAGTGAGGGGGAGACTGCAGAGGGACCCTTTCTAGGTTTGGGAATTTACGCGCCAAGTTCGTTGAGTTTAATGAGCTGTCGGGGAGCTGGCCTTTTGCTTTTTACTTGGTTATTTTGGTAGGCGAGGAAGGGGTCTCGGCCCGGCGCTTGTTGAGGGGAAGGCGCAAGTCCCCCCGGAGTGGAAGGTAGCAGTGCAGATCCCAGAGGGAAGGGAGGAGCTGTGTGGGAGAGAGAGGGCTCTGGTGCCCTTTCAGCCCCTTGTCGTCTTCGTTGAGTGTGTGGCTTTAGAATGGAAACAAGTTTGCAAGGTGGCGAGGGAATGGTTGGGCGGAAAGCCTGCTGACCCGCGTTTATTTTTGTAGTAAGTGTTTTGGACCCTTGAGGAGGGCCTGGCTTAGAGAATGAGCTGCCACAGGCCGCCAGGCGTTCAGCTGGGGTTTGTGGCGAACCCAGAGCCTGGGCTCTCTGGCCTGAGCCGGCGGCCTCCCTCCCTCGTTCGTTCTGGGCTCCGGACTGGTGACTGCGCAGCTTGGGGCGCGCGGGGCGGTGTGGGGGTGGGGGAACCGTTGGTGACTAGGGTATGTGTCAGAGAGGAGGCGGCCTCCGGTGCTCTCTGGGATCAAGGTTTTACTTATCCGACCTGTGGCGTCTGTTTGCTCCCTGCCCTCCACCCCAGGTTTGGTTCAAGAATCGCCGTGCCAAATGGAGAAAGCGGGAGCGCAACCAGCAGGCCGAGCTGTGCAAGAACGGCTTTGGGCCGCAGTTCAACGGGCTCATGCAGCCCTACGACGACATGTACCCGGGCTATTCGTACAACAACTGGGCCGCCAAGGGCCTCACGTCGGCCTCCCTGTCCACCAAGAGCTTCCCCTTCTTCAACTCTATGAACGTCAATCCCCTGTCGTCACAGAGCATGTTCTCCCCGCCCAACTCCATCTCCTCCATGAGCATGTCGTCCAGCATGGTGCCCTCAGCGGTGACCGGCGTCCCGGGCTCCAGCCTCAACAGCCTGAACAACTTGAACAACCTGAGCAGTCCATCGCTGAATTCCGCGGTGCCAACGCCCGCCTGTCCTTACGCGCCGCCGACTCCTCCGTACGTTTATAGGGACACGTGTAACTCGAGCCTGGCCAGCCTGAGACTGAAAGCAAAGCAGCACTCCAGCTTCGGCTATGCCAGCGTGCAGAACCCGGCGTCCAACCTGAGCGCTTGCCAGTACGCCGTGGACCGGCCGGTGTGAGCCGCGCCCACGGCGCCGGGATCCTAGGACTGTGCCGGACGGGGCAACTCTGCCCTTGAAAGACTGGGAATTACGCTAGAAGGTCGTGGGCGCTCAAGAAAGGGACAGAAAGAGAAGAGAGAGAAAAGGAAACCACTGAATTAAAGAGGGAGCTCCCTTGATTTCAAAGGAATTCCGCAATGTCTGACATCTTTCACTAAAAGTATTTCCCACAGTTGCAAGGACACACACAAATGTTTGACTGGATATGACATTTTAACATTACTATAAGCTTGTTATTTTTTAAGTTTAGCATTGTTAACATTAAAATGACTGAAAGGATGTATATATATCGAAATGTCAAATTAATTTTATAAAAGCAGTTGTTAGTAATATCACAACAGTGTTTTTAAAGGTTAGGCTTTAAAATAAAGCATGTTATACAGAAGCGATTAGGATTTTTCGCTTTCGAGCAAAGGAATGTATATATTAAATACCACACTGTATGTTTCTAACATATTATTATTATTAAAAAAAATGTGTGAATATCAGTTTTAGAATAGTTTCTCTGGTGGATGCAATGATGTTTCTGAAACTGCTATGTACAACCTACCCTGTGTATAACATTTCGTACAATATTATTGTTTTACTTTTCAGCAAATATGAAAAAAAATGTGTTTTATTTCATGGGAGTAAAATATACTGCATACAAATTGGTCTGGATTTTTTCTGCCCTCCTCTGTCGCCTGGCCAGGGTTTCTCAGTCACTACCTACTAAACAAACCAGCTCCCTCTGCCCGCCTAGTTAAAGACACCAGGCAGCAATACTTATTTAAATTTGGTAGAAACAAATCATAGTCATTCATCAGAAACAACAACAACAAAAAGCACCCCCAGAAAAAAAGAGCTGCAAAGTCTGATTTTGTCTCCCAGATTTTTCTTTGGCTTAAACCCTGAGGATTACATTATTGCTAGAAAAAATAATACAAGAAAGGAGAAAGAAATTTAGAAAACTCTTGGAATTATTCTCATTTAGTCCTGGGGGAGAAGAGTGGGGAACCTGCACCTCAAGTAAATTGTGCTGGAGAAGTCCATGTGTATGTATACATGCACAGTTTATATACATTTCTCTCGAGGAATATGTCTATAATAAGTTTATAAGGAAACACCTCCAGTTCAAAATATTTAGGCCTCCACGTTTATCTTTCAGGCTTAAGTAGAGAGATTCTTCATGTTATATTGCATTACTATTTCCAAATCCTTTCGAGACATTAAAAGAAACAAAGACAGGTTCTAATAACTACAGCCCCTTAGTTTCTCAAAGAGCCCAGGGGTTGAGAGGTTAGAGTGGAGTTTCCTGAGTCTTGTCGAGCAATATGTAGTTGAGACAAAGGTCATGCTCCCCGTGTTTTGTTTTAAATAATATTGACCCATTAATTCTAAACCTGCTTGTTCCTGAAATTATACAGGATTATAGTTTGCAAACTGCAGGACAATGATTCAGATCAAGATGAATTACAGCCCTGGCCCTCCCTCCCATCCTCTGGCTTCTAAACTGGGAATGAGGGTCTGGGTGAGTGTTTGACACAACTTGAAACACTCGCTCTTCCTTTGTCGGTGGCTTTCAGCCTTTTTTTTTTTTAAATGTGGAATTTGATTTAGTAACAAATAGTAGCAACTACGAGCACTTCCCGAACAACTCATCGCCGTAGCGCTAGGAGGGTCGATGGGGGAGAAAAAGTCCTGAGGTCCTTTGCCAGCCTGGTCAGAGCCGCCCCGCACCCCCCAAGTGGGTGAGGGCAACCACCACCCAGGGAGAACCCGGAGTGAAGAGTAGCCGCCAGTTTTGTGGAGCAGAGAAAACTTGTGGTTTTGCGCCTAGGTTTCTTTTATCTGAAACTTTACCTATAAGCTTTTGGAGCGCAGACACTGAGTCTTTGTTCTGCAAGGAACTGCTGCTGCTGCCGTTTAAAGAGATCGCAGATAATGTTCCCGATTTAAGATCAAGGCTCAATGCACATTAACTTTCTCTCCTTTTTTTAAGCTCTGCCTCCGACCTGTGGAAGGATCACGCGGCAGTGGGGGGCAGATAAAAGCCCTTTGGACGAGGGTCACCACCGTCCTTGTTGTTCACTTGAGAGCACTGGAGAGGAAAACGGTCCCCACCGGCGGACTTTGGCTTCTGGAGCTGCGGGGCCCCAGGGTCTGGGCCGCCCCGAGCCTCCGCCTGGTATGGGGGAGGGGTAGGGGGGAGGGGCGGCTGGGCCTGGGAGCAGGGATTTGGGGACCCGGGGCTGCGAGCGCTAACGAGCCCCGCTGGATGGATCTGCGTCTCGGGCTGGTCCTAGAGTGACTTGGGCGCGCTGGGTCCAGGAGGTGGATCTCGGCCTAGTTTGCTTGCTGAAGTAGAACTTTATTTCGAGGGAATCAATCAATCTGCGGGGAAACAAAAAAATGAAAATCGAGGTTTGGGAAGAGTTGTCACTTCCAGGGCTGGAGCCGTGCGCGCTGGGGGCGGAGACTCGGCACAGCTGAGAAGCCCTTTCTCCCACCTCAGCTCCTTTCCCTGGGCTTCCAGGAGCAAGAATTACTACCTTCCTCACGCCCCTTCCTCCCCACACAGCCCCGGCGAGCCCGCGGGCCCCTTCCCGCAGCGCCTCTTCCCTCCAAGTGCGAAAAGCCTAGTTCCCGAGCCGGTGGAGTCGGTCCCCTCGCTCCTCCCGCTCCCTCCCGGTCCCCCCTCCAGCCATCGCCACTGCCACCAACTCGGTTCCACTCAATCGATTTTTGCTGCATGTCAACACTTATTACCGGTGAGTGTGAGGGTAATTTTTCTCCTTCCCTAGGTCTCTTAATGATTTCTGAGCTAGTTGTGTATTAAAGTGCTTAAATGAATCTTTAGGTAATCTATAGCATGAACACCAGCCTCCTCCGCTGGACAGCGGACGTGGCGAGCTCAGGCCGGCGGGGAGCCCGGGCCCCGCGGGCCCCCGCGCTGCGCAGCCACGTCTGGGCGCCCCGAGGCTGGGGCCTGGGCGGGAGCCCGGAGCCGAGTCTCGGCCTAGGGGCTTCCTTCTCGCCACCTGTGACTCTAACCCTTTCTCCAGCTTGTCCTCGGTGTTTAATCTTTTAAAATTTATAAGGCCCCAGGCTCTCCCTCCCCCTAAATTTAAATTGGTGGAGACCTGGGGAAAGGTCACGTTGGTCTCAATTGCCTCCCAGTTCCTAAATCTGAGTTTTACCGTCTACAACTTGATTATAAGTTTAATTCCAAAAAAAAAAAAAAAGTGGGTAGTCTGGGACGAGGGGGTGGCCTGATTAGGAGGCACATCTTCCCCTATGCCTCTGTGCTCTGCATTTTTGTCCCACCCCTCCACCCTCTTCCTGAGAGGTGCTGAAACCCGGGAGTCGCTGTAGGAGTGTAACAACCACCACCACCACAAAATTAATGGGGAAAAATAAAAGAGCGTCTTAAAAGTCCCAATACTCCTCGAAAGCCCCATAAATTAATCCTGTAAAGAGGGGGGAGCTCTTTTAAGGAGAGTCTATAAAAACCAGGCGCGTCCTGGAAGGAGAACACCCTCTCCCTCCCCCCTGACCCCTCGTGGAGAATGTGCCCAAACAAAGGTCTGTCCTGCAATCCACATCCTAATCCACCAGTGCCCTCCTTGCTGTCGCCGGGCCTCCCAGCCCCTGGTCGCCCACAGTCGACAGGACTAGGAAGGGAGTCACGGGCTCCTGGATAGATTTTTTTTTTTTTTTTTTTTTTGTAGCTGGGTGGTGAGAGAGGAGCCGGTGTAATCAGATCAGAGGCCTTGATGAATATAGAGTCCCTACTGATTGACACAAAACCAGGCAGGCTGCAGTTGATCTAAGCACACAGGGAAGAACAGACTTGGCTGACTGAGGGAGGACAGGTCTCTAAGTAAACAGGAAAATTTTCTTGTAGCAGATTTTTCAGAAAGAATTTTTTTTAAAAAACTATCCTTTCTCCGCAGCCTTCCTCCTCTGAAGACTGCATTTGAACTGAACTTGAGAAAATAATAATTGAAGACAAGATGTAAAGTAAAAAACAATGGGTTAAGTAGAAACCCAATCATAAACACATAACTAATTTACCTTTTCTAGTTTTAGCAGAGGAAACCAGGGAAATTTTACTGTAACCTTAAGTTTATTTATCACCCTTGTCTCACCCACTCCCCCAAGAAGGGTGGCCTTCTCATCTTGACTTTCTATCTGAAAAGATAGAAACCAGAATTTATTGTGTTTGGGATGCATAACTTCACAAACTTCCGTGCTGAGTATTTTATGTAGCTGTTGATTTTAGATTTTGTTTGCGGATTACAGAAGGCCTGCAAGAAATAAAATATCCTATTGAAGATATATTTAATTCTACTTAATTACCTTTTTTAAAAAAAATCATTGCTATTCTTGTTTTAACAACAATGTGTTCACAGTTCAGTGGCAGCTGTGGAAAACAGAATTTGAGGCTTAAGTTACTCAGCCAAAGAAAGGCTAAAAGAACCATCTAAATTCCTTTTTTAAAACATTTTTTTTAAATTTAATGAATACATAGTAAAGGTGTTTACTTTCAGGGGCTTGTGTGGGGGAATAGCAATTTTGTTTCTTCTCTCAGAAGGGCCAAGAGAAGTTTAGATGCACTGGGCCTTCCCTGAGCAGGGTGTGTGTCTACACTCCCTGACAGATCTTTCCAGACCTATTCTTCCAGCAAAAATGTGGGTATCCTTCCTTCTTGCTCTCTCTGAGTGCTTATCTTCTTCCTGTACCATTTTCTTTATTCACACCAGTGTGGTCCACCCCTCCTTTCCGCCCCCTCTATGGACTTAGAAAATGGCCCCCTTGCTGCTGGAACCTGATGTACCCCGACTATGCCTTGGGGTGGCTCCTTACAGCCAGAAATGCCCTCTATCAATGCTTCTCGGTCCACAAGCGGCAATGCCTTTCTGCCTCCGCCTGACAGTTTCAAGCATTGAGGGGAGGGGGGACCCCCTGGCACGCAGTCTTTGGCAGGAAACTTTAACGTCGTCGCTGCAGGAAGATGAGACCTAGACTGTCTCTGCTGTCCCTGAAAAGGGGGTGGGGCGGCATGTGAATGTGACTTGGAACCCAGACTAGTGGCAACCCAGCTCCTGGGCGTTTTCCCTGCTCTGCTTGTGTGAACAGCCCCAACTCTGCTTTCTCTGAGTGGATCTCTTGGTGGGGTTACTGCACCCAGTTGAGGTTTGATGTCATCTCAGCCCTTCCAGATGGACCGCAGGGACTTCTGTCACTTCACAAGGCTGCCTGCCTTTGGTTGACCCTGGCAGGGGGGTTGGGGGGGGCGGTGTACTAATGTGCCCAGAGGTGAACACCCTGCAAGTATTCCCTAGTGCCAAGGAGGGGACTTGGCCTATTAGAGTCCAAGCTCACTTTGTTAGAAAATAATATAATAGCAAACAAAAGAAAGTAAAATAAGGCCCCTCTTCTGCGGGCGCCAGGCCTGGGGAGATAGTCACTCACTGACCTCAGCGCCTTCAGCCCCCCGCTTAAAACCTGTGAAATGGTAGGAGCCACTCTTATCTGATGAGGCTGTCTTGTTTGTTTCTCTGACCGAAAAAGAAAACAAACAAACAAAAACAAAAAGGAAAGAAAGGGGAAAAAAAGGAAAAACCAACAACAAAAACACCCCGCCTGCAAAAGCTGGGCTGCAGCGCCGGGCGCGCAGCGCTCCCCAGCGCCGAACCTCCGCTCCAGGCGCAGCGCGCCAGCCCGCCACCCGCCCGGCTCTGCGGAACAGCCGCCTGGACGGCTAGCCAGGCCCTTTGGGGTCCCTGGATTCCGCAGGGCCACGTGGCCCCGCTCTCAGAGGGACCCAGGTGCCCCTGCTCCACCTGGATGTGCCCCTAGGGCATCTTCGCCTTGGGCCTCGCTGGCCGCCTGGACCGTGGCTGGGGCCCAGCTGCGTCCTGCTGCGGTTTGTTCGCTAGAACAGCTGCTCCATGAAAATGTTCATCTTTTGGCCGGCGACCTGGGGTAAGGGTGCTGGCAAGACCTGCCACCTCGCAGTGTCCCGACAGTATTTTCAGGGCGCCACCCACGCACCTCCGGAGACCCCTCTCGGGTCCGGCACTAGTGTGGGCACGTCCCTCCAGACAACAAAAGCGGAATCTAATCCTGGGCGGCCGCAGCCAGCCCCTGCCACCCCCCGGCCGGCATTCCAGCCCGCAGCCCCGGGGGAGCCGCGAAGCCCCTGCCCCGGGGCGGTTCGCAGGGCCCCGGGTCGGCTGGGCCGAGCGCCACCTCCGCGCGCCCTCCCGCCGCCTCCGCACGCGCCGCTGCTACCCCGGCGGCTTCGTCGTGGGCGGTCGGGCCCCCGGGGCGCGGCCTCTGGGCTGAGCCCGCGGGGGCGCGTGCTGGGCCCGGGCCGCAGCGACGGCGTCTCCCCCCGTCCCCCCTCGCCCTCTCTACCTTCTGCGCCTTGGCTCCGCGGCGGCCGTATACCTTGAATGGGTCATCCCCGCCTAGCTTCCCGGGAGCTGCCTCCCGAAGCCCGAGGGTTGAACATTAACCAGCCTGAGCTATAGAGAGGGGTAAAACGTTACATATAAAAATGAATCATCCATCCGCTCCTGGGAGGGAGGCCCTATAGCGAGCGCTGCGCCCAGAGCTTGCCCGGCCGGGTCCCCGGCCCCCTGCCCCGGCCCTTCTGGCGGCCGCTCCTCGGGGACCATTGGCCGCCGGCTGCTGAGGCCCGAGGGGGGCGGGAGGGATGGAGGGCATCCAACCACCTTCCTCCCAGCGCGGCCCGAGGTTAAGGCCCGCTGACACCAGCGAGGTCCTTCCCTTTCACACTCGAGGTGCGCGGAAAGGTCTGGAACAGCTTTCGTCTTCTACAGACGTTAGCAGCTGAAGTTCTAAGAGAGGCTGCCAAGAGGGTCGAGAGCCCAGGCTGAGCAGTGGACTCGGGGGGTCGGCCGCCAGCCCTGTGCCCGGTCGCTCGAGCCCCGCGTGGACACTGGGAGGCAGGGCTGGGGGAGAGGGGAGGGAGTGGAGCCGGAGGAGGCGCGCGGTGGGCGGCGCCGGCGCCGGGCCTGGCCTGGCTGCGGCCTGGGACACCGGGCAAGTCCTGACTCCGGTCGCACCCCACCCCCACTCGCCTGGGCCCTGACCTATTTGTTTCTTTAAACGTAAGTAACAGAAAGTAACAATGATACTTCGGCACTGACTTAAGTGCTAGACCCACGTGCCCAGTGTCAAATATACAGAACTTATAAAAAGATTACAGATCTGGAGAAAGAATTCAAGACAGTGCACCCCCTGAGTTCCAGGGCCTGTACCTGGAAACAGCAACTCCTGGGGCTCAGCAAATTCCTGAATAGAAAGGTGATTTTGCTTCTGTATCTCTGTCTTTCTCTCTCTGTCCAGCACCCATTCCAGTCTCCCCCACTCAAGAAAAGAGGTTAAGTGCATGTAAGCCAGAGAAAGATGTGATGTGACATCAGGAATTTCTAGCCAACATGCAGAACAATTGTACCCCTTAGGAAGATGGGTTTCCTTCTATGCAAAACAGCTGCTTTCCTCACAATGCAGTGCCTGACCCATTATAACCTCTCGGTAAATCTTTTTTGAAGAGGTAACACCTCTCCACTGGACACCCTTTGGACCCTACCTCTGGCCTGTTCATTAAAACAGTATACTTTTTAATGAGAGGATTCACCGAAATCTTTGCACTTAGGGGTGTGAGTAGGTGGCTGTCGTTCTGTGCACATGTGGTATGAACTCTGCATCATTCTATTACTCTCTGGATCATTTCTTAGCTTCTTCAAAGTCCACTGCATCTCCTTCACAGCCTGTATAGTGGTTATGAGAATTTCTGGCAGGGGTTGGAGGGTGGCCTCAGAAACATGTGGACAACCAGGTTTTTCAGAAACTCAGCAGGCATCAAGCATGTGGTGAGTACCATGCCTGTGTATTAGTTGGACATTAATCAGTTCCAGGAGAAATGGCTTTGAATTTAAGATGTGGTTACAGCATGTTCATGTCTTCATGTAGTGTTACTGCTAAGTTCAGTGCACACACGAAATTCAGTGTCATTCCCATAGACAAAGAGAGCCCAAGTTTGTCATCACCCAACTTTGTATTAACCCACTTCCCCAAGAAAAACAGAATTGACTAAAATGTTTTACCAGTTACCTCCTGAGACAAATTAACACATCAAAGCAACTAAATAAATACAAATGTATGAATCACATTCAGTTGCCCTCCAGTGATTTAGAGACACAAAGAAACATAGGTTGGAGAAAGGGCATTTGCTTTTAAAGGTGTGGGTGGCTGGGGGAAGGGGTATTATAAAGGGCATTGCAGAGCTCATTCTGCCTTCTCTCCACCAAATTACCATGTTATCTGACACCCTCAATCTATTTGTGTCCTAGTTAACAGACAGTTTGACCAAGAGGTCATCGACTAGAGGGCTTGGGTGACTGCAAACAAGTTTGACAAGAAAGGAATCTGGGTGGGGTGCCACGGTGGAGGTGGAGAGAGGGATGAGACCATAGCGACTGGAGCAGCCTGGCAACCCCAAATCTCTGCTGGACCCTGCATCCACACGCAAAGCCTTGTTAGAGATCAGGGGTTCAGGAAGACCTGTCAATTCAGCGGGGAGAAATTACATCTCTCTCCACATCCCTTTTCTTTCCCTTCCGTTGATTTCCTGCCTCTTTAAGTTCCTTCTTTTCTTTTTGTCCTTCTGCCACCTCAGTGGGCTCTCCCCAGAATTCTGCCTGCTCCCGGACTAGAGTCTGCTCTTTGAATTAAGGTTTCAGATTATTTTTAGTGTTTTCCAGATATGAAACATTTTATCCAATTAAGGATCTACCTGCAGACTATGTGTATGAATAGATATGGAGTGCTTGTATGAACCATAAAGGCGCTAGGGCCAATAAGGAAAGCACACAGTGGGACCGTGCAAGTTCTTTAATAAAGTCCCACGGCACGTTGGGCATCCTGGAAGTGTCGGTGAGCACACTCCTTTCAAGGGTAAGGCAGCATTACCCTTGGTGTTAGGACCACCAAAGGGGTGAATCTCAGTTGAGTTTACTATTCTCAACTTGGCAGCTCCTCCCCCACATGAAACTACCACCTGCGGCCTCGCACACATTGTCGAAACGTTGTGTTCCAAGAGAGCATCTCTACAGATACAGTGCTCTGCAGAGATGATATGTTACATATTTCCATATGAAGGTAATTCTTTTTCTTGGGCTATATCCAATTGTTATTGGCTCAACAAGATTTTATGGTGATTTTTCTTCCTTTTATGGTTGGAAAACACCATCATTGTCATCCTGCAACTCTTTCCAATTAGAATGTGGGAGAAAGGTGTCTTCTCCCACACAAGAGCTGCCCGATTTTAGCATCTTCAGATTCCTTTTCCTTTCTAACTTCTTTCAATGTCTGTTTTAGTAATCCTAAATCTCACAACTCTCTCCCCTTTTACTTTTTTGTTGTTGTTTGTTTTGTTAATCCTCACATGAGGATATTTTTTCCTTTGGTTGTTAGAGAGAGTGAAAGGGAGGAAGAGAGAGGAGGGAGAGAGAGAGAGAGAGAAACATCAATGTGACAGAGACACATGAATTGGTTGCCTTCTATGCACATCCCAACCTGGGCTGGGGATCGAACCTGCAACCCATGTATGTGCCCTTGACTGGGAACTGAATCCATGACCCTTCTGTGTGCAGGCCAACACTCGAACCACTGTGCCACGTGGGCCAGGGCTACATTTTTACTTTTAAAATTTCATTTCTGGGTACTCATTGTTCTCATACCTGAAACCTACCTTTGTCCATATTACTCCTTTGTCAGTTATCATACGGGTGTTTCAATGAGTTCAGATTTTGGGGGTCATTTTATTTTAAGCTTTTGTGGGAGCCTGACACAATAACTAGTAAATAGTAGATGTTCAATACATGCCTAGTAATCAAACAGTATAATTAAAAATGTTTCTCACAAAAAAACGAATGTCAAAGATATTAAAGTAGAGTGAATTGGTATGAATTAAATCTCAGATTAATTCTAATTAATTTCCAATCTTTTTCCCAACAAATCAAACATGCAAAAGAATTCTGTAGCAGAAATTTTCTCTTAACTTTTTATTATCACTACCATCGTCTTTACTATGTCAGAGCACTTTTAGGGTGATGAATCCTATCATTCATCATTTTGAGGATGATGATTAGGGTTCATAAGATACTGGACAAATTTTAATGTTTCTTAATATATATTAAAATAAAGATTTGAAAAACACAGGGTGGGGCAAAAGTAGGTTTACCGTTGTTCCTATGGAAAATAATACAATAATTAATAAACATTAATACAAGAATAAACTGTGTTTTGAGTACTCACAACTGTAAACCTCCTTTTGCCCCACTTTGTATATAGCTTGGGGACTATGTGGTGAGAGAGACAGAGAAAGGAGATGTGGGGAAGGGGAGCACATATAAGAGAGAAGTTTCCAGCTTACAGTGATCAGAACCAAGGATCATTTTACTAGTTAATTATATGATCTCCAACCCCCGCTGATATTTTACACTTTGAAAAATTTTACTATTCACAATACACAGTAAAATATAGTGCATCAAAGTATACTATGGACAAAGTTGTGTTTTCATTTTTATAGAGACAAGAAAACTTGAGAAGTTAAAAATGCTAGTCAACTCAAAAAGAACAACAAAACATATTAACCCAATCAGACTTTGATTAAATTCATAGACAAAACAAACCAATTATTTCTGCTAATTGTTGACCAGTAAGCCTGAAATGTTTTTGATTAATTTATTGGTGGTACAATATTTCTTAGATCACTTGCCTCGTCCACTGCCCCTTTCCAGCCGCTACCACAAACAAACACATATCACCAGAAACAATGGGAAGAGTGGTATTACCTTTGATGAGACCACTATAAAGCATTTAACCATTCTCATTATAGACCAGAAATTTTTTTGTCTTAATATGCTAGAAAATGAACAAACAACTACATCTATGAACAAACAAACAAGTGAATGTGGGACTGGAGTGGTGGGGATTTTGATGAACTGAGTTTTGCTACAGGGCTTTCAAAGAGGCCAGTCTCTACTGGAAAATCCCTAGTCCTGGCCTTGCTGTTTCTTAGATGGAACTCCAGAAAGGGTTAGATGGCTGGGGATTCAAAAAATCAAGGAAGGGAGAGGATGATTGGGAACTTACAAAATGTGGTAGAGAAATTACCTTTGATTGGCTTAGGGACTATAATCATCATTTAAAAAAATTACACACCCATAAAAACAGGCCAATATTATTTTCACAATGCTCTAAATATCCTTTTACATCACACGCTGATTTATTTTATGGGTAAACTTTTCTAAATATAGGGTGGGGCAAAAGGAGGTTTACAGTTTTGAGTATGTAAAACAGTTTATTCTTATATTATTATTTATTAATTATTGTATTGTTTTCCATAGGAAGAACTGTAAACCTACTTTGCCCACCCTATATAACTATAGAGTGATGCAGAAGACAATTTACTCTGTATTGTCTATGAGCCAGGCACTGTGCTAAGTGCTTTTCATATATTATCTCAATCAGTTCTCACAGCAACCTTATAAAGTAAATACTATTATTTCCTTATTTCACTGATGAGAAAACTGATGCTCAGAAGTAACTTGCCTCAGGCTGCCAGGTTAATGAGCAGCAGAGTCAGGCCCAGGAGAGGACTCAAGCCAGACACAATCTGACAAGAGGTTTGTTCTCCTGACCACTAAACGACCACTGTGAAAGAATTGCTGTTCTTCTGTATTATTTTCTATCGCTATCATGAGAAAATGCCACTCATAAAATAAAAGAAAAATATGTTAAAAATGCTATGAAAATAATATTGCCTGGTGAGATTATGAGATGAATACTGTTTGAAAAACTGTTGATTATAGCCCAGCCAGCATGGCTCAGTGGTTGAGCATAGTCTAGACATGATCCAGGAGATCCCTGTTTGATTCCCAGTCAGGGCACATGTCTGGGTTGCGGGCTCGATCCCCAGTAGGGGGTGCGCAGGAGGCAGCCGGTCAATGACTCTCATCATTGATGCCTCTCTCTCTCCCTCTCCCTTCCTCTCTCTGATATCAATAAAAACATATTTTTAAAAAATGATGATTATAGCCTGGCTGGGCGTGGCTCAGCGGTTGAGTGTCGACCTAGGATCCAGGTGTTCGGGGTTCGATTCCCCGTCAGGGCACATGCCCAGGTTGCGGGCTCAATCCCCAGTCGGGCGTGCAGGAGGCAGCTGATCAATGACTCTCTCATCATTGATGTTTCTGTCTCTCTCTCTCTCTTCCTCTCCTTTCCTCTCTCTGAAATCAATAAAGATATATATATATTTTTAAAATGATGATTATAGTGACTGAGCCAAAGGTAAAGTACTCTTTCCCATGTGTTTCAAGGAGTATTTTTCAGACTAAAGCAGTAAACATAACTTCTTAAGATATTTTGAAATGCGACATTTTAGAAATGATAAGAAAAGAGTAAATTCTTGCTGATATCAAAGAAAGGATACACACACACACACATTTATCAGTTAGCATATGGTCAAATGCTTTCCTTGGTCTTGTACATTCCGACCTGCTCCCTTGTTTCCTGACTCGTCTCACCCCCGTTGTCTCTTTTTGAGGCTAACTCTAGACTGAGCTTAGACCTCCCAGTTCTGAAAAGGCCTCCCTGACATCTCGGAGTTGGATTAGCTGAAGGTGCCACTGCTGTGTGCTTCTATAGCCGTATCAAAGCGCATAACACACTTCCATGATCTTAACACTTTTGAAGATTATAGGCCAGTTATTTTGTGGAATGTCTCTCAATTTGCGTGAGTGTGTGTGTGTGTGTGTGTGTGTGTGTGTGCGTGCTATTTTCATGTGATGAGATTCAGGTTACATATCTTCTATGACATTCAGGAATATCACAGAAGTGATGCTGTGTTCTTAGGTATACAATGTCTAGTTATATAATATTTGGTGATGTTACATGAATGACTTGATTAAGGTGGTTTCTGCTAGCTTCTCTATTGAATTATCACACTTTTTCCCCCATTGTAGTTAGTATTTCACAAGTGGCTTTAAGGTAAGGAGCTGAAGCCTCCTGCCAGAAGCCATGTGAGTGAGCTTGGAAGTGGATTCCCCTGCTCTTCAAATGACTGCACCCCTGACCGAAAGCTTGACTGCAACCTAAGCTGCTCCCAGATTCCTGACCCTCAAAACTGTGTGCAAAAACAATGTTCATTGTGTTAGATGCTACGTTTTGGAGTACTTTGTTACATTGTAATAGATAACTAACATACTACATATTTATTTCCTATCTTTCAAAATTTTGTGTCCCTTCGCCTTTGCCTTTGCTATAGTTTCTTCCTTTCTTCTTTGCACTTAGAGGTTTATTTTTTTATTTCCTTTTTTAACTTCCATCTTAATAACATTTTAAGGGAAATAGGAATAAACAAATGTATTCAATTGACTTTTTTTTTTTTTTTTTTTTTTGGCCACAATTCCAAAAAGATTTGATGGGGTGAAAAGATAGGACTTGGTGCTGTGTAACAAAAACATTTGAGACAGAAAAAAAAATGAGATAAAATACTAAGAGGCAGAGAAAGACATTTATAGAAAATAATAAGTGACTGAAAAGATATTTTTATTTCATATTTAATTAATCTAATTTTGATTTAAAAGTATAATTTTAAGAATACTTCTTTGATCTGAGCACCACTCTCCTGGGACCAGAACCGCCCTCTTTATGGAAGACCTGACCTTCTCATTACTCAAACTGTGTTGTTCTCCTGGAGGCTGCCAGTTACAGAACTGGTCTCTTTGTTTACTGGAGGAGGCATAGGACTGAGGCTAGCCCTTTGGTCCCTTCCAGAGAATTTTCAAATGGGATTGAGAGAAGAGCAGTAGTTATTTTCATGGGGAGGAGATGAAGTGTCGAAAGCCCGTTCTCCTGGGAAGAAGGTTGCAGTCTCCAGTAGGAGAGGAAGCTGACTCAGAGAGAAACACTAATGAGAGTTGGATGGAAAGAGAATCCTGGCAGCATCCTTGTTCCTGTGATCCTTGTCCAGTTAAAACCATGCCTTTCCTGGGTTTTTGTTACTCAGGTCAGTATAGTTCCTGTTTCTTTCAAGGTAGTTCAGATTGGGTTTCTGTTACTTGCAATCAGAAGAGTTCTTGCTTCAAAAGTGTCCCCATGGTGGATACAAGGTGGTGGCATGAGAGGACACTGAGCTTACCCCCTCCCAATACCACTTCAAATGTACACCTACATATAGTAGAGCAATTCCTCCTGAGAGAGATCTGAGAGCCAATTGAACAGCTTTTGCACAACAAGCAAGGAGGGGCGGGTAAGGGTAGGACTGTGAAAGAGCTCTCTGGGAGCTGAGGGAACTATCCAGAACCACAAGAACTACTGAAAACCATTGTTTATGTTTCCCTTGCACTTGGACAACAGGCAAGAGCTCTATCTAGGTTCTCTGGCCAACCAGCGGGGCTTCTGTAGCATGTCTCCAGACATTCCTCCCAGAACTATATCCAGCAGGAAGAGGAGGAATCCATAATGCATGTGCATGGGGCTCCTCCACCCTGAGACTGATCTAGCAGTAGGAAGGGTGCTGCTGCATGCACCCACCAGGCTACACATGCATGTTGGGCTCCCCTGCCTGGAGAGAGTTTGGAACCAGCAAAACCCTGTGGTACCACATGCAGGGCTGCCGGGTCAGGAGAAAGTGTGGAGTTAGTAGGGCACTGCCAAACGCACACACCAAGCAGTCCCACCCACTCTGGGCAATCCCAACAGGAGCAAAAGGGCAAGGCTACATTGCCTGGAACCCATTCCTGGCCAGGAAGCACACCAGGCACTGCAGACATCCACCCTGACCATAACTGGCCTGCCAAAACTGTCAGGATACAGTGTGCACAGGGCCATTTTCAATATTGGGAGACATAGCTATTTTATCTAACTCATAGGAAAAAAACCCAGAAAATCAAACAAAATGGAGAGACAGAAGAATATGCCCTAAGTGAAAGAACAAGAAAGAATTTTTAAAAATGAGGATCATAAAAGGGTCCTCTGGGATAACATTGAGTGCTCTGACATTAATGTTTATAGGGATTCCGGAAGGAGAAAAAAGAAAGGAAGAGGCAGAAAGTGTATTTAAAGAAATAAAGGCTGAAAACTTTCCCAATCTGGAGAAGGAAACAGACATCCAGGTCCAGGAAACACAGGGAGTTCCAAACAAAATGAATGGGAAGAAGCCCACACCCAGACATATGTAATGAAAATGGCAGACTTCAAAGATATAGAGACAATCTTGAAGGCAGCAAGAAGGAAACAACAAATCACATACAAAAGAAACCCCATAAGGCTATATCAGCTGATTTCTCAGCAGCAACTTTAAAGGCTATATGAGAGTGGCAGGAAATATTTAAAGTGCTGAAAAACAGGAACCTCCAACCTAAAATTCTATATCTAGCAAGGTTATTATTCAGTATTGAAAGAGAAATAAAGATTTTCCTAGACAAGTGAAAACTAATTTCACCACCACTAAACCAGCTTTACAAAAAATGTTAAATGGTCTTCTTTATGCAGAAAATAATAGGCCATAACCAGAAATAAGAAAATACAGGAGAGAAAAAAATCTCATTAGTAAAGGCAAATATATAACAAACACAGGGAATCAACCACTTAAAAAGGTAATATAAAGTTTAAAGGACAAAAGTAGCAAAATTAACTATAATTACAATAAATAGGCAGGAGACACACAAAACAAAGGATGTAAAATATATCAAAAACATAAATATCGGGAGTAAAAATGTAGAGCTTTTAGAATGCATTTGAACTTAAATGCCTATCATCCTCAAATAAACTGCTATAGATATGGATGAATATATATGAACCTCATGGTAATCACAAACCAAAAACCTACAAAAAATAAACAAAAAGCAAATTGAAAGGAATTCCATCAAAAATACCAAAGAAACCAGCAAAGCAAAAAGAAAGAGATCAAAAGAAGAACAAAGGAACAGAGAAAAACAACAAAAATAACTAAAAAAAAAAATTAACAAAATGGCAATAAGAACATATCTATCAATAATTACTTTAAATGGAAATGTACTAAATGATGTACTAAAAATCAGGGAAAATGAATAAAAAAATAAGACCCATGTATGTGCTACCTACAAAAGATTTACTTTAAATTGAAACAAGCACACAGCCTGAAAGTGAAAGGATGGAAAAATATATTTCATGCAAATATAAATGTAAAGAAAGCTGGGGTAGCAATAGTCATATTAGATGAAGTAGACTTTAAAATGAAGAATATCGAAAGAGACAAAGAAGGTCATTACATAATGACATTAGGGTCAGTCCAAGAAGATGTAGCAATTGTAAATATCTACGCACCCAAGTATATAAAGCAAATCTTAATGGGCAGCATGGCAGAAAATAACAATACTACAATGGTAGTTGGGGACTTTAATACCTCGCTTACCTCAACAGATGTATTATCCAGACAGAAAATTAATAAAGAAATAATGGCCTTAAGTGCCACATTAGAAGAGATTGACTTAATAGGCATTTATAGAAGCTTTCAACTCCAGATTACACATTTCCCTCAAGTGCACATGGAACATTTTCCAGGAAAGATGATATATTAAACCACAAAATAAGCCTCAATAAATTCAAGAAGACTAAAATTACATCGAGCATATTTTCTGACCATGATGGAATGAAGCTAGAAATCAATTACATAAAGGAAACTAAAAGACAAACAAATAAACAAACACAAATACATAGAGATTAAACAACATTCTACTAAGCAACCAATGGATCAAAGAGGAAATCAAGCAGGAAATAAAAAACTACCTTTAGACAAATCAAAATGAAAACACCACTTATTTATGGGATGCAGCAAAAGCAGTCCTAAGAAAGTTCATAGCTATACAGGCCTACTTCAAGAAGCAGAAAAAATCCCAAATAATCTAAGTTTACACTTAAAGAAACTAGAAAAAGAAGAACAATGAAAACTCAAAGTAGAAGGAAGGAAATAATAAAGATCAGAGTACAAATAAATGAAATAGAGTCTTTAGAATAATAAAAAAGATCAATAAAATTAAGAGCTGCTTCTTTGAAACAATAAATAAAATTTACAAACCTCTAGCAAGACTCATGAAGAAAAAAGGAGGGAGAGCTCAAATAAATAAAATTAGAAATGAAAGAGGAGTACAACTAACCACAGAAACACAAAGGACCATTAAAGAATACTATGTACACTTATATGCCAACAAATTGGACAATCTAGAAGAAGTACATAAACTTTTAGAAATATACAACCTTCCAAGAATAAACCAGGAGGAAACAGAGAATCTGAACAGTCTGATTACTAACAATGAAACTGAAGCAGTAATTTAAAAATTCCCCCAAAACAAAAGCCCGAGACCATATGGCTTCACAGGTAAATTCTACCAAACATTTAAAGAATTAATACCTGTGTTCTCAAACTATTTCAAAAAATTGGAAAGGAAAGAACACTTCCAAACTCATTCTATAAGGCCAGGATTACCCTGATACTTAAACCAGACAAAGACATGAGAAAAAGCAGGGGCCGGGGGGGGGGGGGGGATTACAGGCCAATATTCCTGATGAATATAGATGCAAAAATTCTCAACAACATTCTAAAATACTAGCAAGCTAAATTCAACAATACATTAAAACTATTATATATCATAACCAAGTGGGATTTATACCAGGGATGCAAGGGTAGTTCAACATCCTCAAAACAATTAATGTGATTCATCAAAAAATCAAGGATAAAAATCATATGATCATCTCAATATATACATAAAAAACATTTGACAAAATTCAACATCTGTTTTGATAAAAACTCTCAACAAAGTGGGTGTGTAAGAAACTTACCTCAACATGATACAGGCTATATATGACAAGCCCACAGCTAACATCATACTCAATGATGAAAAGCTGAAAGCTTTCCTCTAAGATCAGCAACAAGACAAGGATGCCCACTCTCACTACTATTCTTCAGTATAGTATTGGAAGACCTATCCACAGCAATTAGACAAGAAAAAGATATAAAAAGGGTCCAAATTGGAAAGGAAGAAGTAACACTGTCAGTATTTGCAGATGACATGATATTATATACAGGAAACAGTAAAGAATCCACCAGAAATTAATAGAACTAATAAAGGAATTGAGTGAAGAGGCAGAATACAAAAGTAATATACAAAATGCATTGTGTTTTTATATACTAATAACAAATGATCAGAAAAAGAAATGAAGAAAACAATCTCACTTAAAATTGCATCGAAGTGAAAAATTCATCAGAGATATGAAATACCTGCACTCTGAAAACTATAAGACACTGAAGAAAGAAATTGGAGAGGACACAAATAAGCGGAAAGATAAACCATGTTAATGGGTTGAAAGAATGAGCATCATTAAAATGTCTTAATATCCAAAGCAATCTACAGATTCAATACAATCCCAATTGAAAAAATACCAGTGGCATTCTCAGAATAGAACAAATAATCCTAAAATTTATATGGAATCACAAAAAAACATGAATAGCCAAAGCTATCTTGAGAAAGAAGAACAAAGCTGGAGTTATCATGCTTCCTGATTTCAGGCTATACTACAAAGCTATAATAATCAAAACAGTGTGGTATTGGCACAAAAACAGACACAATGGAGCAGAACAGAGAGCCCAGAAATAAACCCTCATGTATATGGCCAATTAATCTATGACAAAAGAGGCAAGAATATACAATGGAGAAATGACAGTCGAGCTAACACATGGTGCTGGGAGAACTGAACAAATACGTGCAAAAGAAAAATGAAACCGAGCCACTCTCTTACATCACATGCAAAAATTAATTCAATGGATTGAAATTTTAAACGTAAGACCTAAAATCATGAAGCTCCTAGATAAAATAAAATAAAAAAATTTAAATAGGTAGTAAACTATTTGCCGTCAGTCTTGTGCCAGGACATCTTTTTGGATATGTCCTCTTAATCAAAGGAAACAAAAACAAAAATAAACAAATAGGACTTCATCAAACTAAAAAGCTCTTGTACAGGAAATGAAACTATTGACAAAACAGAAAGACAATCTAGTGAATGGGAGAATAGATTCTCAAATGATATATGTGATAAAGGTGGATATTTAAAATGTATAAGGCGCTCATAGATCTCAATAACAAATAAACAATCCAATAAAAACATGGGCAGAGGACATAAAGAGATATTTCTCCAAAGAAGACATACAGATGGCCAACCGATATATGAAAAGATGCTCAACATCACTAACCATCAGGGAACTACAAATCAAAACTACAATGACATACTACCTCACACCCGTCAGAAAGGCCATCATCAAAAATCAACAAAGAACATGTTGGTGAGGGTGTGGAGAGAAGGGAACCCTCGTGCACTACTAGTAGGAGTGCAAATTGGGATAGCTACTGTAGAAAACACACACACACACACACACACACACACACACCTGTTAAACTTTTCTGCCAACACAACAATATTTATTGAAGGCACTTTTACAAACATTTGTCCTGCATTAGTTCAAGAAACTAAAGTTTCAGACAGTTTCTAATTACACATGAGATAATACCTTTAATATAAAAGATGTTAAATATTAGTCTTTACAAAATAAAGTTATGAGCAAAGACTGTCCATACCTTTTCCATATTTAACACCTTTGGATGTCTCTTTTGCTTTCATAATAAAAGTTTATCCCAAGAAGCTTGAAATAAGATTTCAAGTGCAAATGCTATTTTGATATTACTATTTGAATGACTTGTTTCTAAAGATATTTTGAGAAACATTATAAAACATGAACAAAAAATCCAAACCAAACTATAATTAAATAGCATGACTTGCCTGGAATCCTAACTTTATTCATATAAGCTTGTGTCCTCCAAAGAAGTGAACTAAAACCAGTCAACCCAAATCTATATACACAGACTTACGACGGGGATAGTTGTGGTGTTAAAGGCATTAATTCCACTTTTGATTGTTGCTTTGAAACTTGGACAACTAGTGTTTGTCCAGTAATTTCTCATGTGTGTATTTTCCCCCCCCCTCCATCTTCCTCAGGGAAAATGGTTACAACAGCTTAGAGCTCTCTTCTGAAGAAATTTCCACACTGGCAAAGGCACCAACTTTTCACTTTCACAGTGGGTGGTCTGACACAGAAATTCCCCAGTGGCTGAGAATCTGGAGCTTGGCTGGGCCTCCCATTAGCTGCAGTATTTAAACATTTTTATATGTAATTTAAGATGTGAACTGTTAGAATAAAAAATGATTAAACTTTTTCCATTAGAAAATTGTAAGGAATTTCCAACGAATTTCCTTTATATAGTATACTTAAGACTATAAGTCTATGTCAAAAATTAAATTTTTCTTGCTCACTAAAAAACTATCATATCTTGATTCCTTACTTTGCTCTTCCATTTTTTATCTTATTTTCTATACTCTGCTAATGTTTTTTCTTAATTGTTAAATATACATATTTAAAATGTAATTCATAATATGTTTTTGTTTTCTAAATATTCATTTATTTAATAAAAACTTATTGAACATCATTGCAAGACTCTGTCTAGGAACAGTAGAAGATAGAGAGATAATAATTTATTAAGATAAGTGTTTTATACCCAACACTTCATTTCATTATGAAAACAAATCTATGAAACAGGCACTGCTTTCTTATTTTACAGAAAAGGAAACTAAGACACCGGGAGATTAATTAATTTGCCCAAGATCATCTAACTAGAAACTGGTAAAAATGAATTTAAATATGGGGTTGTTTGACATCAAAAGGTTTTCCTCTTTACCTCATAATAGTGTGTTCCTACTCACCACCCCAAAACCAATGTACAATACTGGCCCAACTCATTTCATGACAGTTCCAACTCAAAAACAACCACCTCTAAGTAAAGGAGATGTGCTTACTACTACACAGGGAATGATACAACCAATGTTCTCAGGAAGCTTAAAATATACAAGAGGAGATAAATGATGTAGGCATATAACTTAACTTAGGATTCAGTGAGTACCTTAGGAGTGGTACAAAGTATCTCAGACTTTCAGAAAAGAAAATACTGGCTGGGAAGATCAAGATGTCATGTTTGAGATTCCTATTGGTTTTGGCTTTGAAAGGTAGGCAGGGTTTTGTTTTGTTTTAATATGTCTTTATTGATTTCAGAGAGAGGATTGGTGAGGGAGAGAGAGAGCTCGAAATATCAATGATGAGAGAGTCATTGATCGGCTGCCTCCTGCACGCCCCCAACCGGGGGTCAATCCCGCAACCTGGGCTATGCCCTGACCGGAATCGAATGGCGTCGATGCTCAACCGCTGAGCCTCTCCCAGCTGGGCAAGCAGGGTTTTAATAAAAGTAGAAGAAGAACATTTGGGGCAGAGGAAAAAGCACAATAAAGAGTTAATGGTAGATGGGGAATGAGTTTGATGAATCAAGACTAATCCAGTGTGGAGAAGTAATGGAAGGTAAGGCTAGAAAGCTACACTGTGGCTGGAATGTGGCAGACATTGGAAGCTAGGCTGGGAAGTTTGGAGTTCACTGTATAAAAGTCAGATTTTGAGCGGTGCAATGAATGAATAGATGCTGTGCTTTAGCAAGTTAATGTGGCAGGGATGTGTAACCAAACTGCAACAACAGGTAAAATAAAAGGTTGAAACTCAGGCATAATAGAAAGAAAAGAGGAGAGAGAGCTGAGAATGATAGTCAAAAGACTACGTTGGAGAAAGAACACATTCAGATAAACTCCAAGTTTTTGAGCTTATGTGACTGACAGAATAATGAAGCCATTAACAGAAATAAGGAAATGCTATTCTTTTGAAAATTTTCTTAACGTGAGCGAACAAGAAAAGAAATCATGACAAGGAAGATATTGAGAAATACAGTCTTGGAACCCCAACATCAGAAAGTCCAGATTTTCCTGGTAGAGAATTTACCAGCTAACAAGTTCAGTCAAGACTGATGTTACTAAGAAGTCAAGTTGATGGCAACTTATTATGGTTTGCAAGGCAGTCAAAAGCTTGCTCCAAAATTTTCATTTGTCATTTTTATCCAATAATCCACACAATTAGATGCCTTAATATGAATTTAGGTATTGAAAACAAAAGGTTCCTAAATGTTATTAGATTGTTTAACTTCTTCCTAATCAAAATAAATCAAATTTTGATTAGATAGGAGATTGAAAGAGATTCCCATCTTGGACACTGGGAGAAGACTTTGGTAAGTTGCCAGTACAAGCAAGAGGAACTGGGTACCAAGAAGCTTGGGCAGGGGCACTCATAATCTGCCAATACATTATTAATCTATGCATCAATTGAAAAATATTTGTTAAGGATCTGCTGGTCATAGGGCATCTTGCTAAGTCCAGTAGAAGAAAGCAACAATGACAAAAACCTTGTTTCAATTCTTAAGGAATTTAGTGGGCAAAGGATAAGGAATTTAGCTTACTTCATAATTTTGCCAAAGGTTGGTATTTTGTGTATAGCCTTAGCAATTAAGTCATATGTTTCAGGTTTCCAGATTAGGATATTTTAAACGTAGTAATCTTTAGCATTCACTTATTGAGTGGTTTGTCTGTCTAATCAATCAATCCTTCAAAACATATTAAGAGTTCTTGACGAAGTGGGAGCTGCCCTTTGCTTAGCATCCTGTATTATCATGGTGCATGAAAGAATGGAATCCCTATTTATATTTTCCAGAATATGGACTTAATGCATGTGTCATTTCTGTATATGTATTTATTTTATCAACTTTAAAAGTATAAATAGACCTAGAGACACAAATGTTTATCAACATTTTTATCAATAAATTGGGTTTTTAAAATTCATAACTTAGTACAGCTATCAATTATTCAAAGCTGGAGGCTGTTGAAGCCCAGCTGGCATGGCTCAGTGGTTGAGCATTGAACTATGATCCAGGAGATCACAGTTCCATTCCTGGTCAGGGCACTTTCCTGGGGTTGTGGACCCAATCCCTAGAAGGGAGAGTGCAGGAAGCAGCCAGTCAATGACTCTCTTTCATCATTGATGTTTCTATCTCTCTCTCCCTCTCCCTTCCTCCTTCCTCTCTCTGAAATGAATATATATATATAAAAGCTGGGGAGTGTTGTTGATATGACAGCATTAAAACTAAAAAACTAAAAAATATCTGAATAAATTGAAATAGAGAATTGAAATTATAATTGAAATTTAATGATAGATATGGTTTCTAGGTTTAAAAAAATCAATAAATACCAAAAGGGATGAAGCTGGCTTAATAAACTTCCTAAACTTAAATTATCAGGGATTTTACTGGCCATGGTAGCCAGCCTTCTTGATATCCTCAATAATTCCTATAAGTTCCTATATTCATATCTTCTTGCTGTCTCCTCCCACAGTGAATAAGGTTGACCTATGTAGGTAATAGGATATTGTGGAAATGATATTTTGTGTGGCTTCCAAGACCAGGGCATAAAAGATGCAGCAGCTTCCACCTTGCTTTCCTTTGGATCCCTCTCTCTGGCGGTCACTCAGGCAGCCCTATGAAGAAGTCCCTGTGGTGAGGAACTGAGGCTGCCAGCTGTGGCCAACAGTCAGCACGCACTTTCCAGCCATGTGAAGGAGCATCTCTGTAGCAGAAGGTACAGCTCAAAACTTTCCAATGACTACAACCTCAGCCATCATCTTGAATCCAACTTCCTGAAAGACCCTAAACCGGACCACTTAGCTAAGCTGTTCCCAAAATCCTGACTCACAGAAACTGAAATAGTAGATGCTTACTCTGTTTTGAGTCATTACCTTTTGAAGTAATTTGCTACACATTAATAGATAATATATTTAGAAGTGGGTTGCTACCATAATCTGAGAAATATGGGAGAAGCACTGGAATTAGGCAATGGCAGAAACTGAAAGACATTGAAGAGAGTGTTAGTGCAGTTGAAATGTCTTGAATCACTGATGGTCTTTGAGGAGGTTAATGATGAGGAAAATATTATTGGAAACTGAAGGAAAGGAGAATAATTTTAATATAGTGGCAGAAATTGAGCAACACTGTCACCTGCAGTGAGGTGGGAACTAGAAAATGTATCTAATAAAATGGATGATCTGATTAAGACATTTTCAGTCAAAATGTTGAAGGTGCCACTTAGTTTCTTCCTGCTGTTTATAGTAAAATGTGAGAAGGAGGAAGATAAACTAAAAAATGAATTGTTGACCAGCCAGGCATGGCTCAGCAGTTGAGCGTCTACCTATGACCCAAAAGATCATGGTTCAATTCCCGGTCAGGACACATGCCCAGGTTGTGGACTTGATCCCCAGAAGGTGGTGTGCAGGAGGCAGCCGATCAATGATGACTCTCTCATCACTGATGTTTCTCTCTCTCTCTCCCTTTCCCTTCCCCTCTCTGAAATCAATAAAGATGTATATATATATATTTAAAAGTGAATGAATTGTTAATCCAAAAGGAGCCAAGACTTTTGAGTCTTGAAAATTGCCAGCCTCTCAAAATGAGAAAGAAAAAAAAAAACTAAAACAAAGAAATAGCTTGTGGGCACAGATCAAATGCAGGCAGTGCCAGGCAATCATGATATAAAAATGAAGCTGAGGTTAATAATCAGGAGATCCCAAGATGGTGGCAGGTTGAGTGGAAGCTACACTGATACTTTCCCAGGACCAAACTGGAATTACAACTAAAATATAGAAAAACCAGCTTGAATAATCAGCTGCAACTGAAGACAAGTTGGAGAGCACCCTCATAACCAAGGAGGAAAAGTGGAGACCCCACAGAGACTGGTAGGAAGTGCGGACGTGAGAGAGGCCTGGCTGGGCTCCCACAGGCAGCAGCTGAAGGTCCAGGGGGGTATCTCAGCTATGGGAGGTTCTCACTGAGAAGCCTGGGGTCTAAACCCCATGCTGGGCTTCCCAGCCCAGAGCACCAGAACTGAGAAAGCTGCCCACATAACATCTAGCTGTGGAAAACATCCAGAATTCTGTCAACCAGGGAGAGATGGCTGGAAATACAGGCACCCTCTTAAAGGGCCAACACACAAAGTTTTGTGCAGCCACTCAACGTGGGCTCTCACTGAGGGAAAGCAAAGTGAACTAGAGCAGTATGAGGAGAACCCAGGGGGCCTGGCTGGGGGAATAGATCTCAGAGGGCACCCATCTGGACCCTGGTGCTGAGTCATTCTCCCATAAGGCAGAAGACATCTTTCTCAGGCAAACATTTACCTTCCAAGCAGCTCTTGCCTGGGGACGAAGCAATTGCCCCTCCCTGCTAAAAAACCTCTGGCCCCACCCTGTGGTATTTCTATAGTCTGAGGCTCCTTAAGAGACTGGTAACAATCAGCCACCCCACCCTGTGGAGTTTCTATAGCTTGAGGCTCATTAAGAAACTGAATAACAGCCTCTGGGTGCTTTGAGTCTTTGCCTGATTTGCTTCTGGACCCAGGGCTTGGAAAAGCAGGCCTTGATGCATATCTTGGTCCTGTCCAAACACACCCAGACCCAGGAGGGGAAAGCACAAGCTGTGGGGTGTGAAAAACTTCAAACAAGGTACTCAAGTCCAGTCACAATCAGCATCTGACTGGCTGCACCACAGACAATCCAAAAGACTGGGGGTCCTAGCAGATGTACTTAATACATAGAAACAAATCCAAATAGGTAGCCAAAATGGGGAGACAAAAAACAAGCCCCAAATGAAAGAACAAAAGAATTCTCCGGAAGAAGAGCTAAATGAAATGGAGACAAGCAATCTATCAGTTATAGAGTTTAGAATACTGATTGTAAGGCTGCTCCACAGCATGAAAAAAGATATAGAAACTATGAAGGAAATTAAGAATGACGTAGTAGAAATAAAAAAAAATATTGGAAGGAGTGAACAGCTGATAGGTGAAGCTAAGGATCAGATGAGCAAATTACAAGAGAGGGCCAAAAAAAAAATCACTCAATCAGAAATCCAAAAAGGAAAGAACAATTAAAAAACAAGAGAACAGTTTAAGGGAGCTATGGGACAACATGAAATGTAACAATATTTGCATCATAGGAGTGCCAGAAGAGGTAAAAAGTAAATAAAAGTTAGAGAACCTGTTTGAAGAAATAATGGCAGAAAACTTCTCTAACTTGGTAAAGGAAAAAGTCACAAGTTCAGGAGGCACAGAGAGTCCCAAGCAAGAAGAACCCAAAGAGGCCCACACCCAGACACATCATAATTAAAATGCCAAAAATTCAAGAGAGAGAGAATCTTAAAGGCAGCAAGAGAAAAGCAACCTGTTACCTACAAAGGAGCTCCCTTAAGGCTGTCAGATGATTTCTCATCAGAAACTCTATAGGCCAGAAGGGAATGGCATGAAATATTCAAGGTAATGCAGAATAAGGATCTGAAACCAAGACTACTCTATCCAGTAAGATTATCATTCAGAATAGATGGTGAAATAAAGAGCTTTCCAGACAACAAAAAAAAAAGGCTAAAGGAGTTTATCACCACCAAACCAGAATGGCAGTACATGTTAAAGGGACTGCTGTAATTAGAAGTAGTAGAGAGAGAGAGAAATATAGGCACAAAGAAATAAAATGGCGATAGATAAATACCTATCAATAATAACCTTAAATATAAATGGATTAAACGTCCCACTCAAAAGACATCGGGTAGCTGAATGGATAAGAAAACAAGACCCAAATACATGCCATCTACAAGAGACCCACCTCAGAACAAAAGACCCACACAGGTTGGACAAAAACCAAAACTCCTGGAGGACTTTAAAGGAGAGAGCGACAGCAATACAGTTATAGTAGGGGACTTTAACACCCCACTAACTTTACTGGATAGGTCTTTCAGGTAAAAAATCAACAAGGAAACAGTGACCCTAAATGACACACTAGATCAGATAGGTTTAATTGACATTTACAGAACATTACACTCCAAAGCTGCAGGATAGTCATTTTCCTCGAGTGCACATGGGACATTCTTAAAAATAGACCACATGTTAGGACACAAAACAAGTCTCTATAAGTTCAAGAAGACTGAAATCATATCAAGCATCTTCTCAGACATTTATGCCATGCAATACTATGCAGCTGTACAAAATAAGAATTCCTTACCCTATGAAACAACATGGTGGGACAGGGAGAGTATTATGCTAAGTGAAATAAGCCAGTCAGAGGAAGAATTACCACATGATCTTACTCATATGTGGAATCTAATGAACAAAATAAACTGATGAACAAAATAGATCCAGAGACATAGAAGGATGGAACAGACTGTTGAATCTCAGAGGGAAGGCAGGGGTGGCTGGAGAGAGACTAACCTAAGAGCTTATGTGCATATATTCATAACCCATGGACACATACAATAGCCGGGTGAAGGCCTGGGAGAGGGGTACAGGGTGGAGGGAATCAATGGGGGAAAAAGGGAGACATTTGTAATACTTTCAACAATAAAGATACATTTAAAATAAATAAGAAACAAACAAAAAACATATTAAGAATCAGAAAAAAATTAAAATGAAGCTGAGAGCATGGTTGTAAAATCCTTTGCTAAAACCTTAGAAAGATCTAATGTTGTGACTCAGAGAGTCATTCAGTCAGACACTAGGGCTTCTGGGAAGCTTAAGGGTACTGTCTCTCAGTAATTGCAACAGAAAGTAAGTAGAAAAGGGCTTATCTCTAACAGATTTGTAGATGTGGCTTTTTCATAATGTAGTAAACCCCAGTAAGATTCACAGGTAACCCACAAAATTTTGTGAAAGTATTTAATTAGAAACATTAGCAGTGTGGACTGAAAGGAACAGAAATAGAACAAAAGGAAAAGGGGCTTTGGACCTGAAAATTTCTATAGGCAGGAAGCAGACTAAGAAAACTACACAGCTGCAAACCTAGGCTACCTTCTCATGAACAAAAAGTTTACTCAGAAGACAGAGCCAAGAGCCTAAAGCTAAGAGCCCAGAGATCTGGAAAATCATTCCTAGGAAGGAGTAGGAATAAATTCTAGTAGAAGCACTTCCAATATTTACCTAGCTGGATTACAGAATTACTGTGAACCAGCAACTCCCATATTCCTCTTGTTTTCCACCCATTCAACAGGAATGTCTATAATGGTTATTCTATTTCTACCCCACACGTTGCAGGTTTGCTGTGGGGTGTAGGAGGGCAGATATCTTATCTCTTTAGTTCACAGGTCTTCAGATCACAGAACTTTTCCAAGGAGCTATGCTTTAGAAACCCCACCCAAAATGCCTCATCCACATCTGAGCCTCGTTAAGATAAGATTCTAGACTTTGAGATGATATTTTATGGGATGAGACTTTTGGTGGCCTTAAAAAGATATGCGTATACTTTACATGTGACCAAGAGTTTACTTATAAACTCTCTCATTGCGGGATAGAGGATGCACTCTTGTGCTAGCCTCCAACATGCCCATAAATAATCCCTGATTCCTGGTATTCATGTCCCTGTGTAGTCTTCTCCCACGCTAGATAGGGCTAACCTGTGTAAACAACAGTGTATTGTGGGGATGACAATGTGTGGCTTCCAAGACTAAGACAGAAAATATATTGTAGCTTCTGCCTTGTTCTCTGCTGGATCACTCACTCTTGGGGAAGTCAGATGTCTTGTCATGTTCTGAGGATACTCAAACAGCCTTCAGGACAGCTCAGTATGGTAAAGAACTGAGCCAGCATGAACCTGATTGGCATGTAAGTGAGCCATCTTAGAAGCAGATCTTCCTGTCCCAGCCAAACTTTTAGAAGATTGTTAGCCCCAGCTATGATTTTAACTGTAATCTCATGAGACACACTGAACCAAAATTACCCAGCTAAGCTGCTCCAAAATTCTTGAGCCACAAAAGCTGTGAAACACAATAAATGCCTGCTGTTTTCAGCCACTATCTATGGGGAGTAATTTTTTATGCAGCAACAGATAACTAATACAGTGAATTACAACTTCAGTATGAGGCAATTGTATGAAATGACTACTTTAAAATGTTATGCACACTTTGACTGCATCATTTGAACTAAGGTTCTATATTAACTATGGTAATAGTCCACTTTGAGACTTACATCAATTTGTATGTAGTTTGAGTCATATACTTTGAAAGACATTGGCAAAGACATTGAGAGCTAAAGGATGATCAGGATAGTGAAGATTGACAAAATATAACATGAAGAATGCATGAGAACAACTGGTGATGTTTAAGCTTGAGTAGACAGGGGTGACGTGGCATTTGTACATGTGTTGAAAAAAGTAACACAAGAAAGATGTAATAGATATGTTCTGCATATCCTATGTTCCTTCAAAGGGGATAAAAAGAGCAAAAGGCTAATAGAAGTTATTAGAATGATTTATAAGACTTAAAGTCAACTTGCATATAACAAAGAACAAAGAAGGTAAGCATAAATCATTTTCTCCACTGGGTATCATTTCATTATCTATTGTTTGAGGTCCATCTAGAGGGTCCATATGTGTCATACATGTAAGTGCTAAGCTTTCAATCAGCTTCACAAAGTCATGTAATTGTTGATGACAAGTTGGAAAAAGAACTGATGATTCCCAACTCTTAATTCTCAAGCTAATACTCATAATTTTGGGTCTTTTAGAGATATATTATTTTTTCTTAAATAATGAAAAAACTACACAGAAGATGAATCATTGTCCTCATCCTCAAAAATAACTTTGGAATTATTGTTAAGATAGTATTTGCAATTATAAAGACAATATATCTGCAACACTTTATTTATTAGAAATTTTTGTCTAATGCAATAATATCTCTTTAAACAGAAATGTGGAAAACAAAACCATAGTCTTTTAACAATTGTCTCTGAAGTTATAAAATAATCTTTTCTCAGTTTTACCACCTATAAATGAAGATTTATGTAGAGTATATAGGAATGTTATGCAAACATTGATTTGTTATCTATTATACTTTGAAAATGAAGAAACTATTAAGCATAATTATATTTTTTCTTTTTTTAAATATGTATTGATTGATTGATTTTAGAGTGAGAGGAAGGTGAGAGGGAGAGAGAGAGAGAGAGAGAGAGAGATGGAGAAACATTGATTTGTCATTCCACTTATTTATGCATTCATTCACTGATTTTTGTATGTGCCCTGACCGGGGATCAAACCTGCAACCTTGCTCTATGGGATGGTGTGCTAACGAACTGAGCTCCCCGGCCAGGGCTAGCATAATTATATTTTAAAAAATATTTTCATTTTTCCAATTATGACTAATCATATTTTTACTGGAATAATATATATTAAAATGTCAACCTTAAGTCTGAAGCAAACATTTTTTTTGACATTACACAGGCTCAGTGCTCTGAGCTCTTCCCCAAGAACGCCAAAGCCCATTCTTAAATTGTTTTCTTAGGAAGATCTTATGTTTAAGAATTTTTCTTATCATTGCTCCTCCAAGCTAAGCCTCCCAAGTTATTTTTCTACCATCATTATTTTTATTTTATATTACCAGTGTAGATTAAGTAGAAAAATATATAAGGCACAGTATTCATAAATACATCAACATTCAAACAAGGATACTTGCCTTTCAAAATCTTAGTTAATATGCCAAGATTTTCAGATTGTAGTTCAAAGTTCTTAAATCCTTTGCTTTCTAACTGAGGAAGAATGTCTGCTTTTTTCGCATCTTACAAAATATGTTCCCAGCCTATGAGCCTCCACCAGTCCCTGGGATCCACTGGGATTAACATTTATAAACTGCAAATACACAAAAAGCCAAGGGCCAAGGCATTCCAAATAGATATAAATTTGTTTTCCTTGTGGTGGTAAAATGAGATAATCTTAAGTATCATTAAGGGGAATAGAGAACACTTATTTTCAATGTATGTTGCAATTAAATGTCTAGAAAATGTCTAAGACAGAATATTTTTGATCATGATAGGAGTACCCACTTTTCATATTGGATGATTATTTATGTGTGACAATGTTAAATATGTAAAATACTGAAAAAATAATGTATTTAGTTCCCTTCTTAGAAAGACTGTGGGCTTTTAAATTTTAAAGCCATTGTTAAACTAGCCATGTGTGAAGATTTAGTTTTAAGGACATTATAACATAAACCAACTAAAATATTGCCACAATGTCTTTTACTACTGAGTATAATTTTTTTATTGCTATGTACTTATTTTCCATAATGGGAGGTAATCTCAGATAATTTTTTTAAAAGAAGAAAATTTTAAATGTAGAATGAATGAATTTCTATTTACCCAACTGTCTCTATAAGTTTATATGCCAGTATAAAAATATCTTATTGTTGTTGGCATGTAGAATATTTGTGAAAGTTTAATATTCTTTTTAAAGAATATTTAAAGTTTAAAGCGAGTTTTCACAGTGTTTGACTTCAAAGAAAATTAGTCCACCCTCATCTTTTGTAATCCTTAGTCCTAATATATTTCAGTTATGGTTCTTCCTTTATGGCTCTGATATTTACACTTAAATACATAGAATAGCATTTGGAATGACAACACTGCAATGATGGATATAGAGCTTCATATTTAAGAATATAATTTCATAGACACTTTGATACATTATTATGGTTTATAAAAGACTGTGATTAACCCAGGACATTATAACACTGTAGAAACAGGTACTACTTTAAATGGTGCAATAGGAAAGAAGATTCAGTGTGGAATACTCTAACCATTACCAGGGATTCGTAAGTCACCTATCCTCTCTCTTCATTCTTAAGTGAAGACAAGATCAAAACCACCAATTCAATAGCACAAATATTCAGACTACATTCTTTCGAGAAGTGTTTTAGGGAAAAGTGTTTAGAGAATGCAGTTTGGAGAACATCTGGCCCATCCACATACAAATAAATAGTAGTAAATACTTGACTTAGAGCTGCCAGAATTGACAATTTATATTCTAAACATGTGTCATATATTGGAAGACTTTAAAATTTTTCTTTAA
Organism: Miniopterus natalensis; assembly: GCF_054644295.1. Taxonomy (NCBI): domain Eukaryota; kingdom Metazoa; phylum Chordata; class Mammalia; order Chiroptera; family Miniopteridae; genus Miniopterus; species Miniopterus natalensis. The sequence continues at coordinate 136,379,794 of NC_142081.1, forward strand.
ACCCTGAGCTCCTATCATGGTTTCCCAGTGATAAATAAAAAGTAGAAACGTCACTCTTTTCAGTAAAGGATTTGAGAAAGCTTTTTAAATACATAGTTAAAAAAACACAAATGTAATTAAATTATTAGGGAAATTTTTATTTTAAAAAGATCACTAAATTGTGAACTAAAATTAGAACCTCAGCTCCTAACAGTATCCAGCGTCAGGTAGAAATTCGCTAAATATGTATTGAATGAATTATTTCATGAATAAAATAAAACTATCATTTAAAAACGTAACATCTGCCCTAGCTGGTCTGGCTCAGTGGTTAGAGCGTCGTCCCACAGACTGAAGGGTCCTGAGTTTGGTTCCTGCCAAGGGCATGTACCTCGGTTGCAGGCTCCATCCCTGGCCTTGGTCGGGCGCATGCAGGAGGCAACCAGTTGATGTGTCTCTTTCACATCGATATTTCTCTCTCTCTCCCTCCCTTGTGCTCTCTCTGAAAAGCAATGGGAAAAATATCCTCGAGTGAGGATAAAAAATAATAATAAAATTTTTAAAAATGTAGCATCTTTGGTATTAAATTTGGGGTTAATTCAATGATAATAACACAATGTTTATTTTGTTTTCAAGGGCCAAATCTATATCATTAAACATTAACATTTAACAGGTGATCAAAACTTAACCCTTTGCGACAGCATGGATGGACCTGGAGAACATATGCTAAGTGAAATAAGCCAGTCAGAGAAAGACAAGGACCATATGTGGAATTTAATGAACAAACTGAACTGCCAGGCAAAATAGAGACAGGCAGACAGCTCTGCTTTGGAGGGGAGGCGTTGGGAGGGTGGATGGATTGAGTAGAAAAAGAAAAAGAGAGAACTCATGGACATGGGCAACTGTGGATTGCGGAGGCGGGTGTTGCAGAGGGGGTGAAGGTGGAAGAGGGCATGGAGGGGATAAATAGTGATGGAAAAAGTAAAATAAAATAATACAATTAAGCACAATTGTATAAATACTATTTATTAATTCCATATTAATTTTTGCTTAAAAATATTTTTCTGGCTGAATTCTAAGTATTAAATATATCAAATAGGCTGCAAATCTAAATGAATTGCTGAGGGTAAGTCGCCAACAACTAAAAAACAGAAATGTATAGCAGAAATGTGAGTAGGTCTGAACATCTGTCCCTTATATTACTAACTAGAATAAGGGTCTTCATTCAACTGAATGTGGAGTTTATTTGCATTTGTTTCAGACACTTGGAATCTAGCTATTGTTACTGTGATTGTTGTTGAACTTTTAATAGATTAGATGCTGTGCCTGTAATTTCTTGTCTAAAAGGACAAATGTGTGAAAGTTACAATAAAATGGAAATGATGGTAGATATCCAGCTTGAGTATTACTCCCTTGAATTTAATCTATCTTATGTTTCCAAACTTTCTTTTCTTCTCAGATGCTTTAAAGAAAACCTCTGAACAAATCTTCAGTTGACACTACATCTTTGCTGAGATCTCTCTCATCAATTCTGAATGTATTTTTACTCTCAAATTATGTTAAATGTCCAGATCCAGTCTAAGACTACTAAATGTATAGAACTAAGTAAAGGAATACTAATTTACTAAGAAGAATTGCTCCCTCTAGTGAATTCACAATATTACTTCACTTTTTGGCACTGCTGCACTGAGTAATTTAATAAAGGATATAAATGATGACTATTTGGTTGATGATAGTGGTCTGGCCTACTTTTGTGATATTACATTTTAATGTTTTCTGTGCTTGAATATAGGGAAGGTTTATAATGATTGATTAGAGTGCTTGCTGGATATTTTAGAACACTACATTGAAAAACCCTGCATTGAAAAAATAATTTATTTCTAAAACTCTTCAGGTTACTTTTGAAGCCCATTTGGAACCATGTAGTTTTGAGGGCTATGGCCATGTTGACATTAGCAAAGTTAAGTGGGGGAATTAAAACAACTGTCCTAATAATTAAGTGTTATGGTGGGAATAGGTTTAACTGGAAATCTAATTCTAGATGAAATGGCTGTCTTTGCTCTGGTTACCATATACCTCAGAAAAATTAGACATTATCAGCCTTACTTCTCTTTCCTAGTCAGAAATGCTGTGCAACCTATGATACAGATATAAAAATATTTCAAGGCCTTTGGAGTTTTACTTAAATTTAAATTACTATGCCTGAATATCAAGTAAAATACTGGGGCTGCCGTGAAAGGAAGAGCATTATTTCTTAATTTGTTAATGCAGATCTGGTCTTAAAAGAATTAATTTCAAATCACAGGAAGGAGAAATTAAAATTGAGAAGTTCTGAGGGTGATTAGATTTATACAACTGATTAAATTAAATATGGCAATAATAACAGGGCAAAACAAAACAGAACCCATCAGGAGATTCATTCTTTTTCAAAGCAGGATTCCATTTTCTGTGAAATTTAAATTACCTGGATAATTATTTGTATACTGAACCACTTTGCCTCAACAGGCAAAGCCTTTTTACAATGTGATCTCAGCCAACCTAGCAGATGGCACGGGTTATCAAGCCCATCAAGTTATTGTTTTTTTCTGTACCAATAATAATAGGGTACCTCCAACCTTCCAAGTGCTCGGCAAATATTAATCCATCCCTGTAGCACTCCTAGGGGGAAGCTGAAAATTTTAATAAATAAAATAGAGTCTAGATTAATTTATTTGAAAGCACCTGTGAAAGACAAGCAGAGAAACTCACAAAAATTAAATGACTATATTAATCATGTGAAGGAGGGTCGTATTGTTTCATGAGTCACTCCCCCTTGAAGTAATTTCGGGAGGAACTCATGGGAGTCAGGGGCCCGGCAAGGTTTACAAGGTTTGGATGCCACTCTCTTTTCCCAGGTGAAGGAACAATGAGCAGTATTGCCATGGAGACGTGACTCAGTCCAGGCGAGGGACCCGCGGGCCCTTCCCGCGCGCCGCCTCTGCGCGTCCCTGGGCCACCCGCGGGTCAGCGTGGCGGGCACCGCGTCCCGAGCGCGCCCAGCTCGTCGTCGGGGTCGGGTCGCCTCCTTCCCCTGCGAGGCCGAGGGCGCCTTTGGCCGGGAAGCCTGGGGCTCGGCCCCGGTCCTCCTGCCGGGGGGTGGGGGGGCGGGGCGGCCCGGGAGGAGCGGGGAAGGTACCCTCGGCGGCCCCCGAGAGCAGCGAGGGGCGTGCGCGCTCCCCGAGGGCGCGCGGGGTCTGCGCCCGCACCAGCCCGCGCCCGTCGGACTGATGGCGCCCGGTGAAAAGTCGCGGGAGGCGAGTGCGTGTGGAACTCCCTGCAAGGCCCGTCGCTCCCACGCAGTGACTCGCCTTTTCCTCAGTCCCCAGTTGGGGTCGCAGCTCTCGGCGGCTTTCCCCAGCTCCCTAGCACTTTCCTTCGGGGAACAGCTGTCCGCCCGGGACGCTCGCCGAGCCCCCGGGTCGCTCCCGCGGACGGGCTGTGCGCGCAAACCTTCCCTCCCAGGGGCGCTCCTGAGCCTTGCTCCCCGTAACATTGCAGCAATAATTGGTGAGAAAGGACATTTTACTTATTTATTAGTCTTTAATTTCATAAGGGATCGAGAAACCAGGGGTTTGGATGAGTATGCGAGAGTTTAGAGGAAGGAGAGACGCAGGGTTATACAAGAAAATATTTATTTGGACCATTCCCAGCCTTTCTCCTGCCCTGCTGGAGAAAGGAGCCCCTTTTGGAAAGATGCGGTGAGACCCAGGTAAACTCGCTGTTTCTCAGGTGGAGGAGATATTTCTATTTTCCTCCAAGTATTTCTACTTTTGGCCACTCCTTGTTTAGATGGAGAGAAACGCCTAAGTGAGAGCTAGACTTCAGTTCCTCAAACCTGTCTGTCTCCATTTAGGTTTCTGTTGGTTGGTGTGTTTTTTTCCTTGCAATAAAATACTCACATCCTTCCCATGATTCAAGTATAGCTCATTCAGTGGATGGTCTCTGTCTACAAAGAATTTGAGGTAGTTTTTAAAACTACACATATAAAAAGGAACACAAATAAAATATAAGTATTAAGAACACTCAAGGTGTGGTGAAATTATGCATCATTGCTAAAGTCGATTAGCAGATTTGGCTCTGAGCTTCCTCAATTTCCTTGGATGAAACATACTCTCTGCTCAGAGCAAATACAGTCATGTGCTGCTTAAGGACAGGGGTCTGTTCTGAACAATGCATCAGTAGACAGGTTCATCACTGTGCAAACCTCACAGACTGCGCTTGCACAGCCTGGAAGGTGTAACCTACTGCACGCCTGGGCTCTGCGGGACGGCCCGTTGCTCCTGGGCTGCAAACCCGTACAGCGTGTTACTGTCCTGAGCACAGTGGGCAACTGTATGTATGTAACACCACGGTAAGTACTTGTGTATCTACACATAGGAAAGGTGTAGAGAAAATATGGTGTAAAAGATAAATGGTTCACCTGTATAGAGCACTTACCATGAATGGAACTTGAAGGGCTAGAAGTTGCTCTGGGTGAGTCAGTGAGTGAGCGGTGAGCGAAGGCCGAGGACATTACTGTCCACTACTGTAGGCTTTAGAAACTAAATTTATAAACTAAATTTAACACTAAATTTATAAAACAACATGAGGTTGAAACAAGCACAAGAGAAGATGATGCACTAAAGAAACGTGGTAAATGAGATATATGAGGCTGTGTGTATATATATATGCATAGCACTGCATTACTGTTTTACAGCAAGCTTTTATTTAATTTTAATGTTATTTTTAACATGTCTTTACTGATTTCAGAGAGTGGAAGGGAAAGAGAGAGAGAAACATCAAGGATGAGAAAGTCATTGATCAGCTGCCTCCTGCATGCCCCCCACTGGGGATTGAGCCCAAAACCTGGGGGGGGGGGGTGTGCCCTGACCTGGCATCAGCCCCAATCTCCTGGATCATAGGTCGATGCTCAACTGCTGAGCCACGCTGGCTGGCCCAAGCTTTTATTTTTATAAGTAGAAAGAGTAGACTCTAAAATAACAATAAAAAGTGTAGTAGCCCTGGCTGAGTAGCTCAGTTAGTTAGAGTGTCATCCTGATACACCCAGGTTTTGGGTTTGATCCTAGGTCAGGGCACATACAAGAATCCACCAATGATTACATAAATAATTGGAACAACAAATCGATGTTTCTCTCTCTCTCAAATCAATTAAAAAATATTTTCTTAAGTGTGTTAAATGGCCTGGCAGGGCATTGCTCAGAGGTTGAGCATCGACCTACGATCCAGTAGATCACAGTTCGATTCCCAGTCAGGGCACATGCCCAGGTTGTGGGCTCCATCCCCAGTTGGGGGGTGCAGGAGCCAGTGATCAATGACTCTCTCATTCATGTTTCTATCTCTTTCTCTCCCTCTCCCTTCCTCTCTCTGAAATCAATAAAGATATATTTTGAAAAATAAAAATAAAAGTGTATTAAGTGAATGGTGATTACCAGAAGAAATGGGGGGGTGAAGTGGGTAAAGGGTGTCAAATACATGGTAATGGAAGGAAACTAGATTTTGGGTGGGGAGCACACAATAAAGTACACAGATGTCAAATTATAATCTTGTACACCTGAAAATTATATCGTTATTAACCAGTGTTTCCCCCAATAAATTTAATTAAAAAATTTTTTTAGAAAGTGTAGTATTGTAAATACATAAACCTGTAACATAGTCACATTATTATCAAGTATTATGTACTGTACATAATTGTAGGTGCTATGCATTTATACGACCCACAGCACAGTAAGTTTGTTTATACCAGCATCACCACAAACACGTGAATAATGTATTGCACAATGACTTTAACACAGCTACGACATCATTAGGCGATAGGAAATATTCAGCTCTGTTATAACCTTATGGAATCACCATCATATATGTGGTCATTATGGGGCATATGACGATAGTAAAAAAAAATAAAAGGCATTTTGGTTTCTGCAAGGCCTCTTGTAAAATCCTTAACCTGCCACTAGAGGCTGCTCTTAATTCTTAATATGTGAAGGCTAATCTAGTGAAGAGTTTTTTTCCACAGTCAGTAAGGAAGGAACTGGAAATTACTTTGTAAACTGCATTGCTTTGCTATTTACGTCTTGATGATTTTTTCCTCTATTAACAGACTTTTCATTTTAAATTTTTATTATTTTTGTTTCATATTAGTCCTGTTTCATATTTTGTTAATGGTATTTAAATAGAAGATGAAGGCACACTTACTTTTGACTTACGCTTTTATATATCAGCACTGTATGTAGGGGTGTTTTTTTATTGTTGTTACTAAATTTCCTTTTTTTGCAATTAGAAATAAAACCTTTTTATTGTTTATTGAGGCCCGATTTATGACCAAAATGCATTGTCTATCACTTTTCTTATTAATCATTATAGTGAGTTAAATGGTTTTTCTCTTTTACCTATTCTTTTTTAAATAAAATAAAGGATATTCAAAAGGAACTTTTCAAATAAACAAGATAAATTATATTTCAAATAAGCAAATACTGAATGAGTAAAGGGGGAGCTGTGCTCCACTTCCTTGAAGGTAGAGTATCTACATTCATTACGTGGACTTCAACACAGGAGACTTTGTACTAACTCCTATTTATTAATTTATTTAATCATTTATTTAGATCAGTGTGACTCGTGGATATTTATTTTCTACTTTGGGTTATAATTCAATACTACTTTATTTATCAAGGCAGTCCAGCTTTGGCCATTGGAACCCTTTCAATTGTCTCCTTGTGTCCCTCTGACATACCTGCAAATCGTGAGGTTTTTGTTTTGTTTTGTTTTTCAGCACTTTCTTACTTTCTGACACTGTAAGATGCTCTGGACTCATCTTGTATATTTCCAGCCCCAGTCCTAGAATCTGTCATTTCCCCAAGGAGTCCTGGTTTAGTTTATTGGAGAACAGTCTTAGAAACAAGATATGGGTGCTAAATGTGCTCAAGACTATTGAGGTGTTATTGCTTCTAGTTTTTGTCATCTGATAGAGCAAAGAAATATACGTGTGTACACTGATCTCTCTCTATACACATCTCTATCAACATCTCTATTTGAAACCATCTGTGACTATATTAAAATATACATGAGTTCACACTGATGCCACAAACTCTAATCTATTACCACATGGATTTTTCTAGCCTCCTTCCCTTGCTTATCTCTGATCTCCCATTCCAATAGTGAAAAACCTGGCTTCCACCATCTGCCGTCCATTTGCATAATTGTTCAATTCTACCACACATGTGTAGCAGTATTAGATTTGTTAACCAGAACTTCTTTGGGAAACAACTACATCAACTACGGTACAGAGCTTATGTATTGTTTCTTCTGCCCTTAGTCTTATAGTCTCCACTAATTTTCACAGTCCCAGAGATCAGCTCCTTTTCCTCCACCCCATTCAGTGAGGTTGTAAATAGATTTATGATAACAAATTTAGTCACATTTTGTATTCTGAATGCTATGGCCCCCCTAAAGGAACTGGTAAAAAAAAAGTGCATATTAACATTTATTCTTTGTGCTGTAAAATTCTATGGGTTTTGGCAAATGCAAGAGATTGGACTTTAGATATAGAGTTTGGAGGCACCCCTATATATATGACAGATAAAGCCATGCAGGCATGGAGCCCTAGGGATAGCAGCTGGAATGAAAAACAAAAAGAAGGGGCACAAAATCCTGGGACAAACCAATATTTAAGGGTCAGGCGAAGGAAGGGGAACCAGAAAAAGAGAGTGAGGAAGAGTGGGTCACAGATGTATGAGAGGCCGCTCACACAAGAGAGACAGCCCTAAAGAAGCCAGAGGAGAAAATGTCAAGAAGGAGAATGTTAAAGGTTGAGTTGTGTTCCCTCTCCCAAGTTCACATATTGAAATCCTACCCCCCGCCCCCCATACCTCAGAATGTGACCTTATTTGGAGATAGAGTCTTTACAGAAATAATCAAGTTACAGTGAGATCATTAGGGTGGGCTCTGATCTAATATGACTGGCATCCTTATAAAGAGGGGAAATTTGGGCACAGAGACACATGCAGGGATAGTGGCATGTGAACATGAGGATAGCTGTGTGCGTCCTGAATCGAGAGCCAGACCAGATCCTTCTCCCTCAGCCCTCCGAAGTAAACAGCTCTGCAGACACCATGTCAGGCCTTCACAAATGTGAGACAGTAAATTTCTACTGTGTAAGCCACCGAGTTTGTAGTACTTTGTTATGACAGTGTTAGCAAACTAGTAGAGAAGGAGTGGTCAATTATCTTGGTTAATGGTTGTTCATTTAAGAGAAGAAATGAAAAATGGCTCATTGACTTAGTGATTAATAGGTCAATGGTATTTTAGCAAGAATGATTTCAGATGTGGAAATCATATGGTGGTGAATTGAGGAGTGAATACTTGGTGACCAAGTGAAGACTAATCATCAGTTTTGCTTTAAATAAACTTGGTGATGCAGGGGAGAAAAGCAGTGTGTCAAGGTTCTCATCACTTGAGATTTCTTGCCTATTTGTACTTGATTCTGTTGCTACTTCTATCCACCTAGCATTAAACAAATCAAATTAGTATTTCAGTCCGTATTTTCAGTATATTATTTCTCTATTCAAAGATTTTAGTAGTTCTGTTATGACTTTGTTAAATAACATTTGCTAAGTGGAGCACAGGGTGCCGGATAGCTAGTTGCAGTTCAGCAACAGATCAGAAGAGAAATGGAAATAAAGAAGTTCTTTACTCACAGGTCCTGGCAGAGGAACACCACACACCTTGAGGGGCCATAAGAGGAGGTCAAGGAAAAGACCAAGAGGAAGAGAGAATAGGGGGAAGTGGGCGGGGGGGGGGGGGGGAGAGAGGCACATCGCCTGGGGAACATGCTTTGTTAGGTTCATGGGTGGGGTGATTTGATGGTCCCAGGCTAAGGTGGATTTGGTCAATTCAAACTAAAAGAGCAGGGTTTTGGCAAGCTCCACAAGGGGAAAGTCCTGGGAGGCAGGAGAGGCTGTTGACCACAGGGCCCCTGGGAAGACATACTGGGAACTGACATTTGCTCAGGACTCTGCAGGCTGTTATCTAGAGCATGCGCTTTCTTGAGGGGGCTGGTGTCAGATTAAGGCTCTCGCGGGCCATTTAGCCAAACCAAATGCATGCCAGGGCAGCAAAACAAGGGAGTTATTAATTTAGCTAAACACTCCTGACGCTTTCCTTAACTGCCTATGAGATAAAGGCCTCAGGTAGACTTCCAAGATTTCACATATTCTGGCCCCCACGGCATCAGTTCAGGTTTGCTCTGCACCGTCCTGCTCCTGCTCCTAGTCCCCGCTGGGCAGGGGGGTTACTCCTTTATCATGGGGCCCTGGAGGACTGATGACTGGTTGCCTTTGTTTGGATCATAATGACTATTATATTGATCTTAGTAACTGGGGCAATTATTTAATTTTACCTCTCTGTTTTAAAATGGAGAAAAACATTGGGACTCCTGGAAGACAAATTAGGAGATTTCTTCTCTTCACATGCTGATATGTGACCATAATTGTGACTATTCTCTTATCTTTCCTTCCTTTTCAACTAAAGAGCTTCCTTCCTCTCTCCTTCCTCTTCCTTCCCTTTTCTCTTCCTTCTTTTCTTTGTTTTTTCCTTCCTTTCTTCTATCCAGTAACCATGGTTGACCCTTTCAATTAGCCTTAACACTTGATTTTCCATAACATGTCCCCCTAGCTACATAATTTCAGGGGCGGGGGAGGGAGAATGTGAAGAAACATTATATTGGGGCTCTTTAATGAAAGTGAGAGAAACTCAATTTAAACTGATTTAAATATAGAGAAGATTATTTATAGACACACGTATTTCAAAGATCTAGGAAATGTATATATATAGGCAGCTCGATTCAGAGGCTCAAATAATGTAGCCAGGACTCTATCCCTCTCTTAACTCTGCTTACTTCTGCTTGGCTTCTCCATGTGGAGAGATCAGCCCTGAGGATCTCCTAGGTTAGCAACCCCAGCAGAAAGAGAACTTCTCTTCTTTAACACCCATGTATCATAACCCAGTACGTTAATTTTCTCTGCTTGAGTCGACTGGTCACTCGAGCTTACCACTGTCCTCGAGCTTACCACTGGGGATGGGTACTATAGTGGGAGGGAGGGGAGGTGGGGGACATGAAGCACTGTGACTTTTAATTCAGTCAGGATCACATGGAGTCCTGGCTGATGAAACATTCAGTTTAAGAACCAGCTTCATCTTTGAATGAAAATTTAGGATCTTATGAACTAAGAGGGCAAAATTCTTGAATCTGGAAGTAGAAACAATTTTAAGGAGACAGATTTCTGCATCTTGGCAGAAGGAAAATTGTCATTAGCTATTGCAGACAATATAAGGCTTCTGCATGAGCCAGCACTAATGCTGTGCTTTTGTTTATTGAGGCTCCAAAGAACTCTTTAAATAATAGTTTTACTGAGATATAAGTCATACACCTTAAAACTCACCCCTTCAAACTATTACAACTCAGTGTTGTTGCTGTTGTTGTTTTTTGTATATTTACAGGGTTGTGCAATCGTCAGCATCGCTATCACACATGGATCATTTTCATCGCCTTGAAAAGAAGGCACTGCAGTCACTTCACATGTCCTTTTCCCAAGCCCCTGCCAACCACTTACCTGCTTTCTATCTTTGTAGAATTGCCGATTCAGGGCATTTCATATCAATAGAATGTGCAGCCTTCTAAGTGGCTACTTTCACTTAGCATGATGTTTTCAAGGTTCATCCATGTTAAAGTATGTATCATTACTTCATTCTTTTCTGTGGCCCAATAATAGTCCATTGCATAGCTCTACCACCTGTTGGTTACCCATTTGTCAGTTGATGGACGCTTGGGATATTTCCACTTTTTGATTGTTTATGAACATTAATATATAAGCCTTTTATGTGGACATGTGTTTTTACTTCTTTTGTGTATAATTTTAGGGATGGAATTACTGGGTTATTTGGTAATTCTACATTTAATGTTTGAGAGAACAGGGAAGTCAACTTTGGTTATCAATGGTGCCTCTGTATCCCAACACAGAGGGACACACTGCTCCAGTTCCTTTCCTTTTATTACAGGGAATGTGTTCCAGATACCACCTATTGTAACTCCTTCTATATTCCAAAAATTGTCAGGTCCTGAGTGGACTCTTTGAGGGTCAACCCAGTCCTTCAGTCTGTTCCAAAGGATTCAGCTTGCAGCTTTTTATACGCTAAGAAAAATGGGCAGGAAAGAAGCACAAAAATACAAAGCAAAACAAAATCTGTAGTTCCACTTTGTACCTGTCAGGGGTCAGTTCGGGAAATACACTAGATGTTCCAAGCGAAAAAGGATTTATCCAGGGAACCAGGTCCAGTGGTCCCTTGGTTTTCAAACATCTTCTTAGGCGATCATTTTGGTTTACGAACACCATAAACCTGGAAGTAAACGCTTCGGTTCTCGAACACGCCTCGGAAGTCGAACATGCCACACGGCTTCCGCTGAGGGCAGGATCCTGAGGCCCAGCTGTCGGCTGCTGATCCCTCGGTTTTCCAACATTTCAGAATGTGAAGGGTCTTCCGGAACGGATCACATTCGAAAACCGAGGGACCACTGCACTTACATGTCACGGAAAGGCCTGGAGAAGTGGAAGTGAGAGAGTGAGGGCCGGGCTTTCGGTTTCAAGGCTGCATAGCACCACTTTCCTGACCCAGATATCAGAAACCCCTCGGTACCCAGAAGTGAGGAAACTCCCAGTGTCACATCAGGGCGACCCTCACCCAGAGGCAGTGAATATACAAGAACATGGAATTCACAGGCTCCCAACTCACATCTACCCCAGAAACTGCTCTCCCTTGCCCTGTCCTCAAAAGTGCTCTTTTATAACCCTTCTCTCCTTTCCTTCCAAATCTCATTCAAGTGTGTGACGTTGGCAGAACGTAAATGGTATAAACCTAGGAAGGGCTGTTTTTAGGATCCCAGCCTGGCAACACAGGAGGACCGGGACGTAGAAGGTGGTAGAAATGATGGCCCAGTGTCAGTAGACGATGTCTAGCACATCTTTAAATCTACCTAAATTGTCATCAGGTCATACACATTTTACTCACGTATGCAGCAAATATGAATATTGATGGGCTCTGTAGGAACATCAGGTGAAAATGTTGTGAGTTGCTGGCATTAGTCCCTGCCTCCCTGCTTTCTCCTGCCCATTGGCGTCCTCCCACCTCCATTACTTCTTTGACTCAACTTTTCCAATTTTTCTATTGTCTTCTAAATTCACTCCTAAATCTAGGACAACCAGTACCTTGGCTTGTCACTCCTAAATCTAGGACAAACGAGGCTTGTCCTATAACAGATACTTTATAAATTGTAGTGATGTGAATGAATACCTTACCCAGTACTCCGTTCACTGGCATTCTTTTCCCCAAGCTTCTCTCAGCTCTTCCGTTCACATAACTCCAGGCAGAGTGCTCCCAGTCAGCAGCATCCTCCTCACCTGTCACCATAGGAGGGCTGAGTCATGCCTGCAGCATCTGTTCCCAAGTTTAAGGTTAGGCAGCGATTTCCCCTGCGGTAATTTGGCCACACAGAAGACAGTGGGCAAGGTTTGGAGACATTGTCGGTTGGGGGAGGTGCTCCTGGCAGCTAAGGATGGAGGCCAAGGGTGCTGACGAACATTCCACTGGGCGCAGGGTCGCCCCCACGACAAAGGGTCAACAGGCCCCAAGAGGCAACGGTGAGAAACCCTTACTGAGAGTGTGGATGGGGGGGGGGGGGCATGAATGTAAAATAAGAGAAGATGTGATCCAGCAGGGGTCGGCAAACGTTTTCTGTAAAAGACCCAGATAGTAAATATTTCAGGCTTTGCGGACCATATTTCTACCGAGACCACTCAGCACCGCTGCTGCAGCAGGACACTGGCCAGAATCAATACACCGATGAATGTGTGGGGCTGTGTTCCAATAAAACTTTGACACTGACATTTAAATTTCATATAATTTTCACATGCTATGAACTATTTATTTTTTTCTTTTTCTTTTTTTCAACCATTTTAAAATGTAAAAACTGTTTTGAGCCTGCAGGTCTTACAAAGGATAAGCAGGCAACGTTTGTTAACCCCTGATAGAGGAAAGCGAGGAATGAGAACTGGAAACAAACAACTACGGTAGAGCAGTTCGTTTGGGGTTTATATCCGACAAGGGAGGCTACACGGTGCTGAGGTAACAGAGAACCTCAAAAGCTCGGTGAGTTACGGTGAGGAAGGCATGTCTCACTCACCGCGCCTGTGCCCTGCGCTGGTGGCGCTCTGCTCCGTGCTGTTTGCATCCTGAGTTCAGGCTGAATGAGCAGCCTCAGCTGGAGCACTGCTGGGTCTCGGGCAGAAGGGAATGGAGAGCGTGGCAAAGCGTGCGGGGCTCTGAACATTTCTGCCTGAGATCCACATACTTCACTTTCACTATTTCACTAGCCCAAGCAGGTCACATGGCCATGCTGGACTTCAATCGGGTGACATAACGGAATCCTCTCCCAGGGAGGGGAGTGACGATTTGGGAACAATCACATCGTCTCTCCTTAGTGCCTTCCGTTGCTTAGGTTGGGTTATTCCTGAACCAAGTTTATTTTATTCTCCAAACCACTGTCTTAAGTGGGAACTGGGGGATATCATAAGAGCAACAATAACAGCACCTGTCAAACGTTCAGAAATAGCCAAAGTAAAACTGATGAACCGCCAAAGTAGTAATTAGTAAAAATTTATTGTGCACACACCAAAAAGACAGTTCGAGAACTGGGAGCACTCAAACCAAAACATGGAATGAGGCTCCGGGGTAGGTTGCTATAAAGCAGCTTATAGAGTGAGAAGGCAAGTGTCTGTTTATTTCTCAGAGTGGTGGGTTATAATATTAGAATGTTCTTACATGATAGGGAATTGGTTAGCGATTACCTCATAGCAACCTTGGAGAGCACTGTTTAGTTTATGATTTCCAGAGGTATAAACAAGAAATGACCCAGGTCAAGTTAGTCTTGAAAACGAAGGTAAATTAAGCTTTGCTTGTACAGCTAACCGGGTTTTGTCTGCTCAGGGAGTTTTCAAGGCTGGTCTCCGTTTGTTTTGATTTTAACATATCTAATGTTTATGGAATGGTCGTTTCCCACACATGCATCCCTTACATGCATTTTTGCATTTAATTTGCATAACCCACTGAGTTAGTTGTTATTTTTATCCCCACTTTATAGATGAGGAAACGGAACAATGAAGAGATTAAGGGCACTGGACTTCCAAGTAACTGAAATTCAAACCCAGATCCCTCTAATTTTAATGTGCGCATTTCTACTCTAACATAGTGGTTAAGGACATAGGTTCTGGTGATAAATGCCCTGAGTTCAAATCCTGGCTGGTGCCAGATACTACTTTAATGGCCCTGGGCAAGTTCTGTAACTTCTCTGTTTCTCCATCTGTAAATTAGGGATACTAACACTACCACCTCATGGGGTTTTTGTAATGTTTAAATATAAAAATTAATGCATATGGAGTGCTAGTGTTTAGAACAGTACCTGGTAAGTAAAAAAGTGTTTGCTATTATTATTATTATTGTTGTTGTTGTTATTTAGCAATGTTTTGGAAAACTCTATCAGTAATTCTACTCCCTTTCCTTTTGTTCCTTCCTTGTTCCTAACCTCCTTTGAGAATTACTGTTCCTGAGATTTTTGTTTCCATCTCATATTTATCTATTTTGAACTAATACTTCACCAGCACGGAAGGTAAACTGTAGGAATACCATCGCCTTCAGACCAAGCTGTATATCTCTGCTTTCCAGACCTTCCTTGCTTGTCACATTTACATTCACGGTTTATTATTTAAGCTTCTGGTTTGTTTTATGTGGTGCACAGCAATGATCTAAAACACAGGAGTAGGCTGCCTAGAGGGAAGGCAGTAACATTGGCCCTGCTTCTTGCTACATGACCTTGCCGGTCATTTTTTCCAGTTATATTTTTAAAGTTGATGGTTTTACTGTGGTTTAATTTTGGAATCAACATACTAATTTATTCCCCTGTGAAAACTGTGGCCAAACCAAGTCAGTACAGTAGCAAGTTGTGCTTGGCACAAGTCTATCTATTGGTCATCTGCCTTTTAAAAACTAGACACTGTTTGAGAAGGGCCTGATGGGCCAGTAAAGTGATTATGGCAAAGTGTGCACAACTAACCAGTTCATTCTCAGTTTTAGTGCTTAAAATAGAATAGAACAGAATGGCTTATAGACAAGTTGATATTGGTTTTACTTACCATCTTATATTTTTTCTTAAAAAATTCATTTATTACATAAAGCAAAAAGGTAAGCCATCCTAATTCCTTGAGTCTAAATCCCCATGAGCATGCTATAGTTTTCCTGACAATTTATGGTGTTGATGTGTTTTCTCTTCTGAAAAAAATTTAAAATAACATTTTTAAAGTTTTGGTCTAGAAATTTCTTCTTGTCTTTTAATTTCTTCCCAATCTTCATTTGAATATTTCAGTTTAGCTGTGTGGATTGAGAAATGGTAAGAGACAGCAGTGAGAAAGTTTAGGAAGTTTGAGAGAACTCAGTTAGGGCCTGTTATTAAATAAAGCCAAAGCTCAGATTTTGATAGTTTTTATTTGCTTCAACTACCATCAAGCCAGCCGCCAATTATCTTATACTTCTGAAGGTTCCAAATAAATTTAGATTTTCTAGAGACAGCAGATTAGAACATAGTAATTTACCATCTTTTCTGCTTATTGGACTTAAATTGTGGATCAACTAGGCATCAAGTAGCATATTAAACATAACTGATGTCTTTAATCAAGTCACGGGTATAAATTTGACCCGTGCTACTCCGTATGGATTAGGATAGGGCTTTATACGTAAATGTTCCTATAAGAAGATATATCCTCAGATATGCAGAGTCATGCTGGAGACGTCCATGGGTTTCCTCATTTTCACACTTAGATTGCTAGGTTAGGTTGAAGCTAAATTCTAATTCCATTTAGTTTTATAGCATAATCAGCCTCTGCTTCTTCCTGACCAGTTTCCAATTATTTCGCCTTTTTCCTCTAAAATCCATGGAGCAGAGTTCAGCACTATCTTCTCTCTAATTTCATAGCATATTTGAGGGAGCTTTGCAGGGAATGGAACAAGTTGGTGCAGTACAAGCATGGAAAAGCTGAGTTCTTGAACCATAGTTGCATTGCGCTGTGTTATTTGGGGGACACGGCAGTTATTATTCAAGAGTAAAGTGACACTGAAAAACAATATGCATTTTTTCAAGGTTATCATTCAGATTTATTTTGAAAAAGGAGTGGGTAGTTCTCTTATTGATTTTATAAGAGCAAAGGCAACAGTTAGCCATTTCTTTGGCTAATTCATGCAATCCTTGAGTAAAATATAAGCCCCGTTACTTTGGTAAGATTTACAAGAATAAGACATATGTGAATAAAATGGTATTAGACCTGTATAATTCTGAATCATAAAATAAAAATTAAGATGGTAATATTGGTCCCCCTCAAGTACTGTTATTCAAACTTTAAAAATCAATCAAGAGAAAAGGTTCGTGGTGTTTCTTTGGTACTAAAAATGTAAAGCTAAGACCAAACTGTTCTATTTTCACAGATTTAAGATACAAAGAATGATATTTAAAGACATTTAAAATGGCTATTAAATTCTCTTCAGTTTGTAAAGAATCTCCTATGAAGTACACTTAGAAGAAATCCCTGAGTATGTTAACTAGCCTATTAGCATCTTCCCTCATAAACAAAGGCGGACAATATAAAACTTTGCAAAACATAATACTTAGCAAAAGCAGTATCTGTGTATAAGGTTCCTTCCACAGTGCTTGTAAATTAGGTCACCAAATGCTTAATAGTAGAAACAACAGATTACAAAATTAAAATGCTACTTGAACACATTAACCATTCCGACGTAATCCCAAAAACCATTCTCTTATGCTCTCTCTATTTTGCTTTAGCCATTCAATATTGTTTTTCACGGTTTCCAGCACTTGCTCCCTCGGTTTTTCTCCTGCTCCAGCTTCTGGGTATCTTTTGAAAAAACTCTCCATCTATAAAAGAGAGGAAAATAATTTTAAAAAGTTATTTTAAGCTCAGTTACTCTAGAATTTCATTTACAGAACTGGATGTGTTTCCTCCTTCCCTGGAAATTCTGTATCACTACACAACATTGAGATGCATCTTTTGGGGCATCATTTAGATCGAGCCCATCTCTCAGCATGGCCATGATCATCCATGGCTTTCAGACACCCAACAGCATGGCAAGCCACGATATACTCTAACATATTGGGGAAGGACGGCAGCATGCTAGCAGCTGGCACGCCCATTCCTGTGTCTGTTCATTTCTCTGTGTTCTGTGCATGCCTTAGGACAGTCCTAGGAAAATCTGATCTGCAGGATGATGGCTTTGCTTAGTCTTTCATTCCAGGGGTCAGGAGCATTTAATCTACTCTCAGTTCACTTATTAAGGACTCAAAAAAAATTTTGTTAAACTTGGTTCTATCCCCCCAGTTTCCTCCAAAACTCAACCATAGTATTATTTGCTATTTACAGAAATAAGAATTATTTTTGTTTCTTAGTATAAAGAAGAATGTTAGTATTCTAATATCTAATACACAGATATTGAAAAGCCATACAATGTGTCCAACGTTAATATACATTTTTCCCTCTGGCAATTGAGATGTGTGAAACCTAAAAGATTTGGGTTAAGTTTTGAAATTCCAAAACTATGAATTCTGAAAGGAATCACGTCTTGACCAACTTATTCCAGGGTAACATTTACCAGGAAAAGAGAGACATACTGTTTGTGTGTTGCAAGCTGAGCAGTCTCATGCAGATTTTTAAAGCTCACCTTTCTCAGATTTTAAAGTTTGTTTATCTGTTTCTTGCTTATTTGATTTTTTTTTTTAGTTTAGAAAGAATAGGTATACATTTAATTAGATACAGGAATTACTCCTTTCTCCTTGTCTTCTCTGATCTGAATAGAGAAAATACCATCTGTGTTTTTTAGAAAAGTTTATTTTGTCATTTCTCAGACAAGTATAGAGAAATCATTCTGCATACCTGCCAGAGCTGGAGTTCAGTGTTGAATGGCTCCGCTATCGTGACAATCCGGCCAAGGCTTCTGTCATTGAGTGTGAATCTGAAGAGATATTTAAGGCAATAAAAGGGCATATCAGTATACAGAATGAATTGGAAGGAATAAACAGCAGATTAGAGGAAGCTGAGGATCCAATCAGTGAATTACAAGACAGGGTAGAAAAAAAATCACTGAATCAGGAAAAAGAATAAACAATTAAAAAACAGGAGGACAGTCTAAGGGAGCTAAGGGACAACATGAAATGAAAAATAACAATATCCACATCATAGGAATGACAGAGGAGGTTGAAAGTAAGCAAGGATTAGAAAACCTGTTTGAAGAAATAATGGCAGAAAACTTCCCTAACCTAGTCAAGGAAAAAGTCACACAAGTTCAGGAAACACAGAAAGTCTCAAGCAAGAAGAACCCAAAGAAGCCCACACCCAGACACATCACAATTGAAATGCCAAAAATTCAAGACAAAGAGAGAATCTTAAAGGCAGCAAGAGAAAAGCAATCTGTTACCCACAAAGGAACTCCCATAATGCTGTCAGTTGACTTCTCATCAGAAACTCTATAGGCCAGAAGGAAATGGCGTGAAGTACTCAGGGTAACGCAAAACTATCATTCAAAATAGATGGTGAAATAAAGAGCTTCCCAGACCAAAAAAGGGCTAAAGGAGTTTATCACCACCAAACCATCACTGCAGGAAATGTTAAAGGGACTGCTGTAATTAGAAGTAGAATTAGAGAGAAACATAGGCATAAAGAATTAAAATGCAATAGATAAGTGTCTATGAATAATAACCTTATATATAAATGGATTAAATGCTCCAATAAAAAGACATAGGGTGGCTGAGTGGATAAGTAAAACAAAACTCAAATACATGCTGTATACAAGGGACCCATCTCAGAACAAAAGACTCACACAGGAAATGAAAAAAAAAAGCTGGGGTATCAATACTTGTATCAGACAAAATAGAAGACCATAACAAGAAAGGTCACTACATAATACTAAAGTGATTGATCCAACAAGAGGATATAACCCTGATCAACATATATGCACCCAATACAGGAGTACCTAAATTTATAAAAAAAACTTCTAGAGGACTTTAAGGGAGAGAGCGACAGCAATACAATCAGTGGGAATTTAACACCCCACTGATTTCACTGGATAGGTCTTCTAGACAAAAAATCATCATGGAAACAGTGACCCTAAATGACACACTAGATCAGATGGATTTAATTGACATTTACAGAACATTCCACCCCAAAGTTGCAGAATATACATTCTTCTCAAGTGCACACAGGATATTCTCAAAAAGAGACTACATGTTAGGACACAAAACAAGTCTCTACAAATTCAGGAAGACTTATATCAAGCATCTTCTTGGACTACAGTGGCATAAAATTAGAAATCAACTACAATAAAAACACTAAAAAAAAATTTAAACACATGGAAGCTAAATAGCATGTTAACAATGAATGGGTTACCAAAGAGATCAAGAAAGAAATAAAAAACTTTCTGGATATAAATGAAAATGAACTCACAACAGCCCCAAATCTATGTGAGACAATGAAAGCAGTCCTGAGACAGACTCATAGATAGAGAGCAGGCAGACAGCTGGGGAGGGGGTGGAGGGCAATTGAGCAAAAAAGAAAAAGACAACAGTGTGGTGTTTGCAGGGGTGGAGGGGAATGGGTGGAGGTGGAAGAGGGTATAGAGAGAATAAATGGTGATGAAAAAATAAAATAATTAAAAATAGTAAATAAAATTAAATCGCCTGGCCGGGCGTGGCTCAGCGGTTGACTGTCAACCTAGGATCCAGGAGACAGAGGTTCGATTCCCGGTCAGGGCACATGCCTGGGTTGAGGGCTTGATCTCCAATGACTCTCTCATCATTGGTGTTTTTATCTCTCTCTCCCTCTCCTTTCCTCTCTCTGAAATCAATAAAGATATATATATATATATATAAATAAATAGAATAAATAAAATAAAAGATTAAATCAAAATTAAAATAGATAAAAGCCTACATTCCCTCAAGTTATTCCTCCTGACTGATTTATGATAAGCTGGCACCTGGCTCCCGGCCATTCCACCATGCTGGGCAATTCCAAGGTCCACATGGGTGATCGATGTAACATCTTAGCTCCTCAGTTTCTTGACCTCTTCATTTCTAGTGATATTTTTTCCTCACTACTTCAGCCACCCGTTCCCCTCGCCATACCTTTTGATCATCCATAAGTACTTTCCCACTAAAATGACTTGCTTATGCACCCTCCATGGCATAGTTTACCTTTCAGTCTCCACTCCAACCGTTCCTTCACTTTATCTGGATTTCTGGCCACTGGCCATCCTTACCCCTACTTTCTCCTGGACCATCAGCTCTTCCTTTTCTTTTGCTTATTTCCTTATACAGTTTAGATTTCACAGTCTACCATTTTCAGTAACATTTTTGCCTAAACCCTAAACTCTCTTATAATTTGTGTCTAG
The DNA here is from genome assembly GCF_054644295.1 of Miniopterus natalensis. Taxonomy (NCBI): domain Eukaryota; kingdom Metazoa; phylum Chordata; class Mammalia; order Chiroptera; family Miniopteridae; genus Miniopterus; species Miniopterus natalensis. The sequence continues at coordinate 136,400,353 of NC_142081.1, forward strand.
TGAAAACTCCAACTTTGGATGAAATCAATAGCCATTTTCTCTGTGTTTGCACCAAATGCCAAGTTCTATCAAGGGAGGTCACCCAGCTTCTCCAAAATGTCTCACTATACCTTAGCGGATATGTATCTTAAATAAGCTCTCCACTGTGACAGTCCTCCTACATTACTCTGCCCAATTAATTTTCTTCCTCTTTGAGTTGCCTTCTTGAAATGTTTTCACTCTCTTCCAACCTCCAAACACTCCTCTTCTTTCCTTCCTCCCAACAAAGATGACCTTGCCATCTGCTTCACAGAGGAAATATACAATAACTCCTATATCTTTTAGCCTGTAAATATACAAATATGCCTGTTTTCCTCCTATCACCTGTGCAGTGTTTCCTACTTTTGCCCCCTTTCTTAAAAACTCTATTTAAAAAAATATTTTTTCTGTCTTACATATTATATCTCTTTTTCTTCACTGGACCTTTCTTATCAGCTTTTAAATATATTAAACATCCTAAAATTCCATATTTTAAAATGCACCCTTTCCTTTGATCTGGCATCTCTCTCAATTTCCTTTCTCTCACCTCCCCATTTGTAGTCAAACTTTTCAAGATATTTCTCTACAGCTCTTGTCTCTATCTCCTCACTTAACTCATTCATCTTTTTTCTTTTAATCTGGGTTCTTCTCCCATAATTCCACTGAAAAACTCTTTCTAGAGTTATAATAGCTTTTATGACAATAAATGTAATGAGCATTTTTTTTAGTCTTCAATTTATTCAAACTTTAAGTAGCCTTTGATAAGGAACTATATGAAACATCTTTACTTGACATCTCAAAAGAGAATCAAAAGCATCACATAGAAGCCCTGGCCGGGTGACTCGGTTGGTTGGAGTGTCATCCCACATAGCAAAGGTTGAGGGTTCAACTCTGGTCAGGGCATATACCCAAGTTTTGAGCTCCATCCCCAGTCGGGGTGCATGTGAGAGGTAACCAGTTGACGGTTCTCTCATATCAATGTTTCTTCCTCTCTCTCTCTCCCTCTTTCTCTCTCTCTAAAATCAATAAAGACATATCCTCAGCAGAGGATTAAGAAAACGAAAGCATCATATATAACAAACCAAACTCATTATTCTCCTGCGGTCAATTTTATCTTTTCTAAAAATCTAGGCATTATCTTTGACACCTCACTTTTGTCTCTCATTTCTAATCTGCTACCCAAATCTAAATGTTGTTCTTATGTCTTTGTCTTCATCATTATATCCACAGTCTAATCTACTATTATCTTTTGCTGAAGCTACTGCAATACCTCTCTAACTGCTTTCCCAGCTTCGCTCCGGCTCCCATCTAGGCCTGTGCTTTCTCTCCCCCTTCCTGATAGTGAGCCTTCAGCCAGGGAGGCGCCCCCTCTGTTCACCTGCTTAACTCCTGCGCTTCCTTCAGAGTTCAATGCAACCATCACTTCCCCAGGGAAGCCCTTAACCTCCAGCTTCTCTTGACTTGGTCAGCTTTCCCTTTGCACCCTTTCAGTGCGCCCTGAGCCTCTTCTGTTTGTAATTATTACAATTTAAATTATCCGTGCATTTGTGTGATTCTTTAGTTAATATTGGTCTCTATCACTAAATGCTAAGATTCATGAGAACAGGGAGCCAGGTTTGATTCTCTTTATATTGTGTCTTTAATGCTAAGCATAGTGCTCAGCACATAATCGACCCTGATGGGGTTTACCGGGTGAAAGAATTATAATTAAAAATGAGATATCAGGTTTCATGTACTCAATTAGCAAGAGTATTTCAAAATGACAACACTGGCTATTGGCAAGGATTAGAAAAATAGGTCAAGTTATTAGGAAACATTTTTCTGGGTAACAATTCTATGTTACTTCTAGTATTATTTGTATCTTGAGGAAATTGTCAAGGACATTCAAAAAGAATAAAGAGATTCAGTTTCAAAGATGTCCATCAATACATTATTTATATACTGGAAAGTGTAGAACAATTCTGTTATCCAACAGATGGAGACTGACTAAATAAACTAAGATGTGCCTACATACCCCAATACAATTGAACATTAAAAATAACATTGAAAAAGGCATACTTCAAGACATGAAGAGGCATCTACAATATAGGATGATATGAAAAAAATCTTATAAAACCATTTGTATAATATGATTCTGTATCTGTAAATAAATAAATAATCAGCCATAAAAAATGACTCAAGGACAAATGATAGTGTGACAACAGAGGTTATTTCTAGGTGGTGGAATTACGGGTGATTTTCATATCCTTATTTTCACTTATCTGCATTTTGTGCGAAACAACATATACTCATAATAAGAAAATGGGGATTTAGGGGGTGGGGGTGGGGACTGGATGAAAGAAGGTGAAGAGATTAGCCAAAGAACATATATGCATAACCCATGGACACTGACCACAGTGTGGTGAAGGCCAAGGGAGAGGGGCTGGGTGGAAGTGGGTAATGGGGGAAATGGGGGGCATCTGTAATAGTGTCATAAATAAATAATAAATAAATAAATAAATAAATAGAAAAAAAAGAAAAAAAAGAAAATGGGGATTTAAAAAAGGAAACCACACTAAGTTGCCATCATGCTATTCTACAAAATAAAAGAAAGTCTGCTGATTACAGATAAGAAAACATTTTTATCAGTAACCTTCTATAATTTCAGTAATACATCTCTTGTGTTTTGTTCTTAGAAACTAAAAATTAAAGGATATGTTTGAGAACTAATGATGAATAGGTTGAATAAAAACTACAGCTACCTGTATGAATATTAGAAGTGTAAGAACAAAATATGTTCATTCCCAAGAAACCAGTATCACATAAAGTGTAGCATTTAAGGAGAAATATGTTATATATTTATCATATTGATTACCTTTAAACTAAAATAAGAATTTAATTATATCTTAAGTATTTTGAAATATATAAAAATAATCTTCTTGGACTTAGTATTTACATAAGTATTATGTTTCTCATGATTTTGATGCACACAAAACTTTTATTAAATTATTTTGCTTATGAGGTAGTGTTTAGTGCTTTTAGTCATATTCCATTGACTTAATATTTCAGCTATAGTCATAAATTAAAACCAAACTTAATCATACCACACTGTTGATTTATTGGGTTCATCCAACTTCCCAGTTTCATCTAAGAGTTTAGTGGAATAAATAAAATAAAAGAATAAATTCTGAAGTATCTTTGGAACTTTGTGGTTAAATCTTAGACTGGATAGGACATTATGGTGTGGCCATCAATTGTGATAAAAATCACATGACAAAAACTTTGGTAAAAAAAAAAAGCAGCCTATTTCAGAATGACAATAAATTGTTCATAAATGGAGGCAGTAAAACCACTCATTTTGAAGTCTGGAAAATGTTCAAGAGTTTTGAAATATTTGGATAAAACTCGGCTCATTTCTGTTTAATTTTTCCTATCCAATTTTAATGGGAAAATTTTATTTATTCAAACTAGCCATAATTAACATTGGACATTTTGTGTGTGTGTGTGTGTCTGACATGTGTTTATTATGTAACGTTATGCTTGAGGCTATTTGAAATAATAGCCAATGAGAATTAGATCACTAGACTATGAAGAAAGATTAAAAGCTTTGGGTGAGGGTTTTGGAACTAGCACTGGAAATAGTTTATCAATTTCTTTTTCTTGAAAAAAATTCAGTATTATGTCTAATAGATTTATTTTAAGGTCAGATGACAACATAACACCTGATTTTTTTCTACTTCTTAATTTTTTAAGAGGAATAACAATGAATTAATTTTTTAAAATGAAAAATTTCTTATTTGAAATAAATTACACTAGGGCTATTTAAATAGACCTTGAGAAATACTCTACTTAATAAACAATTTACAAAATTAACATTATTTACTTGTCTTTTCACAATAGTTCAAAAGTAAGCATTATTCTTCATCTACACAGGTTTCTTGCAACATATACCAAAAAAAGTTTTATAGCCTTTTCAATTAAAACAAAATACACAGTATTTCTCAGTAGGCATATATCTTTCAAAATGGAAGGTATTAACTTGCATAATATGTACTGCTACCTCCAGATAACAACATGTTCTGAATAGGTAGATTTATTAATTCTAAACCAATCATTTTCTTGAAACAACTATAAACAGATGAACAAAGCATCAGGTGCTCATGCATGTGCATCAATCAATCTTTACAGAGATGGATGGGCCATTACAATGAACCACTGCAAGAACAGAGAAGGCAAAATATTATCACAAATAGGCCAAAAGCAATGTAGTCTCGGTTGCAAGCTAGAGATTTAATCCGGATCTCAGAAGGATGAGAAATGTGAATCATCCTAATGGCACTCTGGTGAATCATAGGGTAGCAAAGAGAATATAAATCAAAGTTATCATCATAGTTAGCATTTCTGATAAGGCGGTCAATTAGGCAGGGCTGCTGGGAAGACAGAAATGACCAGAGGGGACAGCAGAGGCTATTTCCTGGTGTGGAGATTACAGATGGCCAATTTCTTTTGGTCAATGCTTTCCCATTTATTTGGGATATACAATCTATATTCTGTTTTATACTCTGTCAAAGAAATATCTTTTTAATGGAAATACGCATTAAACTTAGACATTCAGGACTAAGAATAACAATATTTCTTTTGTATGGGGCTGAAGAAATAAAAAACTGGAGAAGGCACCTCTTTGATTAATTTGCTATTTTCCATTTTTAAACTGTTATTGCCCAGGAAGTATAGTTTCCTCTTAGGAACTGTTCAGAATATCTAAAGTTTAATTATCTGGTCAAGGGAGATAAAAGTTATCATTCATGTATGCTCAGTAAGATATAGGGCTCTAATTTGAACCCAGGTCCAAGAATTCTTATTTAGTTTTCATTAAATATTAATTGAGAACTAAAGGTGTGCCTGGTATGATGTTAGGTGCTATCACAACAGGCAGAATTATATTGTTTTAAGCAAATTAAAAATAATGTGATTTAGGCATCTCTCCAGGTCTCAGAATTCTATGGACCAGATGGAAACAATACTTTCCAAAAACAAATTATGCTTCCCTGGAAAGAAAATATCAAGATCCTTTACCTCTGATAATATGCCATTTCAGATACTGAATAGATGTCAGTGAAAGTACAGTAAAGAGAAAAAGGAAGAATTGTAGATAGTATCTGACAAAGAGAACAACAAAACATTATCTGATCATCCCACCTGTTGACTAGATATTCCCAGTTGAGCTGTATCCAGTTCCAAGCCATGCTCTTCCCATAGCTGTTATATGAGATATATCGGATGACCGTAAACACATCCTGACTTTTAATAAGGTTTGAGTCCTTGAGCAAATCCAAATACCTAAGAGGAGCCAAAAATTCAAAATGAACTTTTAATGTTCACCCTTAGCTGAATTCCAATAGAACATAGCTTTCATGCCTGTAATTCAATTCTTGAGGCAACAACCAACAAAGTTAATTAAATATGACAAATAAGAAAACATAATTTAAACTTTTCTAAAATATTTCACTGTTTTTAAAAACAACCTGTGCTTTTGAGGACTAGTGAAATGTAAACTATAAGAACATTAAACTTTCAAAACATTGAAGTATTTTGAAAGTACTAAAAATTTAAAAACACAATTTTAACTATTAATTATTTGCGACAACATGGATGGATCTTGAGAATATTATGCTAAGAAAAATAATTCAGACAGAAAAAGTCAAGAACCTTATGATTTCACTCATATGTGGGATATAAAATTGAAAGCAACAAATGAACAAACAAATCAAACAAACAAAAAACTTATAGACACAAACAACAGTATAGTGGCGACCAGAGGGCAAAGGGGGTGGGATTGGGATTATAAAGGGTGAAAGGGGTCAAATACATGGTGACAGAAGATCTGACTTTGGGTGGTGGGCACACAATCCAATATGCAGATAATGTATCGTAGAAATGTACACTTGAAATCGATATAATTGTATTAACCAATGTCACTCCAATAAATAAATTTTAAAAATACAAAAAATAATTGTATCTATTGAATAGAGGCACTTTAACCCACTGACCTATTATCCCACTGAACTATTATCAAGGAGCTAGTAACTTAAGGGAAAATATTTATACTCTAATTTTCTGTGGGATAACAGTAGTCTTATTTGTTCTTTCATGGATTGTAAGAAACAGATTCCTAATGTAACCTATGTAATGTTGGATTAATTGGCTATAATTATAGTATAATGCAAATAAGTCTAAATCATTAGGTTAAGTGAGCAAACCAATAGATTTTTATTAAATTTAGGCTGCGGCTGTATCTAGAGGAACATTCTCTAGTCCACGGAACTTCCAGAAACTGCAAAGGAGTGGGGGGGCCCTGAATTGTTGTGCAATTATCTTTTACCCTTTAGTTCATAAGAGTTTAAGCATCAAAGTACTTGCTAATTTTCTCATCAGATGCAATCAGCACAATGCCATCAAAGTAATGGGTCGCCCAGCCAGGCGTGGCTCAGCGGTTAAGCATCGACCTAGGATCCAGGCAGTCAGGGTTCGATTCCCGGACAGGGCACATGCCCGGTTGCGGGCTTGATCAATGACTTTCTCCTCATTGATGTTTCTATCTCTCTCTCCCTCTCCTCTCCTCTCTCTGAAATCAATAAAGATATATTTAAAAAGAAAAAAAAAAGTAATGGGTCAATATGATGTTCTATGGACTGTCAAGATGATCAAGTTCTGGGTAGACTACCTTAGAGCAGTGAGCAGGAGAATTGACATATAGCCCTGAGGCAAGATGGTGAAGGTGTATTGTTGGCCCTGCCAGGTAAAAACAGTTTCTGGTAGTTCTTACAAATTGGTTATTGCATGGTTATTTATAATTTACATTCTGCCTCTGCCATGAACCTGTCAGTCTCTAAAGGGTAGATAGCATGCCTTATTCATTTTTAGCCCCACAATCTATATACCTATACATAGAAAGGATATCATAAGATTTGGTTAAATGAATGAAGTAAATAACTCAGAAACCATAACTAAATTTAAAAAATGAATTAAGGCAGAAGTTAGTTGACTTCTGGTATAGGTGTGGAGTAGAAGAAGATTCATAGATGAGCTTCAAGAAGTCTTTATACCTTTTGAGTGGAATATAAACACACTTTATGTATGTGTATGCATATTGTGGCAGACACTGCTCTGCTGACAGAAACCAGTTTTGTTCTGGACTTGGATCAAGGTACCCTTGATGGTAGGAAAACCAGATTCCTACCCCAGCCTTGGAGTATCATGATGGAGCCAAGTCAGCCAAAGGAATTCAAGTTCATCCTAGTCCACAAGTGATCACGTGGAAGACCCAGAGTATGACTCAGAATGATCAAGTGTGGCCCAGTCTGGATTATGAGGGGAAGCGGAGGTAACAGACCTCTTAACATAAAAAGCAGAGCCTTGTGAGGAAGAACTTTTTTGATACTGTCGTTCTTCCATTGAACATATACGTATGAAGACAAAATGTCTGGAACTCTGGAAGTCATGAGACACCCAACACGTTGAGGATGACAAAACAGAAAGAGAAAGAACCTAGGTCCTCGATTAAAACATTGAACCACTGCACACAACTGAAAACTATCTTCCTCGAGAATTTTTTCTTATGAGATTACATTTCTTTACTGTGTAAGCGACTACTACATAGATAGTCTGTTTCTTGCAGGGAAAAGCATTTTTCATAGATTTTCTTGGAAACATATCCTACTTTAATGCCATCTATAAGAGACTGTGATGCATAACCCAGCATATACCATTCAAAGAAGTAAAAAAAGAAAAGCTCCAATTTACCTTGACAAAAGAGTAATATTCTTGACTGAGGCTAATGCGTACAGCAGCTTTTCTTTTTCTTGAGCTAATGAAGTTTTCTGATATTGACTAAGAGTGTAGTTCCATGAAGTCTCATTGCCAGAATTCTGCATTCCATACCGATACACCAGAAGTCTGAGATTTACAGGAATCCTAGAAGAATAAACAGTGTTTCAGAGATCTTCATTTTTTGTTTCACAGTTTAAAGTCTTCTAGAAATGAACACATGGTGAGCAGTTACCTTACGTTCCCGGTGAGCCACAGCTGAAATAACTGGGAAGCATTGCCCAAGGCTTCGCTGTCTCCCATCTTGCAGGCAAACCCCAACACAGAGGCACGGAGTAACCTTAGAAAACAAACACACGCAAAGCAGGGCCGTAAGCATTTTCCAACACATTTTAAAACACACAAACAGACACTGAATGGATATTAGTTTTAAAAATGTAAAAAGTCACTTTGTGAGGTGGTCTCCAGAATCATTCCATGACAGAGAGTCTGCAACCGGCTTCACTTGACCTCGGAAGTACTCCTAAAATAAAAGCACCACATACAATGAGTAATAATTCATTATTTGTCAACAATCTTTCAAGTATTATCATCTGCAGCCCCCTGGTTATAACCTTTTTTCTTCCTAGTTCAGAAAACTGTGGGCCTGTCATTAGGAAAGGGATAGATTCAGTTATGATCACATTGTAATATTGCTTCAGTCCTGAAGATAAGAACATCCTGAACATTCTCTGGTGTTTTATACAATGTTGGGTAAACCTCTTTTAGCTTCTGCTTTTCACTTAACATTTGTAACAAATAGAATAACACTCGACATACTCGCTCAAGTATTGATGAAATAGTAATAATGACATTATCTCAGTATTTGTGTATTGCCTTTGGATTTACAAAGGACATTTATATTATAAAATCTTAACTATCCCATTACCATAGGCAGCCAAGTGCTGACATTCTTATTGTACAAAGAAAATTAAGACTCAAAGATATTAAACCATTTGTCCAAAGTCTTTCATTTACTAAGTGGAAGAGCCAGAGATTCGAATTTAGAATTTGTGTAAAATTACAAGTGTCTTGCCAAAGTGTTACAGAAATCACAAAGTATTTAAAATGGCTACCTCATAATAAAATCTCAATGTGGAAATAACAGCAGTTATATTTTGGGAAGAATAAATTCATTTTGACCTAGATGAATCCATTAAAAATAGGACCTAGTTAGTATATACAATTTAAAATGTTGCCTATTTTAAATGAAATATTAATTATTGTATCCCTTGTAACACTAAAATATATCTTAAAGAGGTATACTGAACCAGAAATACTGATACATTTCAAGTTGAAAAAATAAATAGCATCTCTTTGCTTTGACTAGTCAAGTCATTGTACTTTCCTTTGATTTCACTTGGCAAGGAAGCTGTTTTTGTCTCCCAGGAGCTCCTCCTCTCAGAAATTTTCCTATTCTGCTAATGACTAAGCATTTACTTTCACAAGATAAACCATTAACATTACCTCAATCACAGGGTATAGCTCTTTATCATCTTCAAACATGCTAATGATATAGGTTACAGCTGAAATGACTCTCTGCCATGGTAAAAAGTCATTTTCCGTATTGAGATACTTGGTCAAGTTCAGAGCCACTTTATAATCTAGAAGTTTAGCTCTAAGGAAGGAAAAACAAACCACAGTTAATTAAAAAGATAAATTAGTTTCCATGTAACTGAAAGAACTAATATAGGGACTATAGAATTCAAGGTTAATGAGAATCCTTCTATTACACCATTAAGAAAAATGCATGTATTGTTGAAGCCTAATCAAATAATTTTGTTCACAATGATATATTTTCAAACATTCAATACTAAAGGGGAAGACAGAACATTAAGATGTACATTCGAAAAATCCCTGCGGCAAATTTTCAGATAAAACAAAAGCCATTTAGCTATGTGGTTGATGAATAAAACTTTAAAATGTTTGGTTCAGAAGCTAATTATAATAGACAAATACGATGATAAATATCTTATTGAAATTATTTGCATTGGAAGAGGAAACATGAATAACTGTACTCACAAATCATGAATGCTTAAAACATTCCAACTGAACTTGTATTTCCCATAAAACATCTTCTTTTTAATACATTTCCCAATAATATGGCTAAATAAAAGTGAATTTTGTTCCTCCAGAAAAGTTACTATGGACATTTAGAAGTTTAAAGAATCCAATTTCTTCCTCCTTAGAAGGGATTCTGGACCCCCTGAAATCATGTTCTTAGAAATCTCTCATGCTTCAGTGTTTAGCCTAGGTTTTAGAAGGAATTTTATGGGAATCTTGTTTTTCCAAATTACATTTTGAAAGTTTAAAGAACACATTTTAAATTATTGAATTAGTGATAGTGATGCGCTGAGTGCTGTTGTACTTGAGGTCATTTTGTGAGTAGAGAATGTAATTACATCATGAATTCTCCCTAAGAGTTTGATTAGATGATGAACTAGCATTGGAGAGATAAAGAAGAATAAACATCTTCGACATCATATGATTTTTACTAATGAGAGATGATACAGAGTTTTCTTTTCAATTTGGAGAGCTGATTTCTCTTATTTTCTCAGTTCCTGAGCTGAGTTAGCAGGAGTCATATTTTGGAGCATTCAACCTCCCTAGGAAAAGTATAAATAATATTGAGAAATAGAGTGTTTTATTGAGAATGTTTGTTAAGTAAAAAAATATAGAAGTTGTGTTGACATTTGAAACTTGATAATTTTCTAATTTTAATGATTCTCTATTTTCTTCAAGGATAGAGCAACAATTAGGTCTAGTCAGTGTTTTCTTTGGATACTTCTGAAGAATAGTTGTTGCTCTAAGGATCAAATTAGCAAAGAGGCTAATGAAATTTTAGGAAGAATGGCAGATAATTTGGTCAGAAATCAAGTGGGCTGCACATTTCTGGCAGGTGAAAAGATTGGAGGGGTCTTGGTTACAAGGACCAGAAGAATTGGCTAATTGGGTATCATAAATCAAAGGAGGGAATCTGATGATCCAAAGGTGAGAGGCCCTGACTAAGCACTATGTATTCAAATGTTGAAAAATCAATATCCTGTCCTAACCTTATTTTTCCAGCACACTTGATAGCTATGAAAGCATTCCACTTTGATAGTACTTGCTTTCCTTAAGTCTAAGTCATATGGTCAGAACACTGGACTGGGAGTGAATTTTTGATGCTTGATATTACAGAAGATAATATTTTGAGAATTAAGATAATGTATTCTGCAGCTCCTCCCCATGGAATCAGTGATATCTGATACTTCAGAGGAAAAGCAATACCATTTAGAACCAAGATTCTCAAATTTGAGCATATATCAGCAACGCTGGGCAGTTGGTTAAATCACACACTCTTGGGCCCCATGCCCAGAATTTCCGATTCAGTGAGTCTGAAGTAGGGCCTAAGTATCTACATTGCTCACAGGTTGCTAGGCAATGCTGATACTGCTGGGACTACAAGTGAAGAACTATCTTTTCAGTGCAAAGGCATCTATAGTGCCCCACCCAGATCTCTTTACAACGCTGCGTTGGCTAACAGCTGCCGCCTGCTTCAGGCAACAGCCCTTGACCACATACACCTATTTTGCTTCTAAGAGGTTCTGCAACCCCTACTCCTAACCATTGATCGATCGCCTGGTTCAGGAATGCAACAAACCTGCCTGGGTCCCTCTAATTGGTCCCACTCTGTGGGACAATTCATAGCTTCCCAGTAGAATCTGGCAGAGCTAGGCTCCAGATGAGGCCATAACTTTGCTCAGCTTCCCCCGCCCCCCAGCCCCATCCTGCTTCTTGCACTCTCTACCTTGAGAGATACTCTGGTAATAACTACATGGACTAGAACCCCCATTTCAGATGCTGCTTCTGGGGAACTCCACCCAAGAGCATTCTTATTCAATTTTGAGTCTCAAGTTCCATTTCTTTTTAAACCCATAGCAAATAGCAGTTCTGAAAGACTTGATTGAGAATTTTCTTTGTTCCAAAAGCTTCCATTTAGACAGTGAGAACCAGCCGGAAGGCCTCGAATCATAGACTTTCCTGTAATTGCTAGTGTAGAAAGGATGGAGGTTATCACTTAAAGAAATTCCCACCAGACTCATGGAGAAGGAGAATGAAGGGGCCCTCCTATCTTGGGCTGGGGCAAGCAGGAAGCTCGGGAGTCTTGTAACAAAGGTTTGTTTCTGCTTCCCTGGGTGTGGCCTGGAAGGACTGCACAGTCCTCAGAGAGAAGTCCAAGTTCAGCACAGTATCCTGTTAAACACGGCTCTTCAATGGGATAGTAGAGCAACTGAGAGAGGTGCCCAGGTGGATGGGACTGACCCCATGTGCTCATGCTCAGCAAGGCCCCCAGGTGCTGTGGAGAGTCTGGGAAAGTTTCCATATATCTGGTCTCTCAGCATTAACTGGCCAATTAAATTCAGGTTTCTGTCTTAAAACAGTCTCTTTGCAATCAACTAGACCCCCTTTATCTTTTCCCATTTTCCAACTCCTCCTTAAAAAAAAAAAAAAAAAAAAAGGTGTGGGGGGGCATCCAAGAGACGTAGGAAAGTTCTTTATCTGGTTCTGTATGGTCCTCTGGTCACCTCTGCAAGCTGGTCAACTTGATGTTCACCTGGGGGTGTTTATTTGCTAGCCTGTTCCTCACCTTGCATATTGTTGGAGCCACTGGTCCTTAAAAGCTGGCTGGAATTCCGTTTGCATCATTGGCTTAGTTGGTCCTTTAAGCTGTGCTCTGTGCCATGCTTCCCTCTCCCAGACACTCCTGCTCCCACCCCTGGGCTTGTTAGGCAGCTCTCCGCTTTCCCTTATGTTAGTCTTTACCCCTCTCCTGGCTTTAGCACACAGAGGGCTGCCGAGCACAACAGAAGCGATCAAAAATGACAAACCCTCCTGCAACAGGGGTACAACAGAGGATCTTCTTGTGTCAGTTTTGGCAAGGCCCCCAAACTAGGCCCTTTGGCCTACACTCCAAAGTAAGATGCAGGCCCCCCCCCATCGGGGCTCACATGGTCAGGAACAGGTTTTGTGACCCTTTGCTAATAACCCACCATCATCCTAATAAAGAGGTTGGAGGAGCTAAGGGGGAGAGAGGGACACTGTAGACGAGGGCTCTGGGGAGTGCTGTCAGTGGACTATGAGGTTGTCCCCTCACATCAAGCCTAGGGAAGGGGCCTGTAATGGGACCACTTGGAGAATTTTATAGGTGTGTCCTGGAGCTTGGAGGCACAGTGGTCTGGTGTCTGACACTCTGAGGATTCTAAAGGAGGAGACACCGTGTCTGGCTAGTGCTCTGACCTCAGAACCAAGAGAGGGGACTGCATGGGATGGCTCGTCCTTTCTGACTTTGTTGGGGCAAAGAATAAATGAATACTTGCTAAGGACCAGAAATGGGTCAGACGTGTGCACTTGCCCCTCAAGGTAACTGCAGGAGAAACACCCTTGGTCATGGAATGGGTGTGAGCAGAAAAAAACAACACACCCCACGAAGGGAGTTTTCACCACACAAGAAGAGTCAGTGTTAAACATCGACGAGGTTGAGAGGAGCAAAAGCAGGCCCCGTGTCCCGAGTGTTCCTCTCTTCGCTGGCTCTACTCACTTGAATGCTGGGGAATCCAGAGGCAGCATGTGTGAGACGCAGAAATTCCATGCAGGGAAATGGAGGGGAAACCAAGGCACTGATTTCCCACCGCAGGTGGCCGGCCTGAAGCTGGCCGGAGTCGGAGGCTTGAAATAACTTTAAATGAAGTTGAAAACGTTGATGGTTTCATTGGACTGGGCATATAATGAACTGAGCCTGTTTGGGAGACTCAAGGGGACTGGGTGAATTTTTACTCCATTTCTTAACAAATGTGTCCAGCTTGGTATTTCATCCAGGGCAGTGAGAGAACTAGCTAGCTCCTCAGATCTGGGCACAGGGGAGTCAAGAAAACATTTCTTTTTAGATGCGCCCTTTTAGTCCTGTTTATGAAACAGGAGAGTTACACTTCTTTTTGAACACGTGAGTAGGTCTGCATAAATTCACCCAGGCACTTACTTGCCTAACTACACAGTCCTCCTTTTTTTCTTCCTAAAGTTTCACAGTGGCCTGGCCCCATCTCTAACTAAGCCTGGTGGAGTCTGCTCCTCTCCGAGTCCTGTTTTGCTCATGTGTTGCAGGAGGTTGGACTGTACCTCAATAGCTCAGGTCATATCTCAGGTATTTTCTGGATTGGTTGTTGTGTGATTCTTCATGTTTTTTAATTTTCAAATTTGTTTCAATTTCTGCCTTTCTGCAGTTCTTCAGAATGTTACGGGGCTACGGCCAAGGAGCTGAGAAAATGTGACTTGTGTGAGTTGTTGGTTTTACGCATAGATCCTCAGAGGGAACTGTTCAAGAGGTTTTCACTCCTTAAAGCACAAAGAACTGTGTGTGTTGTGTTGTGATGGGAATTAGTCTATAAAGATATTACAACATCTGTGTAATTTTTAACAGCAAAGATGCTAAGCTTTGGAAATGATCATTATGTATTCACAGGAGAGTTTTCCTGGAAAAAAAAAAATCTAAATGGTTCTATTACATTTTAAAATATTAATCATCTTTTTTCACCACTTAATTTCCCAGGTCTACGTGGCGCCCAGGCCAACACTGTAACCACTGAGAAACACCAACCAAGGATAATATCAGTATTTTGGCTATGAGGTTCATACGTACTTTAAAAAAAAAGTTAAAGAAAACAATTATGTTATAAATAGTGGCTTTGAATATTTTAAACTAAAATTCATTCTTAAATTTTGTTGTAATTCATTAAAAAAAATTCATGACAAAATCCACAGTATTTTAAGTGATCTAGTCTCATTCCAAAACCCACCTTGCCAAGGCAAAAGCATCATCAATAAGACTTGCACGATCAGCAGAAGAAAAACTCTGGAAAGAGGAAGAAAAAGAGGTAAAAAATGTGGTTCTTAAAGCAAAGTGTTAAGATGCTGTTCTTAGAACAAAAGTAAAACAATTCACAGTCATTGCTACTCTTACCTCATGGTTGGAGAAAAGATTGGTAGCGATCAGTTCCCAAGTTGGTACTTCATAATTTACACGATAAAACCCAATGTGATCTGGGTTTATTTTGAGAAAACCATTTCCACCAGGCTTAGGAGAGTTCAAAGTTATTCCTGTGGTAGTAAATAAACACTAATGAGAAACATATTTGCATATAATGTAAACACAGAAATTAGACCCAGAGGGTAAAGAAAGAAAAGAAATATTAGCTCAAAGACCTGAGTTTGATTTGGATCCTGAGCCCCAAAGCCTAATTCTTATTTAGTTGCCCAACTGTAGAATGTCACTGTAGTGCCTAAGCTGAAAAAAAAAGGAATGTAAATTAGCGTCCTGTAATTTGTGACTTATACTTTTTACTGGCAGAAGCTTGCCAAATGTGTAAAATAATTTTGTGCCTATCAATCCTTCACTAAAAGAAAACAGTGCCTAAAAATAGAGAAGTTATAATGGATTAATTAATTACACAAAAAATATTCACTGGAACAGCCTGGGGAGGCGACAAAAATGTAAACATTTAAAAGAACAGTTTGTTTATTTAAATCAACATTCAAATGGGTGGAAATGGCTATGGCTAAGCAGAATAATGACTGGAGAATCAGCAACGCTTTAAAATGTCCAGAAGGCTTGCGATAGAACTGAAATCCAAACATGACATTCTTGACTTCAAAATCCATTTCATACTTGCTCTTCCAATTTTATTTATCTTTGTAAAGTCTTCTACTTCCTTATTTCAATTGATTACATCAATGCCTTTTCATCAATGGATTTTCTGAATTAACTTTCTAAAGTAGCATCCACTATTTACATAAGGCTCTAGTAAATAGATTTTAGAAGCTCAACACTGAAGGAACAGAGGCTTATGTTTTAGGTAAAATACACCCTTAAAGTAATAGCTATGCTCCGACATGACCAGATTTGTTAGGATCATGTGTGTGTGTATAAACATGGTTTGCATGGACAAAGTACAATTTACATAAGGGTGTGGGAATACTTAGTATATTAACATATTTGAGGAATTGCAAATAGTTGGATGTAGTGACAGTGTAGGATGTGATATTGGGAAACAGGAGATGAGGCCTGAAATAAGGGCTGGGCTTCAGTGTGGAGCCACGCTAAGGAATCCATCTGCTGAGGATGGTAAGATGGTGAAGATTTTTAGCAGAAAAACAGGCTTAAGTTTGTTTTCTAGAAAGACAATTTTGATAGCGGTATGAGAGACCAATTGCAAGGAGATTCTAGAGCCCACTGCAATGATCTAGGGCAAGAGAGAGGAGGGCTTACACTAAGGCAGAGACGGTGAAAACAGAAGAGAGGCGATGTATTCAAGAGACACACCGCAGGCGAAATCAACACCGTTCTTTTTTCTGTTCTTTTTCTTTTTTAGCATTTAAAGAAGCCATTTATTGAGTTTATCGTTTTGTTTTTGCATATTACTCTTTTTTTTTTTTTTTCCTGCCGTGGAGGGTTAGGGGAGGGAAAGGCCTGCACGGTGGGACGAGCATGTCACGCTGCAGAGCAAGGAGAGGGATCCGTTTGGGAGGAAAGGCGATTTAAATTTTGGAAGTGGTTGCAAGGTTTGGAAGATATCCAGGACACGGTAGTTTCTCCTAATATATATGTGTGCCCTCTTCAACAGGACAGTATGTTTCTTTAGGACCTTTCAGAATAGACACTTGACAAATTATAAACTTTTACCTCACTCATGTAGTATTTATCTTTCTTTGTCATTCTCCCGTGGACAGGTTGTTAAAAGGAAGCTAATCTTTTGGCAACCGCACCCTCTGAATGTTTGTATCAGGAGGAGAGCCTCTGGCGAAGCACAGGGCCATGTGTTAGGGGAGAAAGAGAGTGGGCTTGCGGGGCTGACAGATGGAGGAAAAATCCTTGCTCTGTGACTTACTGGCTGTTTGATCTTGGCCAAAGCACTTGACCTCTCTGTGTTCCAGTTCACCATGAGGGAGCTAGGGATAAAATTCCCTCACAGGGCTGTTGTGAAGATTAAATAAGATAACACAGTAAAGTGTTGGTCATATAGTTATGTGTCCAACAGATGGTAGCTATCCCATTATTATGAAAGGGGATATGCCTCCAGTTCTATAAATAGCAAAGCAAATATAAATAAAGTTGAGAAGTTCCTGGCAATCCATCTAAACACTGCAGTATTTTAGTGTGCTTTATATATACCTAGTTAAGCCTGTCTAAAGTTACTGTGATTTTTCTCACTTTATAGATGAGGAAGCTGAGATCCAGGAAATTAGTAGTTAGAGACTTTCCAAGTTCATGCTTCTTTCAGAACAGTTGTCAACAGCGAAATCCTGTTGGGTTGTTTAGTTACACAATGAAGCAATTAGGAGTAAAATAGTGATGCTTATTCCAGAAGTAACATTATGTTTTTATCTTCTGTGTGTGTGTGTGTGTGTGTGTGTGTGTGTGTGTGTGTGTGTGGCTTCCACATACATGCACGTGAAAACACACAATACACAGAATGGACCCTTACTGTTTTTATGATTAGTAATCTTTTTCATTTGAAATTATATTGTAAGCACCTGCAATTTTGTTTTATATACATAAAAATGTAAATTTAATGGTCACATACTCTATTACTCAATTTATGAAATACTTTGTTTCTTTTCATGCTAATTTTGTGCACAGAAGTGTTGAATGAACTATTTCTAGGTAGGTGTTCATTCTAGAAAATTATTTTTTTTCTTTCTATTTTTCTAGATGGTATAGAAGACAAATAATTACCTTTTCAAAATTTCATGCAGAGGTTATTTAATTTCAACCCAAATAGATTTCAGTAACAGAGCACACATAACAGTTCTTTAATGTACTATTTTATATGAATAACTATAACAAACTTTAGACAACTGGACAGCTTGTGATAGCCTGAGATTCCTAGGAAAAGAAACATTTTTCTTTGGTGATAAAAATTCTGTGCTGCATTAATCCTTATGTGAATTCTTTTTCAGTGTAAAATGGGCAGCTTATATCTTATTCAATTTTGTGTGTCACTTAATAGTAAAACAGCTGAAAGATACAAGAATAGTACTTTTTTACTAATGCACACAAACTTTACTGGAGAGCTAAAAATTTCAAGCAGATTGCACTATCAGGATTTGGGGTCAAGAAGAGAATTTCAATCTCTGGAATTAAGACTAACATGAAATTTGTAAAATGGATTGCTTGTCCATTTATGATAATGTTTTCAACAAGTTACTTATTCAAGAAAGTATTAATGATTGTGCCCCTTCTCAATTTCAGCACATGGCTTAGAGAATCTCCCAGGAAAAAAAAAAAAAAAAAAAGCTGTAGTATTGCTATGTAATACATAATATGCAGGAATCTGGAAAGCTGCAACCTGACAGTGATGATGAAGGATTATCATTGGCAGTGGTTTTGGTGATGGAGAAGACCTCCTGCAAAGAAGAGTTGGATAGTGAAGGTCTGTCAGTGTGCCTCCAGCCTGCCCAAGGAAGCAGGTGCCCAAGTGAGCTGGTATATACGTGCCAGATCTTTGGACAGAGCTGCTTCTACAGAAAACAATGTATGTGGCAAAGACTTGTTAGTTATTTTGCACACTGTTCCCATTTCCTCCTGGGTGCAGTTACACTCTAATTATGAGCTTCCTTTGCAGTTAGGTGGCAATGTCTGATTGAAAACTGGCCATAAATGTGGGCAAAAGTAATAAATGCTCTTCTAGGCCTGATCCTTTCATTATCTTTCTCTGCTACCTGGCGAAATGCAAAAGATCTAGCAGGGGTGCCCCAGATGAGGGGCAGGGGGGAATGGAACCATAAGAAGAAAGAAAACAGAACTGCTAAGTCATTTAGGGGGGGAAGAGCCACCTAGGAGACATGGCATGTCAAGAACACTTTAATTGGACTGTTGCATGAACAAGAAATTTTTATTGCGTGGAGTCACTACTAATAGCCTCTAAATGCAGTGATTAGACTCCCCTGGGTAGTGGGATGTGTAAGGCTATCACAGCTTGATGACATCTCTAAAATAACTGATCTACCTTAGTTCTTTCTTTACCCTTATTAAGTACACTTTCTTCCTGGGAAGAGAAGCCTAATTACCTGAGTATTCTGGTTCACTTTGGCAAGTATATCTTTATTTGTGTAAATTAACAAATTAGTATTCTCATGTATTTGACTTATCTGAATAAATCTTCCAAGACTTGGTTGACCAGAGCTGAACTGATGAAACTGAGCTTCTCAACCTGCAAAACTGAATCCTTAATGATTCAAAGTCTAAACATGCCATGAAACTCAACTTGAAAGAATAAAGATAGTCTCTTGCTCTCTCTTTGCTATTAAATTTAAAAATATATTCCCATTATTATTTTGATATGAAATACTTATATATAACTACTATCAAATCTTAGTAATATCCTACTTATTTGATAGTTAGGATTTGGCTCTCTAAACCATCCAGAATGGATTCTCAAATTTGAAAGAATTACGAAGACAGTTATCACACGGTCATGGTGAAGGACTGTGTCCTAGATCCTCTCCTAGACCCTATGTATCTAGGGATGCCTATTTTAAAATATTATGTTTTAGCAAGATTAATTATCTGATATCACGTGATATCCTTCAATTCTTCTGGATGTTAGAAAGCAGCAGATTAAAAACAAAAAGGTGGTATGCTACTAAATGTAGATGCACTGCCAATAGCCATAATAGTGGCTAATACTAAAGATAGAGAGAGGTATGAAGTATACACAGGTAACCTCTAAAAGCACAGCAGTGGGGCAGACACGCTTCCAGTGAGCAGTGAGTTCCTAAACTCAGTGTTACCATGTGCACAGCACCCTACTGGGAACAGGGCGGGCAGGCGACAAGGAGAGTGACCTGTAGTTAGTATATTCCCAGAGCTTGTAATTTACTTAAAAAAGAAAAGTCAGAGCATATGAAACGTAAACAACAATGATGATGTTTTAAATATAAAGTAATAATACTAAGCATAAGGATTAATAAATCTGACAGCATAAACTCCATTATAGATGGCAAGAAGAGAGATTTTTTTTTTAGGGCAAGTTAGAATAACCAGAGAAGCTTCTGTGATAGAGGTTCTCTTCTTGAGTTATAGATTGCTTGTTTATTTTTTTAATGTTTAAAATATTATGTAAAACACAAATGTAAATAAAAGGCCTTGGGGGAAGTCCCAGCATTGCCTGGGAAGTTTCTAGCTGATGACTCATCAAGGAAACCTAGAGGAGGGAGGTGAGGTGGGTAACCTGAGCTGACAGCCCACTCATTGCTCTCAGGACTTGATCTCCTCTGTGCCCTGAGCCGAGAGCAGAGGAGGCCCCCAAACAGGAGACAGGAACTTAGAGCACAGCCTAAGAATGGAGCCGGCACTTTGAAGTAGGAAGAGATGTCTAGTTTGCTTCTGGCTAAGTGACCAGTCATGATTCTGAAGTTTCAGATAAAAATATGTTTTGTCACCAAAGCTCTGTGGACATTAGAGTTTATTAATTCGTTCATTGATTGGTTCATTCACCCATTCAATAAAATACTAGGTACCTGCAGGAGATACAGAACAAACACACACACACACACACACACACACAGATAAGCTCCATTTCCCCAAGGAATAATCTATGGGAAGGGGACAGACAGGTAAGTCATTAGTTATAGCCAAAAAAAAAAGTGCTAACTCTGACAGAGGGCTAGAGTCTCTGTGAGAGCCCTGCTCTCTCACTTTCATCCTAACATGCTCTGTCCAGAGCACAATTCCTGTCTCCACTTGGCCAAGGCTGTTGCCCATTTAAACTCTACCTGTAGGCCCCCTACCTCTAAGCCTAGATGCCTTCTTTAGTAATCTTTCCTGAACCCCCAAATCTGGGTCAGTGCCTCTCCAGTGAGCCCCTTTGGATATTATCACAAGAGGCACTTATGACACAATATTATATTTGCCTGCTGACCTGTCCACACCCTCCCTAGATAGTAAGTGCCACAGGATAAAGACCGTGCATTTTCCCTTTCAGTATTGTCTCCATGCCTATCCCTGTGTCTGGCACTTAGGTTGTCCTCAATAAATCCTTGCTTGAAAGAGCTAATTAATAATTTAACTAATTAAAGACGAAATTCATTATTCAAATATTCTGTCTAATATGTATATAAAACATATAAGAAAGATGTTTATTGTTGTTAACGCTTGAAATTTATTTAATGAAGCACTTGAGTAAGCTTTAGTTATCTGAGAAATTCACTTGTGTGGAAACCTCACTCCATAAAAAATGATAGGCAAATTGTGTCAGTGTAGGTGAATTATTCATGCTATTAAATTTGTAAACAGCAAGTCAAGCAGCTTCCAAGACATTTCTCCAACCTTCAATTAACCAATGGTGATCAATGGTGAAAATATGCAGTAATAGTTAAACCAAGTTCACTGAAAGCCTCCCAGTGGAATCCTGGCCTCGTTATGCCTTGAATCAGTGCTATTACACATTTTGAAAGGTGCCTTTTTCTCTGATTCTCCATTTTCCTTTGGCAAATGTGCTTCTGAGTAAGAAAATGGTCAGAAGACAGTTTAGGAAAAAATAGAGCTTGGTACTCAAACACAACATAATCATAAAATGCCGAGACAAAATTGCATTGATCGGGGAATTCTGGAAAGATTCAACAGAGTCGTTGACCACTATAATTAAATTGTTTGCATAAATGGCCAAGAAAAAGTTTTGTTGTAAAAGCAACAGAAAGGGATCTTAGCTTGGCAATTGCAAAGCTGGTAAAGATTACAGTAAAAGTAAAAATAAAAAATAAAAAATCACAAAAGAATTTATAATGAAAGTAAAAAAACCCAAAGTTGAAAAGCACCTATTGTACCCACACAGACTTGCACACAAGCGTTTATAGCAGCATTATTCACAATAGCCCAAAGGCAGCAACAGCCCAAATGCCCATCAACTGCTGGATAGATATATAAAAGGTATATTGATATGACACAAGTATAATTTGGCAATAAAAAGAAATGAAATACTAACACATGCCATGAGATGAACGAACCTTGAAAACATTATGCTACGTGAGAAATCCAGTCACAAAATACTACATATATCATTCCCTTTATATGAAATTTCCAAAGTAGGAAACTCTATGAGGATAGAAAGTAGATTAGTGGTTGCTTAGGGCTAGGGGTGTGGGAGAATAGAGGGGTTTCTTTTCGAGGTAATTAAAATGCTCTAAAATTGACTGTGTGGCCCGGCCGGGTGTGGCTCAGCTGCTGAGCGTCGACCTAGGATCCAGGGGGTCGGGGTTCGATTCCCGGGCATGGCAGGTGCCCGGTTGCGGGCTTGATCCTCGGGCCGGGGCGTGCAGGAGGCAGCCAATCAATGACTCTCTCATCACTGATGTTTCTCTCTCTCTCTCCCTCTCCCTTCCTCTCCCTGAAGTCAATAAAGATATATAAAAAAGAAATATTTTAAAAATTGACTGTGGTGATGGTTACATGTATCTAAGAATATAATAAAAACCATTGGGCTGTACACTTTAAAAGGGTGAATTGCACAGCATGCAAATCATATCTCAACAAAGCTGTTTTATATAAATAATCTACTAGAAATATGGTAAAATTTTACTTGCCAGGGGAAATAATACCTAATTAATATTTTAGAATATTTTGCAGGAGCAAATAGGCATATGCAAATAAAGAATAGGCTATCTACTTTTATGCTCAAGAAGCCGTGGTTGTAAAATTGAATGCCAAACGCTATTCTGACAGGTCCTAGTGAGGTGGGGGGAAGGAGAGTCTCTATCTCCTGTTCTGTGTCACCTGCAGGTTTGTGTTAGATAAGAAATGGTTTTTGAAACACAAAATAAGTACAATGGTAAAAGTATAATCAGCAGGATTCTTCTGGGATGGGTGCTAAAACATGCCTTACTTATTATTTTTTCAGCAATTTGGATGAGACATGTGATAAGGTCTCTTTGTTTTTATATAACTAAAATTTTTCAAGAAAGAAAAAGACAAATCAATGGAGACAGAATACAGAAATTCATTTCAAATCAATTTAAGTGAGCAGAAGACTCACAACTGAATTTTAACACAGGCAAGTGCCAAGAAATTCATTTAGGGAGATGATGGATGGATGGATGGATGGATGGATGGATGGATGGATGGATGGATGGATGGCTATAGATACAGAGAGTGCCTTGAGCTATTGATGACAACTCACGGCTCAGAAAAGATCATTTGAAGTAATTAAAGATTCTAATATGTTGATTTAGGAAAATGATAAGTCCAATTTGATGACAGTATTTTTAAAGAACAGACTTGTCACATAACACTTTAAGGAATTCAATGCCTTACTAATCTGATAAAAAGGAAAACAAGAAAGGAAGGAAGGAAGGAAAAAGAAAGGAAGGAAGGAGAGAAGGAAAGAAAGGAAGAAAATTTATTTATTGATTGATCTATTTTTTTTAGGAAGAAAATTTAGATTGATTTTTTACTTGTTGAGCATGGAACCCTTCTCCTTTGGATATGGGTATTTATTATTGTGCCAATCACGATAAATCATTAAAAAATATATTTCAAGGTAGAAAAGTTCTCATCATTGTAGATAAGGATTTGTACTCATCAATAAGTAATTTTAGAGATTCCTTTTAGCTGAAATTTGCACTGTAAGTTCCATCTTTACTGTTATTTTTTACATTTATATTAGTTTAATGAGCTATATTAATCCAAAGAAGAAATCAATCAATTGATATTTACCTCCTGTTTCTGTCCTGTTGTAGAATGAAACATTGGACACATTATCTTCACTCCATTTAACTGGAATATTCCATGTGTAACTGAAGTATTTTAAAAATAAAAATTTAACTTTTATTACTAAAAAAATTAAACATATCCAAAGTAAACATAATTAGAAAGCAATAGACAAGCATATTTTCCTTATCGGTGATCATCCAGTGTACAGAATACAATTAATATGGTCAATACAACACTCTTCAGTGATGAAGATAGGCCACATACTTGTTTTCAATTTCTATAAATCTCTAAAATTTGTAACTTTGGACTAAAAACAATAGCTGAAGATGAAGCTGAAGATTATTTCAATAGCCTTGAGGGCTTTGAAACAAAGATATTGCACAAATATAACACCTCACAGAATAATATTGAGCACTCATACACATTCTTGCACATACAGTACTCTAATAGGCTATAGTTTCTGTCAAAGAACACAAAGCATTTTTAGAACTCAGAAGACAATCTTAAAATGCTGTAAAGGAAATAACACATTTTAGAAACTACATTGAAACTGCACCAACACTATCACCTCTAAATTTCTCATGCTCTAAAATGTCTCCTATTTAGAATCTTGTGAACTAGTGTGATACAAAGGAAATATCATCAAGCAAACACGTTTCGATTTTCTTTAGCTACTTAGTATTTTCCTGTGGTGCAGAGTGAGAAGGTTAGCTTTGTATTTTGATACAATATATATTTAACATTTTAGCCTTAAATGACATCTGCACCCCTGTGTTCACTGCAGCATTATTTACAATAGCCAAGATATGGAAGTAACACAAGTGTCCATCAACAGGTAAGTAGATTAAAAAGCTGTGTGTATATACACGATGGAATATTACTCGGTCTTAAAAAAGAATGAAATCTTATCTTTTGTGAAGCATGAATGGACCTAGAGGGTATTAGGGTATTATGCTAAGTGAAATAAGCCAGTCAAAGACAAATGCCATATCATTTTACTTACCTGTGGAATCTAAAGGACAAAATAAACACATAAAATAGAAACAGGCTTGTAGATAAAAAGAACAGACTGACAGTTGTCAAGAAGGGGGAGTTTGGCCGGCTGGGTGGAAAAGGTGAAGGGACTAAGCAGTGCAAATTGGTAGTGACAGAATCGCCACAGAGATGTAGATTCCAGTACAGGTAGGGAATATAGTAAATAATACTGTAATAACTATGTATGGGGCCAGGTGAGTACTTGAAGCATCTGGGGGGCCCACTCTGTAAAGTACATGATTTTCTAACCACTTTGCTGTGCATCTGAAACTAATACAGAATAATATTCAATGTAAATTGTAATTAAAAAATAAGAACAAAACAAGAGGTCTTAAGTGTCTTTTTGATTGTTCTCATATCATCTCCTATTAGTCAGAAAATACAGGAAATCTAGAGAGAAGAAGAAATTGTTTGGGTTTCAACTCAAAGTTTGATTTTTTTTTTTTTTATTCATCTGTTCAAGCCCCTGGTAGAGAATAGGGGAATGTTATCTCCCATTTTCAATATATAATAAAATTTATGTAATTTGGGGAGAGTATATTTTGCCATCTACATGAAAAAAATTATTCTGTTTCATAAGTACTGAAATGTTTTATAAGATTGAGTTTTTCCTAGCTCTTTCTCGGAGGATTTTGTTGCAGTGGAATGTTTTTGGTTATAAGTTTCATAGGACCAATACAGAAATTGTTTCTTGGGTCCTGCAACAGATTGTCAGTGCTCCACCCTTACCGCCTTGAGTCCCTGTCATTTTTGGACACCCCAGATTCCACTGTGCTTTCCCTGCCAAATGCCAGCGCCTGGGCCTCGCTGTCAGAGGCCTGCCTCTGGCTGCCTGAGCAAGGAAAGCCAGAAGTTCCAGGGAATTTACATTCTTGGATGCGGCCCTTAGCCAATGATGGGCGGGCATGAGATTCTTGCCTCACTGTCAGGCTCTCTCCGAAGCACTGTCTTCTGTAGGACCTGACTGATATTGTACCTTTTTCTTCTTGATTTCCCACTTCCCAGTCTCCTACCCCTCTTTCCTAGAAACACTTCCTAATGAGTGGCCTTCAGGAGAATGGTCACCTCAGGGTCTGCTTTTAGGGAAGCCAACTGAAGAGTGATCCCTTGTGGCTTCTCAACAGAGAGACAAAGAAGCATTTTTAAAAATCACATCCTACCTACACATTTTGCTCTTTTACTGCTCTGCTGATTTGGTGCTGTGTATAAGCTGCTAGCATTTCAATCCTCTTTGCCTTTCTCTGATGCCAGCCTGACTGAAACAACAGAGTGCAGTGTCTGAATGTCCCATGCGCATGCTCAGGATTTCACATTTCAACTGTTCCTTCTAAAACACGATGTCTGGGACTTGCTGTGCCTAAAAGTGGGCATAAGTTATGCTACTAAGGTCATGTTTAAAAATATTGTTCTGCCCGGCCGGGCGTGGCTCAGAGGTTGAGCATCGACCTAAGATCCAGGCAGTCAGGGTTCGATTCCTGGTCAGGGCACATGCCCAGTTGAGGGCTCGATCAATGATTCTCATCATTGATGTTTCTGTCTCTCTCTCTCCCACTCCTTTCCTCTCTCTGTAATCAATAAAGATATATTAAAAAATAATAATAAAATAAAATAAAATAAATAAAAATATTGTTCTGAGGTCTGTCTGTAAGAATATCATTAAGACAAAATGAGAGAGGAATGAGGCTATATAATTGTATCGTTTTAGAATCACAGGATCTAATCTAATTAAAGCTGAGTAAAATAATAGCCTAAAGGGTACAAAATGTCAAGCGATGGAAATTACAAAAATGAAATAATAGAGTCTCCTAAATGTTATCTAGAACTCAGGAGTATCAGATTTCATTTTTTAAAGTATAATTCACTTGTCTTTATATCTAACAATATAACAGGCTCTGGCGGTATTAAATATGGCCAATTTAATTTTCACTGAGGAAACTGACTTTGATTGACCTAAGATAACACCTACTCCTCTCCTTCCTCCTTGAGTGGACTGTCACAGACATGAGCTTGCCCGACAGAGAATTCCCCGATGGAGAGGTGAAACTGGCCCATTTCTAAGAGCTGGTGGAGGCCACAGTGCTAAAACCTTAACTTGTACGTGTGGGCCATTTGGGTTGTAAAAAGTTTCTGGTCAGTAAGAATTCCCTAATCTCGGAATATTTAGGCAATGAGAAGAGGGAGGATGCCATTCAGTTTATAGTACAACTTAACCAACCACATTGTCTACCAGACAGGAATATATCTGAACAGAGAGCAGTGGACACTAGGGTTGGAGAAAGAATTCATTACTTTTTGGGGCACAAAAGAAGATATATTCAATCTAAGTTTTCAATCAAATGAAAAGTAAGGAAGAATGACTTTTGATATGTCTCTTGTCTCACTTATTTGCTCAGGAGCTATTACTGATTTTTAACAAATGTTCTCAACAGGGAAGCATCTGTTTTCTAGGTTTATTTTTCTATGCATATATAACTTTGTGGTTGTTTTTTTTTAAAGGAACAAGTGGATTGACTTTGCGATAAATGATCACTAAAAATCATGCAACTATTAATCTAAATAAAATAAAAACAGTCTCTGAAGGTAGAAACTAAAGAAAGTATTAGAGAGGAATATAAATGTTACTATAGTTTCATGTTCTAAATCTTGGTGAACGCAATTTAAAGATTTATTATGACTTAAAAAGTAATTTTAGACCCGATGATATATTTAGTTCACTTGGAAATAATTTTTCTTGCTTGTGTGGAAAAGCAAGAGCATAACCAAAGAGCAATTTTTAAAACATCCAATTCTTCTGGTTCAAAAATAGTGTTAACATGTCTTTGGCTCAAGGAATCAGTGAGCATATATGACAGAAGGGAGCAATTACTGTGATCTCTCCCATTGGAAGTTTGTTTCTCAAGAGAGAAATTATTTTTTTCATTTTAATATCCAAAGGCTATTAAATAGAAGTTTTAAATACAGCCAATCTAATTTGCTAGAACATAAAACAGTAACTATAAAATAAACAGTTTATAGTTAACAGGACAATCACAGACTTCAGGGTGTTGATTTTTGTCATTATATTACCACCTGATAACAAGTGACCTCTGTGTTTCAACTCAGTCATATATTAAGAAGGAGAAAGAGTGAAAAAAAGTTTTTGTCATCATAATTTTTGTTTTCCAAAGTAAACAAAGTATAAAGAAGTATGTACAGACACTCCCTGACTGATCTCACTTGGTCTAGGAACTAGATTTCCCTTTGTTTTGGTGAGAACTATTAATTTTCAGAGCTTGGATTACACTAAGATATCCAGTCTCTCTGAATTTCCTTTACCCTGGGAGAGCTGACTGTCTGAGATTTCAGGAGGAGAGGCTGGAACAGGCCTCCACAGGTGAGCATCCCTGGCTTCCTGGGTGTTTCTCCAGTTCAGGTACCAACCAGGACCTTGGAAGTAGCTGATTTAATAATTCTCAGTGCTCCTCGTTCTCTGAGGCCTTGGACACGAAGCACGTGGGCAATCCGAACTTTTGTAAACACTCGAGAGTGCTGTTAGTGCGACATCATCCCCAAAGCCCTGACTTGGAAGCCAGAACCCAGGCTCTGCTCCTTTCTGCATGGACCACATATCAAAGCTGGTCTACAAACATCTTTCACGTCTCTAGAAATACGGCCATGAACACTACTGAACAATATTCTAAGAGGAGATTGCTCTTTGCAGGTTCCTCCAACTCAATTGCCTGAGCATAGCCTATCCTTTAATTAGGAATCTTAGCTCAGCTCATCTTTGGAACATGGGCCTCACCCCTCCGGCATGGCCACTCTCCCAGGGCGCCGATCATTCCATTGTCTCTCCGATCTCTCCCCAGTATTGTCCTAACCCATCTCCCTGTCCCACTCTTGCCTCTGTGATTTGTCCTCCACAGTGCAGCCAGAGGGGAACTTGGAAAAATGTAAATGATCCGCCAATTCTCTCCTTAAAGTCCTCGAATGTGCACACAATCTTGAACATGGCCCGCACGCCAGGCACCTGCCTTCCTCTCCAGCCTCATCCCTCGCCCTTTCCCAGTGCCTCTCTGCCGCCCAGTTTCTCGGAGCCAGACTGCCTACCTGCATTCAAATCTACCTCCATCACCTATATGCTGTGTAACCTCGCACAGATTATCATCCTCTGCCTCCATTTCCCCATCTGATATAATAATACACCATGAAATATTTAAAACATTGCCAGCTACATAGAAAATGCTCAATGAGTGTTGCATATTATATGTATAATGCTCCTTTTAACTCTGGAGCCCTCATATATGTAGTAGTTTCTGTTTTGAATATCCCCGATGGTCAACCCCCCACACCAATTTACTCAGCTTAAATATCACTCCCTCAAGAACGCAAGTCCTCTGTAGCCCTCCCTACCCAGCACACGGCCAGGGCCCCCGGCTAACTCAGGCTCAGCCTATCAGTGGATACATCAGTGGAGAGAATGATTGCTGTGAAGCTTTCAAATGGAAGCTTGTTTCTCAAGAGAGAGATACTTTTAAATTTTAATATTTAAAGGCTCCAGCAGTATTAAATTTGGCCAACTAATTTGTTAGAACATAAAACAGTAACTCTAAAGAAAGGAGATTATAGTTATTAAATGACACACTTTCTGAGACACCTTCATATCCTATAATTCTCCTGCATGTTATCCTAATTGCTACTGAATAATTGATCTGTGGTGGTTTATATATGTGACTATAAGGCCGGTGAGACTATTGAAAAAGAGATGGGGAGGGTAGAAGTCTTTTCAGTGAAATTCAGGCA
Source organism: Miniopterus natalensis (assembly GCF_054644295.1). Classification (NCBI taxonomy): domain Eukaryota; kingdom Metazoa; phylum Chordata; class Mammalia; order Chiroptera; family Miniopteridae; genus Miniopterus; species Miniopterus natalensis. Next base: position 136,429,775 of record NC_142081.1, read on the forward strand.
GTGGAGATTAGAGGCTGCCTGAGTGGGGTGGGTGCAAAATCCCTCTACCCAAATTGTGTTAAGAAGTTGAAAGGAGAAACAATGAGAATCAGCATGGGTGAAACCGGAGCAATGTCCATGGGGACCAATGTCACACTGTGCTGCTCCCAGGTACCCAGGAGCAGTCTAGGAGAGGCCCAGCTGGGTAATGGGGGTCTGGAGTGATAACCCCAAAGGGGCACACCCAGGGGCTGGAGGTCCTGAAATCCTGATTTTGTTCCCTTATACTCCAGAAGCATATATAAAAATAGCCATTCAGTTATTCAGAAATGGATATAGTACTAAGACTTTTGTACAAGTAGTATTTACACGAGTGATAACTTGTGAACCCATCGGCTGTGTTGACCATATTTTGTCAGCTTTTACATATTTGAATGTTTTTTAAGATCTGGAAAATTAGAGAAAATTACATATTTGATTTGTAATTTGAACTGAAATTCTTAGAATACTTTATTCTTTAATTCATAGTTGTATTTGTCTAGAAAGGTATGTAGTTCAAGGTTTGATTCTCAATATGTTGAAAAGGCCCAAGAAATTTGATATACTATATTTATAAATTTTAACTTGTTAAATTCATAAAAATGTATAGGAAGGTGTTCTGGCTTGTTTTTTTTTTAATTAGATTTATAAACCTGTGACTTTAGGTGTTTGTATTTTGAAATTATAAATGGAATTTAGCAAAATTTTAAGTAGTAATGTTCAAAAGTTTCTTATAAATGATGTATGCAAGAGAATTTGATTGAGTTTGCAATTGCTGTTTAAATGCTCAGGACAATTTTATTTGTGCAATTAGTAAGTAAAAACATCCTTAATCAAAAACTAGAAAGAGTGCTATTGAAAAGCCATAGTGCCTTTCTCCACCCTTCCTTCCTACAGGCCAGCACCTCTCAGAGGCATCCTCTGTTAAATGCTCCTGGGCTTAATTATTCTGATTTCTAGCTCTAAAACTCTTAATACTTCTACTTTTTTTTTTAAAAAAAAAGTATTTTCATTGATTTTTAGAGAGAGAGGAAGGGAGAAGGAGAAAAACATCAATGTGAGATGGGAATATCCATTGGCTGCCTCCTGCATGCCCCTCACCGGGGATCAGGCCACAGCCCCAGCATGTGCCCTGACCAGAAATCAAACCAGCAACCTTTTGGTGCATGGGACGACTCCCAACTGAATCACACCAGCCAGGGCTCAATACCTCTATTTTTTAAGGTAGTACTTATTAACACCCACGAGAGAGAGTGATTTAGTTACTTATATTTACTTTCTTTTCCATTCCCTTTAACAGTCAAAATTTAATAAAGTAAAATTATTATTATTAGACGTTTTGTAGGTTGCAATTGTTCCTTTAAATAATATACTCATTTTGATATTTTTGTTTCATAAATTTGAGTATTGAAACTCTCTCCTAACTGTAAAAGAAGGGTATCTTGCGGAGTGCTGGTAATTAATCAGCTAAGGGGGCTGGGGAGAATATAGTATTTGTTGATGTCCATAAACTGGCATTACGACCAATTATTTCAAGCTACCAGCATGATGTTACTGAGTTAGGACTGGAGCCATCTCCAGCACAAGACTGAATTAGCAACCCAACACTTTCTTCCACCTTTCTCCCTCTTCCAGCTCTTGTGTCAACTATTTTTTTTGTATGACAATGTTGACTATTTATATTTACAATCTACTCTGCCACCGTAACAAAATTTCTCTATTTGTTATCCATTGGTTGATTATAAAAAACTTAAAGCCAATAAATACCACTTATGAAATTATACTATACACATATTGACCAAGAAGTGTTGGAATTATATTTCCATCTCTATGGTTGAATTTCACAGCCCCTGAGTCACTTAGATAAAATTTCCCCCTAGCACCCTAACATAAGGGTCAAATGGACTCCTTTTTCTCAATGGTATCAGATCATTCTACCTGCCTCATACCTTTTAATCAGTTTTAACATATAGCCATTTATTTATTTATTTCCCTCATTACAGTTGATCAAACTGATGAGCTTTCACCAAGGCCTCAAGTTTTCCCATTCTCCCAATCACTCTCTTTCCTGGAGATCACCTACCTTACCCAGTCACCTGCTCTGATCACGGCACTGAACCCACTGGCTGGCTGTGAGCCTGTGTTTCCTTTCAGGGCTTTCTTAGGCTGGATGCACTGTGTCCTGGATCCCATCTCTTCCTCTTTTATTGATGTATTCATATTTTTTCTCTCTCTCCTCCAAACCCTTTGAGGGCAGCCCTAGTAACTTTCTAAGAAGTGCTGTGTGGAAAGCACTTTCTGGGGCTGTGTGTCTGAAAATGTCTTCACTGTGCTTTTTTGCATGTGGTTTAGTTTCACTGGGTAGAGAATGAGAGGTTGAAAATATTTTTTGCTTCACCATTTTAGATGATTGGTCTATTTTCTTCTTGCATCCAAGGTCGCTATGAAGAAGACTAATGTCACACTAACTCATGTATCCTTGTTTTCTAAAACTTTATGAAGTAGCTTTATGAAGATGTATGTGTGTACTCAATACAAAAACATGTGCACCCAATGGGGCCCGTTCAGCAGAATCTTTGTGTCCTTTGTTGTTTCTTTGATACAATTTGCCCCTCAAGTTTCTGTTTTCTTTTTTTGTGAGATTTCTATTAGTTTGCTGCTAGATTTTCCATATTTGTCTTCTCTTTCTTGTTTGCCAGTTCTGTGTGAGTTTGCTTTATATTTTTAGAGAATACAAAATTTATTTCTAGTTGTCTATTAATTTACAACCAAAAATTTAATCTTCCAGAGACCTTTTGTCTTCTCAGTTTATCCTTTCAAAGACATTTTTCTCTTAATGAATGGGTATAATAGTTTCTTTGATTTCTCACTCTGTTCCATAAATTCATTTTCTGTTTCCTCAATTGTGTGTCTTATAGAGACAAGTGTTTTGTTTGGTCATGTGCAATTTTACCTTTTATGCTTTTAGATTCTTTTCATATGTGTGTGTGGGGGGGTGTTTAATCTGTTTTTATTGATTTCAGAGAGAGAAAAGGAGAGGGAGAGAGAAATAGAAACATCAGTGACGAGAGTCATTGATCGGCTGCGTCCTGTACGCCCCCTACTGGGGACTGAGCCCCCAACCCGGGCATGTGCCCTGACCGGGAATCGAACCGTGATCTCCTGGATCATAGTTCAACACTCACTCTGACAGGGCTTTTCGTGTGTTTTTGGGTCCTTGATTGTTCATTTATATTTAAGAAAGAACAACCAAATTCATTATTCTTGGTGTTTTGTGTGTAATCCCACTGCTGTTGAGTTGGGAGTTCTAGGGAAAGGGAAGGTCGGCTTTCGCTTCTACAGCAAGTCTCTTTCTATTGGCTGCATCTTCTTCCATTTGTATTTTGTCAATAGATCTCCTTCTGCTTTTCTTCTAGAATTCAATGGTAGATATAACCTCTTCCCTTTATTTTCTTTACTTTTATGAGTTTATTTTTTTTCCCAGCACTTCTGTTTATTCAACAGTTTCAGGGAAGGACAGGACCTGGGTGCACGTCGAACCTGGAGACCACTGAGCTATTTTTAAATGCCTCTGTTTTCCTAAAGACACCATGCTTTTATCTGATCACCCATCAATCATGTCCTGAAGAGCAAGATCTAAGCAAATGGCCATTACTTCCATCAAATTTCTGCTTTTCTCTTGAAATGCATTATAGATCCTTACCCAAGGTCTGAATGTGGCAGAGAAGGATTAGCTCTTGGGTCCAACAGAAAGCGTTTCTGTTTGACGGTCCTGTCTTTCACATCAAGGACAGGATAGCCCATCTGTTTGGTCCAGGTGTCCATTACTTCTTTCACTGGTAGATTACTTGCCTAAGGTTTAAAAAACATGGAGGGTAACTAACAAATATGGGGAAATAAAAAGAATCAGCTAAATAAGTGATTGATAAATCATTTGTTAATAAAACAAAGAAATATTTGGGGATATACTCTTTCTTACCTCTTCAAGTGCTGCCCAAAAATCTGAAGTTTTTGCATTCTTAAATTTGTATTTTTCCAAGTAAATCTGTATGTGAAAGATAACAAGTACTTTAGAAGTCACCGTTTGCTTTTCTTATACTTCCACAACATGAGCCGAACCCCCAGATATATTGCACTCAAATGTATAATATAGCAAGTGTACCTGGAATGAAAGCCAAATGATACATTGTATGAAAAACATTTTTAAAACACTGTACAAATGCCCTAGCTGGGTTGGCCCAGTGGTTAGAGCATTGGCCCTCGGACTGAAGGGTCCTGGGTTCGATGCGAGCCAAGTGCACTTACTTTGGTTGCAGGTTCAGTCCCCAGCCCTGGGGGGAACTGAGCGGGAGGCAACTAATTGACATGTCTCTCTCAAATCAATGTTTCTCTCTCTCTCTCTCTCTCTCTCTCTCTCTCTCTCCCCCTCCCTCCTCTTTTTCTCTCTCTCTTTCCCCCATCCTCTCTCTCTGAAAAGCAATGGGAAAAGTATCTTTGGGTGATGATTTAAAAAAAAGACAAACAATGGGGGGGAAAGGGACATTTATAATACTTTCAACAATAAAGATAAATTTTAAAAAAGAGAAAGAGAGAATTTCATTTTTTCAGGACAAGTAACATAAGATACTTAAGGTGAGTCAAGTATTCAGCAAACAGTCAACAGTCCACAACATTTCTGATTCACTGTGAAGAGGAAGCCATAATTCTGTGATCTTTATTTAGTGGTGTTGACCTGTCCACTTCTGGCTGCAACCCCAGCCTTCATTTATAGTGATGTTTTCTCATCTCAGACACTATGTGACCCCATCACACACACAGGTGATTGAGGTGATACACGAACAAAACAAGTGAGCTTGGCTCTAAGTCAGGCCTCTGCAAACTTCTATAAAAATCTATATACTAAAGATTTTAAGCATTGTGGGCCACAAAATCTCCATTTCCACTACTCAACTCTGTCTCCCGAGCAGAAAAGCAAACATATTTAAGTGAATGAGCATGGCTGTCTTCCGATAAAGCCTTATTTACACACACTGATATCTGAGTTCTACATAACTTTCATGTGTCTTGAAATAATCTTCTTTAGATTTTTTTTCAGCCATTTAAATCTTTAGAAATAATTTTGTTTGCATACCTTACAAAAATGAGTGGTAGGCCAGATTTTACTCACAGACAATAGTTTACAGGCCCCTGCTCTAAAGAAATGAATATACAGCTTTTTGAGAAATGATGATGGTTGTGGTGGTGGTAGTGGTAGATAAATTGGGGAAATTATTCACCTAAAGAACAAATATTTTTTAAATGCAAATTTTTAACTAGCTGACTTCCCCTTTTGACAATTTTATTCACAAAATCGCTCTATATATGAATTTTCAGCTATCATGTGACATATCCCTAGAGAAGTTCCCGGTCTTCTCCTAATCTCATAATTGAGCACCACCAGTGAGTCTCCAGGAAGCCTCACAAAGCTCCCACTGAATCACTCCTCTGTTACTCTCTGGAGTTGTCCCATTTAAAACATGGAGTCTTTGATAGAAACAGAAGCTTCTTAAGTATTCTTTGAGCCTTCAAAGAAAATAACTAGTGGTTGACTTTGCACATATAATTTTCACTCTCAGTTGCTATAATTTTCAGGAAGCGCTGTACCAAAGTCACATTATCTTCTGAATTCCTCTTATTTTCAACTATAGAGATAAAAACAGCATTAGCTGGACTGCTCCACGAAGCCTGACAGGGCTGAGGCCAGTTTGGAATGTGGCCTTCAGATTTACTCTGCTGGTTAGTTCACCAGTCGGCACTGCCACCAGAGGGCAGGCAAAGGCAGGGAGAAGGAATGACAGGCACAGACTCCATGTCAACTTTGGGTATTCATTCCAGAGTTTGCACAAATCATTCATTCCATCTTAATAAAATAATTGGATAGTTGGAATAGTCATAATTATAATCATAGATGCCTGTTAATGACAAATTTTAGTGAATAGTAGCTTCTTAAAATTAATTTAGAGTTTATCAGTATTTTCACAATGTCTTGAGCTTAGAAATAAGCAATCTTGAAACTAGAAGAGACCTTAAATATTATTTAGTACAGCTCCCACATTTAGGGGCTGAGGGAAGGAAACTGGTGCTTAAAGAGGTAAAGAGATTTGCCTGAGATGACCTTGATGAGAATTCTGAATCCTGGACCAGTTTGTAGAGTTTTTGTCACTATAGTTATTACTATTATTATTACTTACTTATTTGAGAGAGAGAGACATCAATTTGATGTTCTTCTTATTTATGCATTCATTGGTTGCTTCTCATAAGGGCCCGGGCCGAGGATCTAACCTACAACTTTGGCGTATCGGGACAACTCTCTAAGCAACTGAGCTACCCAGCCAGGGCTGTTATTATTATTTTTTTAAAATTGCATTTTCTTGTTTCTACTGAGCTAGAGGCTAAATGGACATTTATATAAACATTATATTAAAGGTACTCATTTTAGACATACAGATGGCCTATAAACATATGAAAAGATGCTCAGTGTCACTAATTGTCAGAAAAATGTAAATTAAAACCACAGTGAGATATCAGCTCACACTTATCAGAATGGCCCCCATCAATAAATCAACCAACAGCCCAGCTGGGCGTGGCTCAGCAGTTGCGCATCGACCTAGGATCCAGGCGATCGGGGTTCGATTCCCTGTCAGGGCACAAGCCCAGTTTCGGGCTTGATCAATGACTCATCATTGATGTTTCTATCTCTCTCTCTCCCCTCCTTTCCTCTCTCTGAAATCAATAAAGATAATATTACTTGGCCATAAAAAGTGAGCTCTTACCATTTGCAACAAACAGAATGGATGACCTAGAGGATATTATGCTAAGTGAAATAAGTCAGTCAGAGAAAGACAAATACCATATGATTTCACTTATATGTGGAATCTAAAGAACAACAACAAAATGACTAAATAAAATTGAAACAGGCTCATAGACACCGAGAACAGACTGACAGTTGTGAGAGGGGAGGGAGTTTGGGGGATTGGGTGAAAAAGCTGAAGGATTAAGAACTAGAAATTGTTAGTCACAAAATAGTCCCAGGGATGTAAAGTACAGCACAGAGAATGCAGTGGGTAATACTGTAATAACTGTGTAGGGTGCCAGGTGGGTACTGGAAATATCAGGGGAACACTTTGTAAAGTATATGATCATCTAAACACTGTGCTCTACACCTGAAACTAATGCAAAATAATGGTAAATGTAAAAAAAGGTACTCATTTGATTTTGTCTAGATTTGTACTTCTGAATGTTCTATATTAAGAAATTTCCTTCTTCACCTTGAAAAATCACAATTCCAGTCAAAATTCCACAATGACCTAGGTCAACCAATAATAGTCTCTCATCAGGTGGTATCAGTGAGCACGAAAGGAAGGCGACAATGTTTCCATTACTAGTACCACAGGAAGGGAAAGAACACTTTCCAGCTGAGCCATCCCCGTCTTACCAGGGGTACTGCTGTAACCAGGAGGAAAAGGAAGGATGGATATGCTTCTCAGCCCTTATTTCATGACCATATTCTAGGAATGTCCCATTACCTATTAGGTGTTTTTGTTTTATGTACGAGCACAGCCTTAAAGATTTTCCAGTTGATGGTTTTGTTATTTCCCCCCTCATTCTGTATGTGCTTTGCTGTCTAACCTGGGCTTGGGGAAAGGTTTTGAGCATGAATGAATACAGCTGGCCATCCCTAGGTTTAGTGCCACAACTGGTTAGCTAAAGAGTCACTTTGGGCATAAAGTTAGTATTTGCAAGGGAAAGATCTTGAACTATACCACAGATTGTGATAACTCAACGAGGGATTCTGTTTGGATACTTGAACTATGTGAAGGAAATGTTCCAGTTGGTTCGAGAGCTTATTGAAGCTTATTGAGTGTGGCTTATATTGTTGATATACCAATTTCAAATACTAGCTAGTGTCTGAAAATGAAGGGAAAAGAGTTCATGGTCTGCATTTTTTGGGGTAAATTCACTATAATAGTAAGAAAAATTATCTATTCTTTCTAGTTCAGCTTCTAGCACCATCTATAGTCATAGTTAGGGTTAAGGAAGGCGGTTTTAACTTGAAAAATATTAGTTTTAGGCAGGACTGGGTTTTTAATTCATTATACCCCAGACACTGGGTTAAAGAATATGCAACAGCATTACTGAATTATTAGAATAGCTACTTACTTTTAAAGACTCTTTTGGTATTTATCTAAAACAATTAAATATGGAAAAGCATTTAATTTAAAGTCAGCTTTGAAGAGTCCAAGAATGTGTTATTCATGAATTTAATTTAGAATGAAAACCATGCAAATGGAATTATAACTTAATTTTTAAATAGGAATTGTCTGTTTATTTCTAGACTCTATATTAGTTATTATAGACCACTCATTCATTCAAGGAACATTTTTGGGATCTCCTAGCGTGTGATGCATTCTGTAGGCACTGGAGTGGATGCCAGGATCCGGATGACAGCGTTCCCCACGAGGGGTGCCTTCAGCGGGAGAAGATACGATGAAACTTGAAGTTGAAGCTCACAGAAAACTTACAAGATGTTCTAATGCGCATCTAAGAACAAACACTCAGCTTCTCCCTTTCCACCTGATGCCCACACAGACACTATCGATGCACAAAAGGAGGGAACGGTACTGATGCGCTCCCTGAATATTTCTTAATTCTTGGTCTTCTTACTTTAACAGTGGCCGGGCATTTTCGTATTGGGTCGAAGGGGGCCATTTCCTCTTGGGGCAGTGTAGGAAGCACTGACGCCCCAGAAGCGGTGGTGGTGAGAGTCAGAGGTCTGCGGGACAGGCCCGGCCCTGGGAAGCCACGGCACGCATGCTCCGCGGGAAGTGACAGGGCCACTGCTCTGACCTGCGCCCCACGTTACGGGCTGGACACCATCTGCCTAACTGCCGAGGACACCAGGGGAGACGGAGGTGGGAGGCAGACACCAGCAAGGCGGGTCCATGTCCAGGCCGCTGCGGGGCCCACTGCGGACAGGGTGAGGGCCACATTGTCGCTACTTGGTACTATAAGACCCTGAGACAACTGGCTTAGAGTCTGCTAGAAGGACAGAGTGAAACCGAAACATGTGATGGGAGAAATAAGCTTGAGTGGGATATGTGAACTGCTTCAGAAAGTCTATTGTCATTTCCATTTCCAAAGGAAGCAGGCCCTTTGTATCCACCGACTCCACCCTACTAGGAACGTTTACCTTAACCATTTTCAAATCCAGTCATAAGGAAAAAGCCTTTCTAAAACCCGTAAGAGAAGACTTTAATAGATAGGTTTATATTTTTAGGTCACGTTGCTACAGACTAACTTGTCTTCCCCAGAAATTCACACTTTGAAGTCCTAATCCTCAATGCCAATGTAACGGTAACTGGAGGTGAGGCCTTTGGGAGGGGTATTTAGGTTGAGATGGGTCAGTGTCCTCATAGGAGACACAAGCTATCTCCCTCTCTCTGCCATGTGAGGACACAGCGAGAAGGTGGCCATCTGCAAGCCAGGAAGACAGCCCGAGCCCAAATGTGAATATACGGCACTTTCATCTTCGCCCCCTGAGCCTCCAGAACTGCGAGAAAATAAGAGTCTGTTGTTCAGGCCACTCAGTCTGTGGCATTTTGCAGACCCACCCGCAGGTAAAGGAGATACAAAAAACCCAAAACAGACGAAGTCATTTGTTTAAAATACCCCATGAAACTTTTGCCACAGGGTAATTACTGTGTAGGCACTTAAGTGGATGTGAAATCACTTTTTAATGTTTTATTATTTACCCCTGAGTAAGGAAAGTAAAAGTTAAAAGGGAATTACCCTTAATTAATTATATTATCTTAACATTCATCAGCCGCATATCGATGTAGTTTACTTTTAATATCATTAAAAATAAAAAACCATACCTGACATCCTCTTTGAAATTTCTGTGGTGTTATCCAGTCTTCAATCATCCTCAGAATGGAAGCTCCCTGTGATGGAAAAGAATGAGAAATTAAACTAATAAAAGACACGTAAGGGACAAATATCAGTAATTACTGTGGTGACTAGTATTTGATGATTATATTTGTGAGACTTCTTGAAGAGGATTCTGCTAAATTACATGGTTATAGCTTTGTGACTTTAGGGAAACAATGCCCCTTGGCCCGCCCCCTGCACCTGTGCATCTGAAATAACTTACAGGTCAAGAGAAATCGAAATGGACAAAATACCCAGCATTTCAGAGACTTGAGGTTCAAGCAATTATTGCAGTTCACACAATGAACCAGCAGAGGGGGCCTTTTTAATGAAAGGGAAGGAGAGAACGTTTCAGAAATGCTGTGTTCTTTCACGAAAAAGAGAAGCGGTTTCAGGATGCAATTTTGTCTACTTATAATGTACATTTCAATACTTGAAAAAGAATTATATTTAACAGAGGGAAGTAGATATTTGAGAAACTACCTTGTCAAATAGTATAATATAGATGACAAATTGATTAATTGATAGATAGATGATAGATGGATAGATAGATAGATGATAGATAGATGATAGATGATAGATAGATAGATAGATAGATGATAGATAGATAGATAGATAGATAGATAGATAGATAGATAGATAGATAGATAGATAGATAGATGATAGATAGAGATAGATAGATATAGATAGATAGGTGATAGATGATAGATAGATGATAATAGATAGATAGATGATAGATAGATGATAGATAGATGGATAGATGATAGATAGATGATATAGATGATAGATAGATAGATAGATAGATAGATAGATAGATAGATAGATAGATGATAGATAGATGATAGATAGATGGATAGATAGATAGATAGATAGATATAGATAGATGATAGATAGATGATAGATAGATAGATAGATAGATAGATAGATAGATAGATAGATAGATAGATGATAGATAGATAGATAATTTAGGCATAAAATCCTTCCCTTCAAAAGTGTCTTATCTCGGGGTTTTCTTTAGTCTGAAGAATCTGATGAATCCCCCTGCTCTCTACATTCTTTTCACATGGTATAATATTAGCACTAAAATTTCCTATTAACAGAATTTTAAATCAATGTTCAAGTAACTAAGCAGAAAAACATTTAAGCTAGTATTTTTTTACTATAATTTATTGAGCACTATAAATTATTTTTGTACATAGAAGAATTAGAAACATCTATTTATTTCTGACCTAATATCATAAACCCATGGAGTACCCAGGACTCAGGAAAAAAACTGACTCAATTAATATAAGCTTCCTCTTGTGAGTTACTGGAATATACTCTGGACTGGAAACTTTCATTTTAACAGAAAGATGAAAAAGAATCACTGACAATGTGAAAGAAATAAAGGGAGCCTGAAAATGCCATAGGAATAGGTGAGAGAAAAAGACAAAACAGATGATGCTGTATATTTCAAATACTAGTATATAGAAGGCTTTTCTTTTACTCCAGTCAATTTTATCTAACATGCACTTTAATAATTATAATATTTTTTCTTATATAAAACTTTAGGTTATCACTCAGAATAACAAAATGTATTAGTTTTCAGTGGCTTTTGAGCAACTTAACATAGTGTGTAAACTCTAAGAAGCTGAGGTGGAAAAATCACAAAATTATGCTGCATTCAGGTCTGGACCTGTTTAGAGAGGAAGCTATAGGACGTGTTGTGGAAGAAAATGGGCAACAGAAACCTCTGGGTCACTACAGATTTTTCAGCCACTTTTCATAGAATTATAATGGATAAAACTGCCCCGTTTACAACATGTTAACAAAGTCATCATTAAATCTTATCTAAAATCAGGTAAGAGTCATTCCTCCAAACTGAGATGGATTTAAATACTTATTATAAGCACTAAAGGATTCTAGTAGAAAAGGTGTCCACATTTATGGCATTTCTTGTTGACCACGTGGGGAGAAAAAGATCTACTGCCTTTAAAAAAAATCAAATAAAACAATTTAAAACTTGAGGCTTAAAGTGTAAATGTTCAATTATCAGAATGAGAGCTGTAATAAACAAAAGTAGAAAGAGAAATTTGAAAAAATCTGCTTCAAAATCCTGAGACAGTGATCAGCATTGATCGGTTTCGCTGAAGAGTAGCTATTGAATACTTGGCACTCAGGGTAAGTCCTACAGTGTTTCCAAAGCCCATTCACATAATCTAACCCTCTTACTGTCATTTTGGGGCATTTACTGAAACAAAAGTCACTAAGCAGGAAGATATGAAAAACTATGCCATATTTTCCCCACCTTGCTGTAGGATATTCCATCAAAGGCAGATGTTATTTCATCAGGATTGGTCACGTTGACAACAATTGGGTGTGAAGACATCAAAGAATCATCCTCTTGTACAGGAAGCACATCTTCAAGCAACATCTGGTCCCGCTAAAATGACAGAAAGAGCCAAAGAAATGAAGTGCTTCCTTTACACTGTTCATATTTCAGCATCATGTATATAACACACAGTGGGGGAAATAAACATGAATGACTTCAATTATTTAAAACAAACATTAGGTGTTCAAATTAATCCTATTTTACACTAGTTGGTCTACACTGATTCTATTATCTACTCCTGTTTTTAACTCCTTTGACTTGCCTCTCTATTTCAGGCCAAGAAGACACAAGCATCTGTGAATTCTGTTTCTGGCTTTCGGACACGTGCCGAACTTTTCAAGCCCTGTTTCCATATCTGTGCAGTGGGAATATCACCTCACAGATTTGCTCTGAAAATTAAGTGAGGAAACACACTGACTTACCAAAAATTGATGTTTGGGTTTTAAAAAGAAAATTCGTCAACTAATCATTGGAATTTGGATGATATATAATTAATTGAAGAAAACATTAACTTTTGCTTTAGTTCTAATTAACAATCACCTTCTCATTCCAGTCCTGTTTTCTCACCAAAATAGAGTTGTTGAGTGGTCTAGAGCTGTAGTCAGAATTCCTCAGTTCAAAGCTCAGTTTTCCCATTTTCTCAACATGTAAGTTTAAATAAATTCCCTTACCTGTTAGATAGGGTAATGATGGCATTTAGTTTTTAGAACTGTGCAGCTGATTCAATGAGCTAATGCAGTTGGCACAGTACCTGGCATAGAAGGAAAACTTAACACAGCTGCTATTGTTATTTTGATCCTTTATCAATTAGATTCTAAAATCCAACTTTTTAAAATCACTATAATAAAAAAAAAAAAATCAAAATTTTTATTGGACTTACTGACTTAAAAATATTAGTTTACATTTTCTGATTTCGTGATTTCCTTTTATAATAGGCAAGATACTATTGTCAATCAAGGTAAACTGTGAGGAATTAAGAGAATAAACTTTTCAAATGAGGACTTAGAAGTACAGAGCTTCCAAGTGCACAGAAATATATTTCTGCCTGAGGTTACAGAATATTAGAGTGATGACTGTCAAGTGAGGACTGTCAATCAAGGTAATTATGACTTGGACTTTTTTTCTGTCCCTGTAAAACATTTAGGTAAGTAGACAGAATCCTGTTCTCAGTGTCAGAAAATTTGACTCTGGTCTTAGTTGTGCTACCAATTGTCTGTGTGACAATGGAAAGTTATATTCCCTTCCTGAGCATCGCATTTTCACCTGTAAAATGAGGCTCCACTATTGTGGTACTTACCAACCTCTCTTATGGTGCATCTTTATCTGTCCTCTCCACCCACAAGACACTAATTTGGGAACTCCTTAAGGGCAGAAATTTTTTATTCAGCTTTGGGTTCTTTATAGTGTTTACTGAATGAGGAATGGATGAAGAATGAATGAGTTGAATCATGTGATTAAATTTCATTTAAGAGCTGCTTACTAAATTCTTCTGGAATTTAATTGGTGTTTTTGAAACACTAAAATTGGAATGTTAAAATATTATGGATTATATATAACAGCATTAAAATGTTATAATTTCTTATAATATCTTGCTACAAGAAGGACATTAGGTTACTTTAAAGAAAATAAAAGACAATTGTTTTTCATTTAATAGCTTAATTTCAATAAATTATGAAATCAGCAATTTTCAGTATAGATGAGTAGTTCTCAATCAAAGGATTACATTTTTGTCCTCCAAGAGGCATCTAGAAATATGGGAAGGCATTTTTGGTTTTACAACTGGAATGGGAAGATTACTGGCATCTAGTAGATATAGTAGGTAAAGGCCCAAGATGCTGCTAAATATTCTACAAGACACAGGACAACAGCCCACAATAAAGAATTATCTGGCCTAAAATGGCAATAGTTTCATGGTTTAAAATGCTTATGTAAATTATATTTATAAAGAAACAGCTATTACAAATTAACATTCACTTTTTAAAGTACTAAGTTGTGGAAACTGTAAGGGCTTCAAGCATTTAACATTGTCTTTTTATTCTGTCCAGCAGAGGGCAGTAGTCTATACAGAACACAGCTGTAATTTCTCTCCTTGCACACATCTACAAGCTTATTCTCTCATATATACAGATAAGAATGCTTTCACTATCTAAATATAAATACAAACAGATCTAGCTTTTTGGAAAGAAGTATCTGTAGAGTTCATAGAAGCTTCTATTCCAGTCCCCTCAGGGACACACAGTATAATAATAGTAATTACATTTACAGTTTGGGAGCTTTTAAACTGAACTGACTCAGAAAGGATATGTAACTTGCTCAAGGTCACATTCCCTGTAAAGCATCTAAGAAATGATGCATCTAGGATTTGAACCTGAATTGAACTAAGTTTATGCTTTTCTCTCTTTGTCACACTATTTCAGTGACCTGTGAAAAGTCAGTCATTTGCAAAATTAGGCTTAGACATTTTTCAAAGGGTTAGCACTACAGATACTTCCTTGAACACAGGGTTGGCATTGTCTAAGCTAGCTATTTTTTCCCCACCTTGACACATGTTTTTGAGTGACTCTGTCAAGGATATACTCAGACCCTGGTGGTCAGCTGCCTTCCAGGGCCTGGCCATAGGCTCTGAGCGAGGTACAGTTGAGTATAACCATCTGGCTCCACCCCAATCTCACAATGGAATTCCCAATTCACCACTTCCTTGGCTTAGGACTCAGGGTCATAGTCCACATGCTTCCATCTGCTTTTGCATTAGAAAACTAAGATTTGGAGTTTATGTGTTTAGCACTCACCATTTGCCAATTTTTTTCTGCATGGTTTACTCCCAGGAACTCAAAGAAGGAAGCGAAGCCTTCATTTAGCCACAAGTCTTCCCACCAGTCCATGGTCACAGTGTTTCCAAACCACTGAAATGATAAGCAACAAAGTGATAGTTAAATTCTTGTGCCTTTGGTAGAGGCCTAGAAAATTTCAATACATTTATTTGCTCATGTAAATTTTGTCACTTGAGACAGAAGTGGTAGGCTTTCTTAGCACTTATCTCCTGGTTTTAAAAAGATCTTAAGCCCAGCCAGGCGTGGCTCAGCAATTGAGCATCAGCCTAGGATTTAGGCGATCGGGGTTCGATTCCCGGTCAGGGCACATGCCCGGGTTGCAGGCTGGATCAATGACTCTCTCATCATTGATGTTTCTATCTCTCTCTCTCCCTCTTCTTTCCTCTCTCTGAAATCAATAAAGATATATTAAAAAATAAATAAATAAATAAATAAAAACATCTTAAATTTTCCTGTTTCTTGCCATTATTTAGGTATTACTAGGAATATTCAAAGTTGTAGGTAGGCTTCTTGTATGTTCACTAAAGGCAAAACAATGTGTCTTAAAAGTATCTCTATGGTAAAATATTTATTAGAGCTAAGAAAGACTTTCAAGCAGGGTTTTCTGAGTTGGCTATTTTTAATTCGCTAAGCTAAAATCTATTTCAATTATTACTGTGGTCTAAACCATGTTTTAAAATTTGATGCTAAGAATCTATACCTGATGCACAAGTTCGTGGGCAACCACTGTGGCCACCCTCTGCTGGTTTGATGAGGCTGATTCCTGGGGGTCATAGAGCAGGTTTGTTTCTCTGTACGTGATGAGCCCCCAGTTCTCCATAGCTCCGGTGCCAAAGTCTGGAATAGCGATCTTATCTATGGAAAAAGAAAGAGTCCAGCGAGAAGTACATTCTTTCCATTTGTTCATAACATTTCTTAATAACCTACGTTCTCTGGATGAATGTATTTTTAAAAATCTAAAAATAACTTTTCAGTCTTCATGCACTCAAAATTTCCAGGCTCTTTTCCTGTTGGCTTCAGATATCAATGTGTCTTGTTTCTTAATGGCAGTTTTATTAATTACACATTTTGACTAATGGCTATGCTCTTTTCAAGCCCTCTGTAATTGTTCCTCTTTGTGCTTTCATTTTTATTAGCTCAAAATCATTTTCACTTAGATAATACAGAGTATCTGTTTGGTGGATAAGCTGTGAAAAATTAAGATAATAAAGTTTTCAAATGAGGACTTAGAAGAGGTTCCAAGTGCACAAAAATATATTTTTATCTAAGGTAACAGATTAGAAAATATAAATTCTACTTTTTCCCTAACTCTGTACAATTTGAGATCAACCTGATTCCTTACAAATCAAGTAATTTACCAACCACTTGTATGGATTAAGTTAGCTGGACCAAGATGGAATTGAACATATTCTCTCTAAATTCCCTTCCAGGTCTAAAATGTTGAATTCTATCATAACTTCCTATTCCTTATTTTTGTGGGGCCTATAATCTTAGACATATTATCTGACAGGAAGAGGCAGTGTTGATTAGTTCTATGTTAAGTCCAAAAACAGAAAATATTCTGCTTGATTACTGGACAGAATTCTCCAGTTAATAAACTATAATAAGAATATAATTTATTTATCATTACACAGAACTTACATGAGGCACATAAATAAAAATAAATTAAAATTTCATCTAATATATAAGAAAGGCCTTTTCTGGTTGAAATAAAGATTCTTAAAGCATTTTATAGAGGAATCAAAATGTATATATCACATATGAAGGTCAAGATTATAGCTGTAGTTTCCTTTTCATGTTATCTTCATTCTTAGGTTTGGTTATTCTTTTCATAAGAATACCACTTAAAAGCTAGAGGAGGCCCAGCTGGGCGTGGCTCAGGGGTTGAGCATCGACCTAGGATCCAGGAGATCACAGCTCGATTCCCGGTCAGGGCACATGCCTGGGGTTGTGGGCTCAATCCCCAGCCGGGCATGCGGGAGGCAGCCGATCAATGACTTTCTCATTATTGGTTTCTCTCTCTCTCTCTCTCTCTCTCTCTGTCTCTCTCTTTTCCTCTCTGTGAAATCAATAAAGACATATTAAAAAAAAAAAAGTAGAGAAGTATTTCCCACAAGGGCCAATATTTTCCATGGTATTATGGAGTATAATCTAATTTGGGGAGTATAATAAATGCAGAAGTCATCTCTAAGGAAAGTCTAAGATAGAGAATATTGAAAGGATTGAAATGCAGGTAGAAATATGAAGGCAGGGAAGGAGGAAGAGAAGTTGTAGTAGTTAGTAGAAGTTGTAGCAGTTATTATTGTAGTAGTTATAGTAGTAATAATAGTTGCAGTAGTAGCAGTACTTGCAGCAATTGTTGGAGTAGAAGTAGTGGTGGTGGTGGTGGTGGTGGTGGTGGAGAGGAAGGGACAAAGCAAGGAGAAGAGAGAAATAAATTGGTGCGATTTCCACCTCCAAGGTTTTCTTGGGTGGTACAAGTGAGATAAAGAGACTTTAAATTGATGTGCTGAACATTTTATTAAACATTATTCTGATTTTGATGGAAAGTTGTTTCTTTTCCTGTCTCCTCTATTGATAGTAGTTGCTGAGCAATCAAAAAAGAAATTGGATCCACTGCCATTGAAGAGAAAATCAGGCATCTATGAGCTTGCTTAGAGCCACAGCCATTCCCATGTAGAGAATCTGGCATCCCAGGCGCTTGGCATCGAGAATTATACCAAAATAAGGGCAGAAACAGTAAGAGAGAAGCCAAGTGTTGGTTGCTTTGTTTCCTTGTCACCTTTATTTCATCCCTACAGACATCAATGTGGGTGTTCCATTTAAAGTCTTTGCTAATACCATTCAAGCTTACTAATAAAGAATTTCTGCTATTAATGGAAGTATCATATCAATATCATTTTTTTAAATATATCTTTATTGATTTCAGAGAGAGGAAAGGAGAGGGAGAGAAACAGACAGAAACATCAATGATGAGAGAGTCATTGATCAAGCCCACAACCGGGCATGTGCCCTGACCAGGAATCGAACCCTGATTGCCTCGATTCCAGGTCGACGCTCAACCGCTGAGCCACGCCCGGCCGGGCACCATTGTTTCATTTTAAGTGCTGGAGAATCTAGAACTAGTCTTGTACAACAATAGAAAGACTGGAGGCACATGGGGCTTCGGCAGCCTCATTTATTCCTCTTATTTCCCAACTCACTGATGGTAGGGAGGCAAGTAAGCTGTTAGGATGGGTACTAATTTTGAAATTAACTGACCTAGATTGCTATTTCTGGCTCCATCATTATGAACATCTGCAGTTTTGTGCAATACCATACTTTAATTTTTATTTGGAGATAAAAGACTACATATTTATCAGGTAAGAAGAGAGTATCAACATTATTCTTGGAGGAACCCAAAACGGATTCTTTCCACACCTCCTAAGTATTAGGCACATACTGTAGGCATAAACGAAAAAGACAAGGATGAGTATTAACTAAGGACGATAGAACTGGAGGAAGGGAGTTAACTTAGGCAAAAATAAAAGCAATATTAAAAATAAGAAAATAAAAAATGATTCTCACCTAATTTAGGAAGCGCGTACTCCATAGCGAAGTATTCTTCATAATAATCAAACACACTTTGAGTTATGTTGGCAGCATATTCACCTGTGTGCTTTTGCTCTGGCTGGACATACACAGTAAGCTGTTAAACAAAACACAAACATTCCGTGAAATGACTCTTCATTTGGTAAAGCACACGAAGTAGTGGAAAGAAGGTGGGCTTTAGAGCCAAATAAACCTATATGAATCTCAGTTCTGCATGGACAAATCTCTTCACGTCGCTGAGGCTCATGTGGAAAGTGAAAAAATACTGCATAGTTCACTGAGTGATTTCAATGGCTAGAAATAATTTAAGGCAATGGTTGGCATACTGTTCAATACATTTTTTAAATGTTATTGCTTTTTTCCATTTAGAACATATATTGCCATTTTAATGTCTATGTATCTATGTATCTACCCATCTATCCATTTTCCTATCTACCTACCATCTATCTATAATCTATCAATCGATCTATCATCTATCTATCATCTCTGTGTAATTTGTCTTTGAGGAAATCAATCATGTGATCTTTCTCATCTAAAGAGCCCTTGGAGCTCGATCCCCAGTTGGGGGCGTGCAGGAGGCAGCCAATCAATGACTCTCTCATCATTGATGTTTCTCTCTCCCTCTTCCTTCCTCTCTCTGAAATCAATAAAGATATATTTAAAAAATAAAAAAATAATAAATAATAAAGAGCTCTTGGATACATGTTTACCATAGGCTCTTTAGATGAGAAAAATGACATGATTGATTTGTTCTATTAAATCAATAGAATAAATTGTTCTATTCTATCCATCACTACCCAAATGACTGTTTTGATATTTTAGCTATTCTATTCCAAGAATCTAATATATGCTGATTCAAAATTTTCTTGAGAGGGAGGCACCTTGATAAGCTACATCATTCTCTAAATCTTTAAACCAAGTATAGATACCCTCAAAACCAATTCTAAGCACTTATGACCCACAAGAGCCAACACAATGTTGAAAGAGGAAAAACAAAGTTGGAGGACTGATACTATCTGATTCCAAGATTTACTATAAAGCTCCAGTAATTAAGACAGTGAGGTATTAGCAAAAGAATACACACATAGATAAATATAACACAATAGAAAGACCAGAAATAGACCAACATAAATATAATCAACTGATCTTCGACGAGACAGCAAAGGCAATACAATGGAGCAGGACAGTTTTTTTAAAAAGCAAATAGTGCTGCCCAGCCGGTGTGGCTCAGCGGTTGAGCATCAACCTAAGATCCAGGAGATCGAGGTTCGATTCCCAGTCAGGGTACAAGCCCGGGTTGTGGGCTCGATTCCCAGCAGGGGGCATGCAGGAGGCAACAAAGACTCTCCTTCATTATTGATGTTTCTGTATCTCTCTCCCTCTCCCTCTCTCTGAAATCAATAAAAAATATATATATATTTTTAAAAGTGCCTAAACTGAACATACATGTGCAGAAAATAAAATCTTTCACAAAAATTAACTCAAATGGATATTGACCAAAATGTAGAATATGCAATTATAAAACTCCTAAAAGATAACACAGGACAAAAACTAGATGGCCTTGGATGTAAAGATGACTTCTTAGATACAACACCAAAGGCACGATCCATGAAAGAAATAATTGGCAATATGGACTTTAGTAAAAACTTCTGTCCTGTGAAAGATAATATCAAGAGAATGAAAAGACAAGCCACAGGCTGAGAGCAAATTATTTGCAAAAGACACATCTGATAAAGGTATGTTCTCCAACATATACAAAGAATCCTTAAAACTCAACAAGAAAACAACCAGATTAAAAAATGGACCAAGGACCTTAACAGATACCTCACCAAAGAAGATATACAGATGGCAAAGAATATATGAAAAGATGCTCTACATCACGTGCTATCAACGAGATGCGAATGCAAAAACGAGATACCGCTACACACCTACTAGACACTACACACCTACTAGAAGGCCGAAATCTGGAACACCGACACCACCAAGCGCTGGTGAGGAGGAACAACGGGAACTGTCACACATGCTGTCGGGAATGTAAAATTTACAGCCACTTTGGAAGACAGGACAGCAGTTCCTACAAAATATACTCTTACCGTATGATCCAGCAGTCACTCTCTTTGGTATTTACCCAAAGCAGTTCAAAAGATGTCCACACAAATACCTGCACTTGGCTGTTTACAGCAGCTTTATTCATAACTCCCCAAACTTGGGAGCAACCAAGGTTGTTTCCTAGCAGGTGAATGGATAAACTGTGGTACATCCAGTCAATGGGAAATTATTTTGTTTAAAGAGAAATAAGCTATGGAACTACGAAAAGACAGGGAGAAAACTTAAATGCCTATTACTAAATGAAAGAAGTCAATCCGGAAAGGCTACATCCTATATGATTCCAACTCAGTGACATTCTGAAAGAGACAAAACTATAGGGACGGTAGAGCGATCAGTGTTTGCCTGGGGTGGGGGGCGGGGAGGAAGGGAGGAACAGGTGAAGCACAGGATTTTAAGGGCAGCGAAAGTGCTCTGTATGATATAATTATATATGTGCGTGTGTGTGTGTGTGTATAATTGTACATTTATTGACACCCATAGAATGTATAAGCAAGAGTGAACCCTGAAGTAAACTATGGACTCATGGACTTTGGGTATTATGATGTGTCAATATAGGTTCATCCTTGGTTAAAAAAAAAAAGATACTAGTATGTGAGGGAGCAGAGGATATATGTGTAATCTTTGACCCTTCCCTTAATTTAGTTAAATCAATTTCATTGTAAACTAAACTTACACACTGCTCTAAAAATGTCTTTTTAAAATTGTTGTGAAGGCTTTAAATAAAGTATATTTGCTGAATTTAAGAAATGATTCAAAACCCTTAAGTAAAGCAAAAGATGCAGTCTTCTGGTTAGCTCCAGCCCAGATACCTAACCAAAGTAAGTGACTTATTATTTTTTTTTTTTTTAAATTATGTCTACTTTCCTTCTATATTATTTCAAATGCATCGCTACTTCTGGTTTTCGCTTAGGCACACATCTGAGCCGTCCTTTCTGGGAAGCGAAAGACAATGGCGAGGCCAATCGTCTCAAGGGCGAGTCCTGAGGGGCCACCCCCGGAGTTGCCGGCGCCAGCTCACTGTTCTCGCTTCCGCTGGGCAACTGGCACTCTGTTTTATCTGCGTAAGTGAAGATGCGATCGTCTTTATCTCCAAAGGCAACACAGCTCCCTCAATGATCATCCCAACATTCTCTGAGGCTTTTCTTTTCTTTTTAAATTTGCCGTAAGTGGTGATACATCTCCTCTCGGCCCCCCTGTCCTGCAAGGACATGCATTTTCCAAGAGGTTGAATGAAACGAAGGGTCCAGCGGGGGGCCACTGAACAGAGCAAAGGTAACTGCCCCGCATGAAACCAAAACCGTCGCGTTCGGACAGCACTGCCACGTTGCAAATGGAGCTTCTCAGAATTTTTCATCTGTGAACTAATTAGTGTGACAAAACCCCCTCCGAATTCCCACCACGTCTGTTGCTCGCCATTAAACACTTCAGGAAGGGCGGCCCCTCTGGACTCGCTCTGCTGCTGTCTACACTCTACTTCTGTGCGGCACGTAACATGTGGAGGGTGAGAGGGCTGAGAAAGGGGAGGGGGGTCACCTGAGGCCTCCCACCCCACCTGGAGCACTGTGGGGGGTGAAAGACAATGTGCTCTCTCACCCAGATCTCATTTCCCACGCCGGTGGGCTGACTCCCTTCAGCAGAATGCCGCTGAGGCCATACAATCCAGTTTCTCTGACTCTCAGCATTTCTGTCGTTGGCAGCAACAGGAACACAGAGTCCTTGAGCGGGACTGATGTAATGTAAACTCAATCAAGACAAAATAGTCCCTTTCTCTTTTGTTTCTGAGAAACACCACCCCACAGAACTATGTCCTGTCTTTGCATCACCTGTGAGCCACCACTCTTATCTTGAAGGCTCATAGATCACATCTATGACCATTGCTTTCATCAGCTGAGCGAGGCGACAGCACGATATTAACCTCGGAACGTCATTAGCGAAGCGGGCCTGGGAGTGTGTCCTCTCTGCCGTAAATCACAAGCACGCTTTTACTCTCAGGGCGCTGCCAACGTGCCAGCATTGCCTGCTCTCTGGGGCCTCACAGGAGTTTCTGCGGCATCGTTCCACAGCAGAAGGCCTGTGATGTTTGGATTTGGAGATTTCAAAAGTATCCTCTGTCCTCGTGCCTTCATTCAGCTCAGCCCTTCTGCTCTCTGACCCCGTCTTCCGCCCGGGCTCCGCCTGCACCCCCCTCTCCTCTCTGCGGGCTTCCGACGGGGGCTGGCACCCCTCCATCATCTGCTAAGCCTCAGCGCTCTGTCCGTGACAAAGATCAGAAAATTGGCCCTGAACTGCCATCGTGTTTTAGTAAGAACTGTCGTCTTTCAGTTTACACGCTTGCTCTAAGGAGAGGGCTTTTCAAACACATTCAAACGGCACAGAGAGGGGGCAGGCAGGCTCCGGGGCTCTGTTCCTTCTTACCGTCGAAAAGGGTCGTGTACGGATTATTCAAGGACTCTACCGAAGGTTACACATAAAGTTTATACAAGACTTATGACTTTATGTATACACTTTATACATAAAGATGAAGTTTGTTAGACTTCAAGAACCTAACTTGTATGCATATATTTTCAGTTCTTAAAAACAGTAAATTCCCTAAGCAAACTGGGCCATCGAGGTAGGCCCCCGCCGGACACCGTTAGTCATGCCTCAAACCACTGAACCTGCTGAGCCGGCGCTTTCTAAGGCCGTGTCCAGCTGACCGTTCTTGTGCGGGGCCTGACACGCCTGCGTTAGCATTGTTGCTGCTGCTTTTCTCTGATCGTGTTGGAACCTACGGTAAAGAATCGTTTTGGAATTCTTAATATTTTCCCTTCCGTTCAAGTGTCTCCAGGGCTTTAAGAAACCGGATGTAAGCCCTGATTCATGAACGGTCACTGTCACTCCCTTTATGTGTCCTTTTGACAATGATTAGACACACCAGATCTCCCTCGCTTAGAACAACCTAATGAAGCCATTCAATGATTATTAGGTCTCTGAAACCAAAACCAAGGAGAAAGCCCAGGAGTGTAATCAGCATGATTAATTATCAGCTTTACTGAGTACTTAAAAATTTCCAGGTAATATAGCTTTTCTCATATAGTGTCTCACTCTATATATCAATTCTATGCATCTGACATTATTATTAATAATAGAACATAGTATTTTGCATCACTGATAACTTTACCCCAATCCTTTTACTAGTCCAGCTTCTACAAGTATAAAGTTGAAAGAGCTCTGAAAATCAAAAAACTTTTTACATGTTCAAAATAAACTAATTTGGCATTATCATCTAATCCGAACTGATAGGAGTTTTTTTTAAAAATAATCTTTATTTTTCTCTCTATGAAAATATTGCTGCAGAAATATTACTGTTTGATTACAAGGTGCTGCCCCAGATCCCCCTGTAGTTAATAATAGAGTATTTTTACCATATCACTTTGCACAAATCTGAATTCCAACATTCAACTAGCCACAGGGATTTTAAATAAGGTTGTAAACGCTAATTAAAATTTGAGTTTGAAGAGTTTTAAAAATAAACTTCCTCATTGTATACATGAGAAAAATGAAGTCTAAGGCAGGCTTGTTTTTAACTATATCAAACTGCCTCTTGTCTCTATTCCCACCAAGGAAACCCGACTTCCTCTAGCTGCAAAGTGAGCTAACTACTGTGCCCATCTCACAGAACTCTTGTGAGCATCAACCACACTAATGCCTACGCAGTGCTTGGCACGTATGAGTTTCACGTGGCTTATCAAGAGCATTGGTATCATTAGAGATAATACACAGAATTATTAACCTCTGTGACTTTCTCTGTCTGTACTTCCCCATATGTTGGGGATCTCCACACTGTGGTATCCACGTTACCATTAGAAACATTAGGAGAATGCAGGGGGGAAAAGGAAAAGTTAAGTTTTTTACTTCCAAAATACACTTTTCATGCTCACACAATAAATTTGAAAACCAAAACCATTTGATTTGTAAGAGCCCATTTGGAAAGGCTTTTAGCAATAAAAACAGAAGGCCAAGAAAAATGCAAACCAAAGAATAGACTGCAAACCAAAGACAGATTGGAAATAAAATAGAGTGAAATCTAGATATAGCTTTGTCTCAAAAAAACCCCCCAAAAACAAAAAACTAGGTAAAAGTCACCTCGGCCAGGAGAGAGGTAGTAAGTACACTTGATGGCACAAGAATCTGGAAGGGGGTGTGTTAGGGTCTGAGGTGAAGGTGCCGCTGAACTTGGAAAGACCACGGGAACAGAAAGGGATCAGCTTGAACAGACTGACAGCCACCACGGCCACTGTCCCCGGTCAGCAGCCGGTCAGTGGGAGCACTGCAGGTGACAGTGCCCTGGATCCACGCCCTCCCTGTACTCTTCTGCTGAGCATCTTCTATTGGTAAAGGTGACCATCCATCCAGGCTTGCCTAGGAATGGCCCAAGTCTGTTGCTTCCCTGTTTATATCTCGTCATAATTAATAATTGATAGCACCTCATTATTTATATTTTATAGATGATAAAATGTATGGTCACTTTGCCTGTCGACAACAGCCGGCCTTTCTACTGCCCACCATCCAGCAGAATAAGAACCTGTTCCTCTGTTGAGGTTTTGCAGAGTCTCATCTGAACTGCTCCTAAGAGACACATCTCTTTAAGTGGCCTAGGATATTGCAGGACCCCTAAAACCGAAGGTGAGGGCTTTGGTGTTCAAAGGGATGGTGTAACCAGCAAAAGCTTGAAAACATGCTTGGGCGACACTACACAGTGGAGATCACCTTTGTTTCACATCTCTATTGAGCTGCATGTATCTTAGCACATTTCACTCCCTTTAGGGCTTAGTATCTTCCTTCTGCACGTAGTAGGTGCTCAGTAAAGACCAATAAAACAATCTGATGGAAGGAACAATCTGTTTCATTATCAATGCTGAGGTAGCAGGATGGGAAAGAGAAAATAATTTTATAGTTTTTAATTCCATAAATGCATATGTAAGTTACATAGTTGATATCACTGAATATGTTATCAATGTGTTTAATTTTACAAGTTTACATTCTTTGAAACATTTTTTTCAGCAGTGGGCAGAAAGTTAAAAGGGAGTAAAACTTGGTGGAAAGGAACAGTGATACATTATTTTTTTTCGGGTTTGTGACGGCCTTATCACAGGACTGTGATATCTTTTTTCTAAATTTTAATTTGCTCCTGACCCATAGACAGATCATAAATATGCAAACCTTGGCTTGATGTTTGGGTGACTAAGAACAGTTTTTCTGCTGTAACTATGAATATTGAAAACATGTTCAGAACTCAGCTGTTGTGAAGTACTGTTTGAGAAGAAACCAAGCACTGTCATTTAGGACATACAAAGCATTTCTCGGCAGCTCACTTTGTATTTGAGTCAAAATGTGTTTGATGCATGGTGATTATTATTACTGCAGTCAAATTTTTTAAAAAGCAAAAATAAACATTTAAAAAAATCTAACTTACTTCATAGAACTTGATATTATTTTTATTAATAGTTTTTTTCATTTTTAAAAAATTTAAATAAAAATCATTTGCAATCTTCTATGGCTTCCTAAATTAAACATATTCCTTTGGAGAAAATTAGAGCCCTTAATTTAGAACAAATCAGTAAAAAAAAGAATTTAAAAACTTATAAAATGTTATCAAAATCAAAATCCTTCAGGAAACAGCAAAACCATAACAAAAATATCTTTATAAAATAATACAATGAGCCTATGTTAAAGTAGCTCTGAGGGAAGTAGAAAACTGCCATTAGAACATGACAAAAGTTGCTGCAGGCAAGACGCACTGGGGCATGAGACAATGACCCATCAAAATTTTAAGGAGAAATAGGACATTTACATAGCCTTGAATTATTTCTTCCTATGTGTTTATTAATCACTGAAGAGGTTATAACCTACATCCATAAATTCTTTTATTTATTTATTGTTGACACTATTACAGTTACCCCCCATCCCTCCCCGGCCCTTACTCACCTCCTCCCAGCCCCTGCAGCTCCCCTCCCTCTGCCATCTCCACACTGTGTTCTGTGCCCATGGGTTATGCATGTATGTTCTTTGGCTCATCTCTTCACCTTCTTTCATCCAGTCCTCTCCATGCCCCTCCCCTCTGACCTCTGTCAGTCTGTTCCATGCTTCTATGCCTCTGGTTCTATTTTGTTCATCGGTTTATTTTGTTCATTACATTCCACATATAAGTGGGAGCATATATCCATAAATTCTTTGATAGTTCTCCAACGAGAAAGTGCAGCTTAATTCCCTTCCCCTTGGGTGTGTGCTGTACTTAGTGATTGCTTCTAACAAATAGAACATGGAAAAGAAAAACAGTAATTTACAGTGGAGAAACCCAGCAGACATCACCTTAACCAAGAGTTCAAAGTTAGCATCACCAGCATTGTCATCTTAATAGCATGTAACTCCTGACATATGATATATATTATACGATAAGAAGGGTACCACACTTCTGCAAAACTTTCCTCAAATCCAAACCCCAGTCTAAGCATGAGAAAACATCAGACAAAACCAAATTGCAGGATATTCTACAAAATGTCTGACCAGTGCTCTTCAAAAATGTCAAGATCATAAAAAAACAAGAGAAGAGAGAAAATGTCACAGATTGGAGGAAATTAGGAGACATGACTAAATATAATATGGTATCATCTACTGGTTCTTCAAACAGAAAAAGACCATTAGTTGGAAAAAACTGGTGAAATCCAAAAAGGCTGTAGTAGTTAATAGTTTTATACAAATATTAATTTCCTAGTTTTGATGAGTGATTGATAAATGGTTATGTAAGATTTCAATACTGGAGGAATCCAGGTGGACACTGTAAGAGAACTCTGTTGTATCTTTGCAACTCTTCTGTCAGTCTCGAAGAGTTTAAAAATATATCTGAGTATTAAAACAATCATTTTTTTCTAATAAGACTATTTTCATGTAAGGGATGCATAAATTAAAAAACCTAAAACAGCTCTAAAAAATAAAGTGTATTTAAAAACCCATGACATCCATATTTTCTGTCCTCGATCAATCTTCCCAATCCAGACAAACAATGGACTGAGACAGAAGCAAGTTAGAAGACCTAGGCAAGTAGGAAGGATTCAGTCACAGGTATAATTCTAGGTGCAACTCTTCAGGAATCATCCTGTAAGAATTTTTGGAAGAAGGCACAATATAATCTTGTCCTGATTATTAGAATTAATATGTTTATAATAGCCTAGCTAAATGGATACTTTCAACCAGCATTCTCTTAGTGAACAATTCCTCCCAACTTCCTCTCCTCATGAAAGCCAGGGGTTGACATGATCTCTAGCAAGGTAAATGCTCCTCTTAGCACATCCTTCTTTACAGAAGATACAGGTCAACTGACCCAAAGAAATTCAATACTTAATTAGAACTTCATTATTTTTCAGGAACAGAATCCCCCTTGCCATTTAACTTGTCCTGAATCTGGTTCTTAGGAGACTAGGGAGAAGTTAAAAATTCTGGCAAAGTTACTGAGGATGAAGCTCGAATGTACCTCAGATAGGATCACAAATTTAATAATTTCCCACGGTCTGGGAAAATGTATTTGCCAAGGATGTATCTGATAAGGGGCTAATTTCCAAAGTCTACAAAGAACTCATACTACTCAGCAAGAGGAAGACAAAAAATCCAATTAAAAAATGGGCAAAGGACCTGAATAGACACTTCTCCAAAGAGGACACACAGATGGCCAAGAGACATATGAAAAGACTTTCAACATTATTAACCATCAGAGAGATGCAAATTAAAACTATAATGAGGTATCACCTCACACCTGTCAGAATGGCTCCATCAACAAATCAACAAACAACTCCTGCTGGCAAAGGTGTGGAGAAAGGGGACCCTAGTACACTGCTGGTGGGAATGCAGACTGGGGCAGCCACTATGGAAAACAGTATGGAGGTTCCTCAAAAAATTAAAAATGGAGCTGCCTTTTGACCCAGCAATCCCACTTCTGGAATATATCCTAAGAATCCTGAAGCACTCATCAGAAAGAACTTATGCCCCCCTATGTTCATAGCAGCGCAGTCTACAATAGCTAAGACATGGAAACAGCCCAAGTGCCCATGAGTAGATGAGTGGATAAAAAAGCTGTGGGACATTCACACCATGGAATACTATGCAGCTGTAAAGAAGAAGAATCTCGTACCCTTTGGGACAGCATGGATGGACCTGGAGAATATTATGCTGAGTGAAATAAGCCAGGCAGAGAAAGACAAACATCACATGATCTCGCTTATACGTGGAATCTAAAGAACTTAATAAACTGATGAACAGAATAGATTCAGTGACATGGAAGCATAGATGAGACTGACGAATGTCAGAGGGAGGGAGGAGGGCGGGTGGGTGGAGGGGGAGGGAGTAACCAAAGAATTTATAGGCATATATGCACAACCCAAGGACAGGGACAATGGTGGGGAGAGGGACTGGGGAGGAGGGTGGAACGAGGTGGAATGAGTCATTGGGGGAAAAAAGGGACATCTGTAATATTTTAAACAAAAATAAATAAATTAATTAAATAAAATAATTTTACATATGGTAACACGGGGACTCTTCCTTTTCCCCATTTGCTTTTTTTCTTCCAAATTTTCTACAATGTATGTGTATTATATCTATAATTTTTAAAACTTAAAAATATATTAATAACTCACAGTGCTCTGGATTTGAAAATGGATTGCAGTATATCCCAATGGGAGACTTTGAGCTGAACTATCAAGTTAATAACATGCCCATTGGGGATTTAGTTCCCATGATATGACTCCTGCAAGAGCAAGAGAAGCACATTTTAACTTGAGTTAATTCACATAACTAAAAAATCATATAATCTCTCTACATTTTGTACAGTTCAGGGTATTTTGTTTTGGTTTCTCTGGGACAGAATTCAGTGGTTTTATTTACTTTAAAACTCTTAATCAATCAACTAAATTTGGAAAAGACTTTAGGGATAGATTTCTTGCCAATAGTTGTAAAAAAATCCATCAATGGCTGGCCTCAATTGTTGCTAAATTACTGTAAATTACTCTCCAAGTTACTCTTTTTTTTTTCAGGATTGAATCAAAATGTAATACAACTAACATTTTAAAAAGGCAAAATGCAGAGTTAAAATACTTTTGAGCTACCTTCCAAACTCAGTTACCTTTTTTCTTAATAATTTTTTAGGATTAGGTCCTCCAATATAATTTTTTCTCATGAGCAATGAAGACATTTTAACATAATGAATAGTTTGACTGCTAATATCTGCTATTTTCTCTTCAAGTAAATAATTACAAAGAACACAGGGCTTGAGTCTGTGTTTATTGATATAAAGAACTCTTGCCAGAAGGGTACACATACCCAAAAAAGTTTAATCAGGGTATTATAGATCTTTGGATTACACAGTATAAACTGATTATGAATAGGGGGTGATTAATGTACCAGAATAATACTGTAAGAAGCAGAGTGGATAAGAATACTCTTTTGATTCATGGATTTTCTACTAAAAATGTTGTATTACACAATAACTACTTATCTTCTTCTTCTTTCTAACTGGCAAGGTACTTTAGGGACTTTGGATCAAGATGGTGTAATAAATTGAAACTTCGATGTACCCCACTGCTCATACAGGAATAGCAGATGCATTGGAAATCATGTTTTTAAACTTTGAGTATTGTTTCTGATTGTTTTGTCATAGCTTTCTGTTTTTATTTTATTGTGGTCATATTTTCTTGAATCTGAGTGTAATAATTAAAGTTTGTGTGTGTAAATGTTTAATTTTGTATGTTCTTTTTACAATTATCTTTTGTTTTCTCAGTTATCACCATTTACCCCACTGTGTCTTGGGTTTCCTTTTTTACGTTGCCTGTTTTCCTCACATGCCTGCCTGGCTTGGGCTATCTGTTCAGGTCTAAGAGCCTATACTGTGTATCTGAGAACCTGGTGTGGGTTCCCTCTGATGTTACATTTAGGTGGATTTAAGTAGGGTGGGGGTGTTTTGTGTTGTATTTTGTTTTTCATAAATCTCTCTGGAGTGAGAAATTGTACTGGGAGCATTTGTGCTTAGGTGTCAGCTATAGGATTTCAATTTAGAGTGAGTGGGTAGGGAGCCAGGCAGGGAACCTCCTAAATGTCAAAGAGCTAGAATTTATGGTAAATTTTCACTCACACTAAATGCCTTGAAGTTCTCCCTTAAGGCCTGTTCAACTTTTGAGGCAAACAGCCCACAGGTTTTTTGCAGAAGGGCAAACTCTGGCTGCCTGTCATCTATGGATGGGGCACTTTCACTGAGATCTCCTGACTTGGAGTCTCTGGAAAATATCCAAAGAGAGCTTGGCTTTCTGTTCCTCTCTTATCAAACAGATGATCAGAAAGTAGCATATCTTCATTTCCCACCCAAAAGAGGAAAACTTCACCGATTAAGATAAAATGTTATGTACTCAGCTTTGAAAGAGCCATTTAAAGAAATGTTTACCACTTAAAGGGTATCTGGGGATCTTTGCCAAACTGTATTTTCCATGATGTCCTTCCAAATCCTCTATATAGTAAAAACCCATCATTACAGCTCGGCTAACTAACTTCCACAGGCTCTAAAGGCTCACCCAGCCAGTATAGCTGCACAGTAATATTATCTCTGAGCCAATGGGAGCGCTCTTTACCACATCTGAAGGCCTTATCAAAGCAACATACGTGATAAAGGAAAGACAAAAGTTGGATGAGTCATCATGATATACAACACCTTTGAAAAGGTCTTTCAAAGACCTTTGGAAAAATGGACATTGCTCCATTTGCTGTAATCTGGGTACAGAATATAGGCATCACACTGAAAACCCAGGTGCAAGATATCTCAGTACCAACCTCTACTATGCCCACACTAAGACCAATTTCCCTGGGAGCTAGTTTCCCAGGAAACAGATTCCGTCCCTCAAGTGATTGGTAAGGAGGTCAAGATATTTTCAGAATATCACACTTTGGATTCAGAAAGATTTGAGGACTCTGAATCTCCACCACTTGCCCACTGGGTGATCTTGAACAAATTACTGAAAGTCATTAAATTTTAATTCTCTCATCTTTAAAATGGGGGTGATGAGTTCTTCCTTATAAAATTGTATCAAAAAGATTATAAGAATAGGTATGATTATGTGGCACGGAGGAGGAATTACAAACTACATAAGTGTTTAGGAAATAAGCAAAATGGAGGCCTCCAAAATGAGAAAAATGATTGCATAAAAGTATTTAGTTCGTCAAAAGAAAGTTGTTGAATTAGTCACCTTGATAAAGAATAAACTTAGTATTTATATGTTCTTTAATAAAATGCTTGTTGACCCTTTGTTATTGTCCTATTTTGAATTAATTACATACAGGAATGCCACCAACGAACTCTCAGAGCTAGTCACTGGATATTGGTCTACCTCTGGCTTCCTCCGCCATCCCTGGCCCAGCTGGGACCCCACCCAAACACCTATACTCAACCGTTTTTACTAAATTGGTCATGTCCCAATACTGTGAGGATGCCCATTTCTATGTTTGTTGTGTTTATTTTTCACCTGTGTCGGTCTAGTTCACATTTTTCTATTTTGTTCAGGGTACCATCAAGCTCACAGACCTGGGTAACTAATGGGCTTTTCTGTTCTGTTGTATGAAAAAAACCAAAATTTTAAAAAGTAGAAAATGAATTACAAGTGCATAAGTGATAAATTTAAAAAACATATAGTGTGACTCACAGGTATTCCCCTCTTTGACTTTCTCTCTATGGGATGAAATTGATGCACAGCAAAGCACACCAGGTAAGTGCTCATGGGGACAGACTTCTGGAACGTTGTTCGAATCCATTTATCATCCACCGGCTCTTCTTTCTATTGAAAATCAAAGATAATCTTTTATTATCAAAAAACCAATCATGTACAAAGATAAATGATTGCTCAGAACCTGACTTTCTAGTACTTTCTAGTATTTTCAGTACTGTGAAACAGTGATTGAACTATACACTGTCTCTCGGGGAGAAACACAATTTTGACTGTGACATAAACTGGACAGGAGTTCAGTTATCTTTCTACATGAAACACAGAATCCTGCCCATAATATTTAAGGAGACACTGTGATTCCTTAACCAAGACTTAGGCTGGTGCTCAAAGCCTTGCCCAGAGGAAGAACTAAGTAGGTATTTGCTGATTTGAGTACGTGCAAGAGGGCAATGAGTTATACCGGGCAGAGTAGGATGTTATATTCTATTTTCCTTCTCTGGTTGTCTACATTGAAGACCCAAGGTGTGGTCACTAAGGTCACTGTCTGGGTTACCACGGAGAGAGAAGGATTCCATTGCTTGGTGCAGCTCCTGATCCCATCTCTCTGGGTTTCTCTCCACGCCAGCTTTGCTTCCTTACTGCCAACCACCTGTCAGACTACTCCATCTATGACTGCTTTCCCACCTCCTGCTGCCCACTGTTTACACATTCCCACATGCCCTCCAGCCACACAGTAAGTCACAGGACAGCGAGGAGCTTTAAAAAGGGATTAAGCGAGGGAGGCTGAGCCAGAAGTGATGCCCAGTTGACAGGGCAGGCGTGCGCGCACATGTGCTTGAGAGGGGGTGTTGCAGCTCCAGCGAAGACGCTCTGCAATGAAGACCTACTGGTGTTAGTTTTGATCTCCTGATGACCCAGACGGTCTCATTCTTCCAGGCCTTTCGGAAGTATACTCTGTGAAAGTTAAAGGTCCTATGGGGAGGTCTGAAGCAGAAGCTAGTAAAGGTTGCTCTTTCTCCCACCTTCCCCTTGCCCTTTCCACACCAAGACATTCCAATGGCAATTTACTCGGACCCACTTTCTCACTGGTGTCTCACACTTGAAGTTTATCCTGTCCTTTCTTCTGCAATCGAAACTCAACTGCTCAGGCGCCTGGCACCGGAAGAAAGCAAGTTGACAAACTAATTCATGTGGAGGCATAGATGGATGGTGGCAGTCACTTTTTAATCCTCTTAAGATTTCATTTTATAGTGTTCTTGGTATTTTGGAGGAATATTTATAATAAAAAGAGATGCATTTCAGGGATGATATTTCACATAGTAGATGAGAAAGATGGGATATATAATTTTGACAGGGTGTCTTTCTGATACTAGGTAGCTGAGAATTCTATCTAAGGACAGGCTTGGCCCTTTTACATGTCAAATGTTTAAGGTATAATATACCGAAACTTTGAGGTAATGACGCTTTAGTTAACTACATTACCTGTTATGGGGATGAAGAACAGAAACAGAGGAAAGGGTCTTATGTTAATAATCATACAGATAGGACTTATTGTGGTCTTTTTTTTTTTAACATTTAATAAGCATGTCAAATTCATTATGGGTATGCTGTTCCTTGGGATTGGCTTCTACATTCCAATATTTAAGTCATGATATTTTGCAGTATCTCTATTTTTAAAACTGGCTTTATATTCAAATACAAACCAAGAATAGTGACAAGGCCCTTGACTACTTTTCAGTCTGCAATTCCTTTACTTTGCCATGAATCTGTCATTCTTTCAGTTAAGCAGAGCCCAGCCGATCTATGGCTACTGTGTTCTCTCCTGCTTAGAAAGCCCAGCGTGGCTTTTTGACTGGATTGTGATCTCTTGTGTTAAAGACTTCCAGGAGTCAAAGGAAAGAGATAGCCAAAATGTATTTTGAAACCCCTAAAGTGGTTAGAGCACATTTAATTTTAGAATTCTATGGGGTTCTTTCATAGCAAATCGGATAATTTACCTGATATTTTAAACAGACTGTCTTCATAAACAAAAAGTTTGAAAATACTCACCTCCACTGGCATATTTGAAAGTGCCTTATAGTCTTTGGTGTGGATGATAGATATCGTATAAGTTGCCTTTTTGTTGGGCTCATCAAAACAAGGGAAGGATTTCCTGGCATCTGTTGGTTCATGATCAGTGGCTGCTATGCTCCTTGGAAACAAACACACAAACAAACAAAATATATGTTGTCTCTTCTGACAGCCCCTATGTTTCTATCCCTATAGAAAAACTTCAACTATGTAATTATATCCCTTACATTTCTTAAAATGAGTTTCCACCCACAAACTATCAAATAGTTGTCAAAGTCTTTTCTGGAATGTTTAGGTTTAACAGATAAATGAAAGTCCAGAGATAACTTCAGATATTTTCTATGACTACTTGGATATTTTGGTGCCATAATTAAAAATATGTGAATGATAGATGAGCAAAAATAAACCTACTTATGAGCTATCACTCTCTTCATTACAAAGTTGTCGAACAAGTAGATAATCACAAAACCAACTCAAGGGCTTGTCTCCAACTGCCTTGTGAGAGTGAGCAGCGATGTTCTGTCACAGAGCAGAGGAGCACGTCCCAGTCCCAGCTCCTGTTCCTATTGGCACATTCTTTCTTAATGTTACACCAGGGACAAAACCCAGCTTCATTTCCATGCAAAGGCAGTGCTCCGAGTAATCTCCCAGGTGAAGCAGACTTTGGCCAGGTTTAAAGCACATTTTTGAGCCGAGAGCATTTTTTATGGCTCTAACTAGGCACATGCTTATGTAAGCAAAAATGTTTATATTTAATGTTTCCATCATTTCAAAGAGGAAATACTTTTTCTGAGAAATTACTCAAAAAAACAATAATAGTGAATATATACTTTTTATGTAGTCATATCACAGTAAGATAGTATTATTATATTACTCATTAGAAGAGTAAGCCAAGTTAAAAAGATAAAAGCAAGGAAAGAAAAAAATGTTGACTTATATTCATTAATAATGTGTAAGGAAAATATTTTGTCCTTCAAGATCCTCAGAGACTAAGGAAGGTATATCACAAAGATTTCTAAGCTAAATTATTAGATCACTTATTCATTCAACAAATATTTATTGAACGCCTTCCTTCTATACACTACACACACACACACACTCTCACACATACACATTTGCTAAGCATTATTCTAGGTGCTGAGGGAATGACAACAGCGAAATAAATAGATATACAAATAGATAAAAACAAATCCATAAATGAAGAAGTAAATTAAAAAATAAGGAGCATGGTGGGAGCTCTATACAAAATAAAACAGGGGGAGTGGCAGAATAACTCAGGAAAAGTAGTGAGCAACACCAAGTAGTCAGGGACAATCTCTTAAAGTAGGGGATGGTTTGCTGAGATCTAAATGATGAGAAAAAGCCAAACAGGTGAGATGAAGGAAAATGTGTTCTAGCAGAGGGAACAGCAAGTGTACAGCCTCTAAAGTGGAAAAGAACTGCATGTGATCGAGAACCTGAAAGGTGTCCAGTGTGGCTGAGGCACAGTGAACCAAAGGGACTGGGAAAGGAGGAGTTTCGAGAGGCCAGCAGAGGCCACTATAAGAATTTGGATTTCCTTTGGGTTCAAGGGTCTTTTATATGCATTAATTTACTTAGAAAATAGTATGTCATAGCTCAATATCCATCTACAAGAAATTAAAATATTTGAATTTCTTTAAAATATCTCTCTAGATATGAAAATTACTTGTTAAAAACTCAGCCAAGAAAACTAATCTATGTTAAAAAAACACACAACTAGCCCGGCCAGGCGTGGCTCAGCAGCTGAGCATTGACCCAGGATCCAGGTGATCGGGGTTCGATTCCCAGTCAGGGCACATGCCCAGGTTGTGGGCTCCATCCCCAGTCGGGGGCGTGCAGGAGGCAGCCGATCAATGACTCTCTCTCATTATTGATGTTTCTACCTCTCTCCCCTTTCCTCTCTCTGAAATCAATAAAGTCATATTTTTTACAAAATGGTGGCAGCAATAACATTAAAAAATATATATATATATATATAAAGAAATCTGTACACTTCCCTGGGGTGTTAAGTTTTTCTAGTGAGCTATACCAAGCTCCAATCCTATGTTTTGTCAGCTGCCTTTTTCTTCTGAATTCTTCTGGCTTCTGATTTCTTCCAGAGGCAGATGAAAAGAAAAAGTCACTCTGCAAGAATGTTACAGCTTAGTCACACCTCAGAAATAAGCCAGCTAACTAATTTGGGAATATGTGTGTGTGTGAGTTTGGGGGCGTGTACATGAGCCTGTGTGTGGGAGGTGAGGGTGAGAATTGATAGGGGCACTTATAATGTCCCAAGATTGAGCACCTGAATTAATCTGAAATATAATTATATCACTTATAAATTATAGAACACATATACTTATGTGAGCAGGGATTTAAGTTTCCTTTTTCTTAAGTTTCTTTTTCCTAGGGCTTTGCACCCATACACTCCCCTTGATTCTGGAGAAAGCAATTCAGGAGGTGGCGCAGCTGTGGACAGTGTGTCCTTGAACAGCATGGTGAGGCCGACCCACCAGGAGTCAAGCTATCATCTTATGGAGACATTGCCGATGACCAAGAACAATAGCTGATGCCTGAGGACCTCCAGGGCTGCACAACAGCTGCATTCTATTCCCAGCCTCAGTTTACCCCATTTCCCTATATAACCTCAAGGCCATTCCTTAAGACAGGTTTTGGATGTTCATATGCGCTCTGTCTTCTTGGTTGGCTGGCCTCCTCAATAAACGCCTCATATGATTCAACCCTGCCTCCGCTGAATTGGGCACAGCGACAGGCAGCCTCAACATCACTGGGATTTCCCGGTAACAGAATTACATGTTCCTCAGCATAGCCAGGGGGTAGGTTTTCAATTACTCTTTTCTAGTCTCTACCTTATGCCCCAGCACCCAAGAGAGAGAAGAATTTTCAATCCTTGCCTCGTCTCTCTTTAAAACAGGTTATGTTTGAAATCTCAGAGATACTGTACTTTGGAAGTGAGTCTTTGGGTGGTGTGTTTGCTGGTCGTCAGGGAATGCTGATCACGGCAAACTCACTCAATTACAGTGATCTGGACGTACACTGGTGTAGATAAAGTGACATTCATTAACAAGAAGGGTTATAAAATGTGCATTGTTTTTTCTAAATTGTAGAGCCAATAAGATTTCATGGGGGAAATTCTCTTCTAAGAGTAAAACTTCCTAGATTGTAATTCTACTTCAGCCTCTTAAGTGTGATCTTGCACAAGTTACAAAGCCTATGATTCTTCGTGCCCTCATCTACAAAAGCTGGTTACCAGAGCACATCTGGCCTCTTCACAGGGTTGAGGGGACAGAGAAGGGGTGGGTCACAGGTAGTAATATATTTGAAACTCTCCTGAATTTACCTAATGGGATTAGGATACACCTCATTCTATTTTCTTAAATTCTACAAGGCTAACTATACTTCCTTTTTTCTTTTTTTTCTTTTTTCTTATTCACACACAGCACATGCAACTTTAATCAACCAAAGGAAAAGTCCCAAAAGTAGATGCCACTTCTTGGTGGAGACACCAACACTTCAATTCACATATCTTAAAAAAAAAAGACTATTTCTAGGATTGACAGCACTGTGAATCCTGTATTCAGACCCTGTAGGCTCCACGCAATTGAAGATGCTTTCAGCCTGCAGACCACACCAGGTGCCCAGGCCAGCCTGGAACAGCTTTACACAGCGCTCCAAAGGAAAAGCTGTAAACCAGCCCGAGATGAGGAAGCCGAGTCCTAACCAGGGAGCCACCGCAGGCCCAGGCGTAGGTGACCCTAACTGTGCTTTCTGATGTAGCACCTTCCACAAGCAACAGACTTCAAAATTCACTCATTAGACACCAGTATTTGTCCTGAAACAAAGTTAGTTTTTTAAAATTTGTGTGTAAAAACTGTAGGCAATATAACAATTAAAAAAAATAACTTATTTTTCTCATGAAGTCTTGTGTAACTCAAAAGCTCCTATTTAAATATGCTAAATTCCATCCCAAGTTTACTAACGTTTTGTAAATATGTGCAAATTTGAAAACAAGGTATTTGGGATAGCAACACAAAACAGATTGCAACTTCTTTAGAGAGGTTTTACTGGGTGGTTAACATTTTTTTCTTTTTAAAATCAGCTGAATTATGTTGTAAATTAATGGGAAAAGTCTGGCTAACAGCACAGTATGTTTAGGAGTGGCTGCAGGGTCCGTCCGGAATAATTCCCATGCCAGGCAAACTGCTGAGTAAAGCACTTTTCCCTGAGGGCCTCTCTATGCTACATTAATAAGCCCCTCTCGAGGCCCAGCACATTAAAAATATAATTCTATGTAGCTTATTAATTTTTAAAGAGCCACCCCTTTGACTTCTCTGAGTATGTCACATCAAGGTGACTTTAGAGAAAGCTGAAGAAGAGGAGGTGACGGTGCAAGTCACAGGCCAGTTCACCCAGAATCAACTTTAAAAAAAACACCAAACTACTTGATTATCTCACAAATCATCTGGCATACTATTTCCAATGAAGACTCTCAGGCTATATTCAACAATTTAATAACTTAATTCAGGAAAATAAGTAGCAAGGTCTAGGTGAAAACCTTAAACAAAAGGCTTCTGATGCGAGCGAGCGGTCACGGCGGCTCGGCGTCTGTGCAGACTAAAGCGCTGCTCCCGATTTAAGCAGGGCAGCCGGTCAGAGCGGGACAACCCTCCAGCCTGTTCCGATGCCAACATGCTTTTGGTGGTTTGAGTGAATCCGTTAATTATTTAACTTTTTTCCCCGATTGTTTTTTTTTCCTATGTAGAAGACATTCAAGGTCAAATTACTAAGGAAATTACTATGGGGAATTGCTAAGCTCCTGCAACAAGTAAACAAGACCAAAAAAATCAGTTTTTTATTGATCATGGCTACTGATAGCTCGACATATCAATCTAAGAATATAATGAACTGACATACGACTAAAATTTCAAGATCAAAACTACAAATGAGTAAACACATCCACGCTTGTGAGAACATAGCACACAACACATTTAGCACCATCCCACTTATTTCTTTTTAACCTAATCTCCACTTAACTCCTAAGTCTTTACGACAAGCTTTAACCTCGTGCTTCAGACTTATTTATCCCAGGGCCTCCTAGACGTCTCCTCCTGGGTGTCTGACAGGCATTCAACACGCCTGACACCCGACTTAGGACCTTTCCGTCCCAACCTGGCTCTTCTCTTCAATTTCCGATTGA
Organism: Miniopterus natalensis; assembly: GCF_054644295.1. Lineage (NCBI taxonomy): Eukaryota > Metazoa > Chordata > Mammalia > Chiroptera > Miniopteridae > Miniopterus > Miniopterus natalensis. Next base: position 136,469,681 of record NC_142081.1, read on the forward strand.
CGTGTGGCCTGTCACTCACATTTGGTGTGTGGAGCATCCTAGGCCCGTAACTTTTCCTGAAGCCTCTGCATAGCCCATCCATTTGCAAATCCCGGCTCCCTCACCTCCAAACAGTCTTCTCCACTGCGTCTTCTTCGGCCTTGAAACCACTGTCCTGCCTGACCTTCCTCTCCTCTTTCCTGGGCCACTGCACTGTCTCCCACTTACCCAGGTATGGATTTGGCTCTTTCCTTCACTATCCACATCTAAACAGTCACCAGTTAATTTTTCCTTCATAATGCCTGTCATTAGTTATTCTTCTTTTTCTCTCTCATGGGTTTTCCAGAATAATCTCCTATTTCTTTCTCCCCGCTCTGCTCTTCTGACTTGGTGCCTTTCTTTTTTACCTGCTTTTACCTTCTCATTTGCCTATTAAAATCCCACCATAATATCAAAATTCAGTGTCAACCCTACCAATGTTATAAAGAACAACCAGAAAACTCAAACTAGAAACCATCTGTCCTCCTTTTAAATTCTTATAATTTCTGTCAATTCCAATATTCTCAGTCTTTAATGTGTGGAGACTGTGTTCCTAAATTTAAAAAAAAAAAAAGATTTACCAACTCCGCTTCCCTTCAACAAGATGGACAGAAAGGAAGCCAAGGGAAATTTTCCACCTTGACTGTAGCCATGCAACCTGTCTCAGCTTGTACCAGAGGACACCGGGAGTATAAAGACCTGTTCGAAATGTTTCTATATATTCATTCAATAATATCTGAGTAATCACTGTGTGCCAGGTAGTTAATAAGAGACACTCAGCTTACTCTCAGAGACCCACCGAAGAGTCTACAGTGAGGTAAGTTTGGGAAATTGCAGCTATGGCAGTCTCTGGGAATTCATAATGGACACTGTCATATAGAAGTCTCTGAAAAGCCTCACCATTAAAAAACACAAAAAATCTTGTTGTATTTAATATTACTGCCCAAACTAATTTGGCCACAGAATCCCTCCCCTGCTTTTGTTCTGGCAAAATCTATTAATATCCCATGCAGCTAGAGCTCTGTGGAAGACTTTTGGGAAATGCTATGGAAGAGCAATTCAAATGCCGAGAAAGAAATGCTCAACCTGGGAGAGAAAAATATATTTCTATATATTTGAGATCTGAGTTGAGTCCCTGTCTGGGAAAAGAACAGCTGAAAAGAGTGTGGGGTTTTGGTGGTGTGGGCAGGGAAACATTTCAAAGGTTCCAATCCTTTAAGTGGTCTTCCTCAGACCTTAAGGAACAGACCAGAGAGTAGTAGGAAAAGTGACTTTTAAGTTTTTCAGACTTTCTTTTCCTAAGCCTCACTGCAAGTCTGTCCCCAGCAAGATGATGCGGATACTATTGATGGGAAACTCTAAGCTGGCTCCACCTTCTTCTACAACTCCCCTTTATCTCAGAATTTTGAGGGAAAGAAGCTCAGATAGTTGTCTCCCTTCTGTGAAGTTCAAGCCCTGGTTATACTGGCAGAAATCAAGTAATTTTGGTTACTACTGAGTTCAGTCCTGTTGAGTTTGCATTATGGTTGCAACAATAATATCCCAAACTGCTAATACTCAATCCTGGAGTTAAATTTTACATTAAGGCAACAAAGTCAGAGAATATAATTTTGATTGCATACTTAAAATGTATTACTGTAGTGGTATTTTAAATTGTATGAGCTTCGAATGTTACAAAGCTCACTCTATAATGTGAAAGAATGGTGCTGCTCCAGTGAATTCACCCTTGCGGTCCTTGTATGGACACTGTGATAGGAACCCCTAGAGGCATGCATTGTCCAAAGGCTTGAAAAAAATGCATTTTTCTCATATGTTTGAAATATTTCCTAACAGGCAAAACCAAAAGTATTCCATTGAGCCTAAATGAAGTTATTGAGTACGTGCCAGAACTATTCCAAAGCGTGTGTGCAGTGCAGAATTGGCAGCATCCTGTGTAATGTGAGAGCCTCGAAAGCTACCAATGAAAACAGACAAACTTGGGAAGCCCAATCTTCCCTGAGAACCTAACAGCACAGGGCTTCCTCGCCAATCTTGCTGTCGCGTACTATTTTCTGCCCAACTATTAAGACAGCTGAGTTTCCCAGCGTCAGCTCTCATATACATATTTTATGGTAAAATTAGTTGGTGTGGTAAAATGATCCAAAGAATCAGAGAAGTTTGTTTCATATTTTTTGGCCTTCCTATAGTATACAGAATTTTTATAAAACATTTTTATGGCTTTACTTGGAAGAAATTTCTATTGTTTTCACAATCTAAGAAGTAGTTTTAAAGTCTGAGAAATAATCATCTTAAAGCTCTGACTCATTTTCACTTTATACTAATGAATTTTTAGAATCTCTTGAAGGTGGATATTCTTCAGAATGTACACTTTTCTTCCACCAAAGTGAAAACAGTTAAAAAAAATTGTGTCACTGTTAGTGCAGCTCAGAGAAATAGGTACTTTCATTCATTGTTGGTGGAAATGTAATTTGGGACATACTTTTTGAAGTCAGTTTGGAGACACACACATACATACTCATGTGCATGCACATTTTATATATACATATATAACATATATATGTATATGTGTGCATACATTCATACATATGTAGCTTGGACCATCTTCCTAAAGAAATATTAGAAAATGTTATACATTATTATAGAAATGTCCATTACATTTTTATAAGTATTTATAGGTATAAAAAAAAAAAGTAGGAGTGTTATAGTGTAGTAAGAAGCTAGGAAAATTCCAGGACAAATGGAACAGGAAATCTAAAACAGATAGTTAAATAGCAGTTTGCAGCTACCCAGTAAATCCTATCTTCCCTAAACCAAGAGCACTTAAGAGTGAACAGTTTGTACTTCTCCTCCCCAAACAGAGGGCAAATAAATAGCTTAAATCACCTTACTCAGGGAGACAGATAACAAAAATCCAATTAGTGCCATTTGCCAACCACACCCAAGGACAAATTAAGAGAATAAATCTCATTTTGTTATATCAGCATAAAGTCCATGAATATTCTACTGGTTGTCCCCTAAGACTTCCCCTAAACACCTAGCCTCTAAAACGCCTGAAAATTGTAGGGTTGTAGGGTTCTGGCCCTCCAGGGAGCACACCCATGCCATTCCTTTCCCCCTCTCCTTCCCCACAGGCACATATCCCCTAATCTCTAAGGAACCCCATGAGACTTGGAACCAGGGGAGCAATGGGGCAGCGGGCTAACCCCTTGAACCTGTCTCCAAGGCCCCCTTTTCTCTGACTTCCCAGTGACCAAAGCAGCCCAGCCTGGGCTCTCCTGTTGCTTCTTCTATGTCCTTCCTAGTTTCACTGTCCTAAGTGTGCTTTTGCTGCGGTCAATAAATTCTTGCTTGCTTTTCTACACTTTGTCTCTTGATTGAAACCCTTCCTTCAAGAAGACAAGAACCAAGGTCTCAGCATCTCGCTGAGAACAGGAACAACTTAAATGCCCAAGTTTAATGGAAAAGTTGAATAAATTACACTATATTCATATAAAGAACTATCATGTATCCATTAAATCATTTATGGAAGAATAACAAATGACGTGTTAAAGTGTTGATATATCCTAAGAGTTAAAGTGTTGATATATCCTAAGAGTATGTCATGAAATGCTATGTATAATGCATATGTATAATGTCATGCTTATCTGTGTCCAGAAAAAAAATGATAGAAGAATGTTTGCCTAAATATTAATGACTATATTTGAGTGATGGACTTATAAATAGATTTTTTTCCTATAATGTTCTCTGCCTTCCAAGTTTTCTGCAGCAAATGTGTACTATTTATGAAATAAATAAACAAAATAAATGTTATAAGTTTCTGGATATATTCATACCCTTTATATCCTAACATAAGGAAATAAACAGATAGACACTTAAAGTCTTTTCTGACTTGTTTATACTAATAAAATACTGGAAGCAACTCAAATGTCCATTAGGGAATTGATTTCAAAAAATAACAGTGCATTCCTGCAGTGAAATATTGTACAATTTAAAAAATTAGACTCTTAAAAGTATTTAAGAATGGGTGGGAAATGCTTATAATATGTTAAGTTAAAAAGATATAAATATGTAAACATAATGTTATTACAATTTTGAACACCTAGAAAAATATTAGAATTACATTAACATGTGATTGGGGTTGCCACTGGATGGTGAAAGTATTCATAGGTTCTTTTGATTTTCATTTTAAATAATTTTCTATGCTTTCAACATTTGTAATTTTTATAAACAGAAAAATGTAAATAAAGAAGTTTGTTTGGCTACTAGTGATATTAAGATACACACACCATCTATAGCAGCATGATCCCTTCAAATATTTTTTTCAAACTAGCATCTCCACCCAGTGGATTAGTGTACCACACAGTAAGATGGGGATATTTAAATATTCTATTTTAGTACTTTGGTCTCTCTGACAAACAGAATTTTGACCAAAAGGTTTGCTTTGCTCTATAGGATACTTAGAACAACAGAAGAAAGGGATGTGCCATGAACTGGCCCCAGATTCACATTTCTGAGCTGTGATACTAAGGTTTCTTAATCATTTACCTGTTCAGAATCTAAGTAAGCAAAGGCCAAAGCAGCTTCAAGTTCAGTGACACCTCAGGTGTAGCCTTCCACCCTGATACAGGGGCCGCACCCACAGTGTGAAGGTTTTTTAAGATCATCGAGTTTATGCCTTTAACACAACTCTAGTAACAGCCTCTGATTGATGTTCAAGGGAAGTAACATCTTCACTGGACTCGGGAAATGAAATTGCGTCTACACACACACACTTGGAAGACTGTGGGGAGGAAAATGTTTTTATGTCCTTTATATATCTTTTAATGTCCTTAATATATCTTTTATGTTGCAAAAGTCTTAGCATTACCATGCATATTATAGCACTGTGGGCAATAAGTCCAAAGATTTATCTCTGCGCTGCCACTGACGTGTGGACTCGGTATTTATTGAAAGTTTACCTGTAAACGTTTCTGGCTAAATGAGATAAAAGGACACAGCCCTGCCTTCATTCCTGGATAGATCCACAAAGACAATTCGAATTTTTACACACTCTTTCAATGTCTTTTCTCCGGCAAAACAGTCAAAATTACAATTGGCATGTACTGACTTCTGCTTAAATGTAGTGTAATAGCATTTTAAAGGTTCAGCTTAAAATCACTGCCTTAGAGCCCAAGAATACCACCTTGTGAAATTTACCCAATACATGCATTTTAAAAATCTGAGTTAGTTTATATAAAATATTAAGGATGGGGTTCAGCACATTAGGAGTTTTCCAATGGAACAAAAGGCTTACACTGATGATAGGTGATAAATAGATGATGATAGATAGATAGATAGATAGATATAGATAGATAGATAGATAGATAGATAGATGATAGATGATACAGACAGATAGATAGAGATAGATAGATAGATAGATATAGATAGATGATAGATAATAGATGATAGATAGATAGATGATAGATAGATAGATAGATAGATAGATAGATAGATAGATAGATAGATAGATAGATAGATGATAGATATGTATATATTTTTTACACTCTGTGCAGCTCACTCAACACTTTCAAGCTTCCTGATGGGCATGAACATAAAACGGCGAGAATTTTTGCTTCCCAGAGCAACAACAGGCAGCACCGACACCAAGCAGGGATACAGAGCAGGCCAGCAAAAATAATTACAAGGTGGAAAGTGAAGAAGAAAGAAAAAGAAGCGGCAAGCAAGCGTGTGAGTTGAGGGCAAACGGAGCAAAAATAAACTAAAACATCAGCATTTACTTGACTTGGCCTTTCTCCACGTAGGTGGTCCTGTAGAAGCCCACGAGCGAGCCGTTGAGGCGGCCGGCGAAGTCCAGGCTCAGGCGGTAGAGCCCCGCGGCGCCGCCGGGCGGCAGCTCCTCCGCCGCCTCCAGCACCACGAACTCGCGCGGGCGGTACTGGAAGCAGCGGCGCACGCCCACCGGCGCCCCCGACGGCCGCGCGAGCAGCGGCGGCGCGCTCACCCTGGTCTCCCGCAGGTGCAGCCACAGGTGCCGCGTGGGCGCCGTCAGGTTGATGGCGATGCTCACCGTGCCGGTGTAGGTGTCCCGGTCCATCTCGGGCTTCACCTGCAGGTCGTAGTGCACGGGCGTGATGAAGTCCGGCAGCCTGAAGTTCCTCCAGGCTCCGCTGTCATCGTCGCTGGGGGGGCAGGGCAGAGGGCTCGCGGTGGGGGGCGCCTCGGAAGGGGCCCCTTCGGGGAGGCCGCACGACCGGGTCAAGCCCACCGACAGCCCCACTATCAACCCTACGGCCGCCACCGCCGCGCAGATGATGGCCACGTGCTTCCCTCGAATGCAGTATCTCTTAGAGCCGTCTCCCTCCGCAAAGTTCATCTTTTTCTGGTTTCCGAAGTCAAACGCTGCGCATGAAAAGCTGTTAAATGGAGCTAAGTAACGTCAGCAGGCTTCCCTGTTCCGGCTGGAAGGACTGCCCCGCTCAGGCAGCGGGATCGCGCTCGCCCCGCACCCCGCGCTGGCTCCTCGGGCCTCGGCCTCGGCGGCGCGGCTCCGCTCGCCCCCGGCACTCCCGGCCGAGAGCCCAGCAGGGGGTGGGGCGGAGGAGCGGAGCGGGGAAGAGGGGGACTGACCAGAAAGCTGTCACAGCTCCCTTATAAGCAGTGCATCCCCACCCCACCCCTCGGGCGCTGGAGGGAGTTAAATATAAAACTGGGCTTCACTTATCAGCCGGCCGGGGGAGGAGCCTTTGCCAAAGCTCTGTCAGCAGCTTTCAGAAGGAGAAGGTTTGGGGAAAGGGTGTGCTTTGCAATTAGAAAAAAAAAAAAAAAAACGCAACCTTTGTCACTGGGTCTCTGGTTTCGGCCTGCAGCGCTCACACCCTCTCTCTTAATCAAAAGGGCTCCTTGAATTTCAGCTGTTTTATCGGGTAGCTGGCCAAAGAAGCTGAGTGTTTCCTTTTCCTCGTGTTGTGTAAACATTCAGACCCTGCCTTTTGCCAAAGTCCTATCCTGGAACTGGACGCTCAGAGGGATGCGTAAATTAAAGGACCACTTAGGGATGCAGGAAGCATTTGTTGGACTGGTGGATTAGTAAAGTGTAGCCGGACAACCCGAAGCGAGCACACCGGCTGCGAGGTGAAAGAGATGGGGGAACGTGAAGGAGTTGGCCCAAGCAGCGCTGGAAAGGACTTTAAAATCAGAACTATATGGAAGGTCAATTTGTTAGATAGGTTAGATAACTGATCTAGATTAGATAAATTTATCTCTGCAATTTGCCTCCAAGCCAGATTTTCTTTAGACTTTGATGTGGTAGATCACATCTGGGAACAGATTCTGATGGGAAAGGAGACCTGCTGGGAGATTCATTAACTGTGCAAACCCATTGCTTCGGGATGACAAGGTCAAGGAGAGAAATCACAAGAACGACCCCCTTGTTTATGAGTAGCTAAAATGTAGGCACCTGAGCCATCTCTAATAGGAGCAATACAATAATAATTATTTAAAAATTTGAGAACTTTCTACCTGCCGGATACTGTGCTAAGTACCTCATAGAAGTTATTTAAATCTTCCCAACAACCCTATAAGAATGGTACTATTATGATGCCCATCTGAAAAATGGGAAGACTGGCATTTAAAAAGGTTACGTTATGCAATGCCAGGAGGGGCTCAGCGGTTGAGCATCAACCTAGGATCCAGGAGATCTCTGTTCAATTCCCCGTCAGGGCACATGCCCAGCTTGCGGGGGCTCAATCTCCAGTTGGGGGCGTGCAGGAGGCAGCCAATTAATGACTCATCATTGATGTTTCTCTCTATCTCCCTCTCTCCCTTCCTCTCTCTGAAATCAATAAAGATATATTTTTTAAAAAGTAAAATAAAATAAAAAGGTTATTCTCAAGGCCACACAGCTGGTAAATGGCAGAATTAAGGTTTGAACGCAGGTTGTCTGAATCCTAAGTCTTTAACTCACTGCCTCCATTCTCTGAAGAGGAGAAATCTTTAAAGGTTAAGTAACTATGAAAAACTTGGTCAATATTTCCCAAAGTGCAGTCTGTGGATATTAATAGATATACTTACAGAGCAGGCGATGCTGGGTTAAAAAAAAAAAAAGTTCTTTCACTGCCCTCCATTCTCTCAGAGCCTCCAGATGGTAGCACATATTGTGAATGTCCCAGACAGAATGTACTATTGAGTAGTTTCTACATTTAGTAGAAACATTTCTCAGTGTTTTTTCTATATCTGTTGATATGATCACATTGTTACCGGGGAGATGATAAGGAGACCTTGGTTCTTGTCTTCTTGAGGGAAAGATTTCAATCAAGAGACAAAGTATAAAAAAGCAAGAATTTATTGGCCACAGCAAAAATATACTTAGGACAGTAAAATATGGAAGGGCATAGAAGAAGCAACAGGAGAGGCGAGGCTGGCCTCTTTGGCTCATTGGAAAGTCAGAGAAAGGGGGCCTTGGAGACAGGTTCAGGGGGTTAGCCCGGGATGAGCTGCCACTGCCCATTGCTCCCCTGGTTGCAAGTCTCATGGGGTCCTCTCAGAAGGAAGAAGATGGCACTGGTGTGCTCCCCTGGGGGTGGGGGAGAGCTCCCACGCTGGGTCCTTTGTCTCTTTCTTGCAGGCGGGAATCTTAGGGAAGGTCTTAGGGGAGAAGCTTAATAGAATATTCATCAGCTTTCCAGGTGTGCTCTTTCAGGGTGCTGGTCTCCACTGCTTGGTCGGTGCCAAGGCAGGAGGTCACTAGTCAATGCAGCTGGCCCGGAGGCAGCACAGAGCCACTGGTCTGATTTCGCTGCTTAACTGGGCCTGGAGCTGAAATACAACTGAGGCCTCGACGTTATTTTAGGGAGGAAAAGGTTGGGGTGGCTCTAAACTGCAAGACCAGAGATATGCTGGGGGAGGATAGGTTACCCTGGGGACAAAGTTCTTGTTCTCCTAGTTTCACCCCTTGCTAGGCATCTGGGGCTTCCTGCCCTGATGAGTTTCTGTGCCCTAGCCGTGGACACAAACAAACCTGACTTTCTGTACCTGGCCCATCTAACACAAACCATTTACTCTCAAGTGCTCTTGGTTTAGGAAGATAGGATTTACTAGGTGGCTTCAAACTGCTTCAAACTATCTGTCTCAATCTCCCTATTCCACCTGTTCCACCTTTTCGTAGCTTCTTACTATGCTATAACAATATGATTTTTATTCTTTATTTTGATAATGTGGCGTATAACAATAATTGATTTGCACATATGGTACCAACTTTGCATCCTGGGAATAAACCCCACTTGATCATGGTGTAGAGTTTTTTTTAATGTTTTGTTGAATTTAATATTTTGTTGAGAGTTTTTGCCTTTATGTTCATCAATGAAATTGGCCTATAATTTTTTTTTTTTTATTTTTAGTGTCTTTTTCTGGTTTTGGCATATAGTACTGCTGGCCTCATAAAATGAGTTTGGTGGTCTTCCCTCTTTTCAATTTTTTGAAATAGGTTGAGAAGCATAGATAGGTATTAATTCTTGGAATGTTTGGTAAAACGTACCTATGAAGGCATCAGGTCCACAGCTTTTGTTTGTTGGGAGCTTTTTTGATTACCAATTCAATTTCATTAGTAGTTATAAGCCTGTTCTGATTTTATGTTTCTTCCTAATACAACATGGACAATTCTATGTTTCTAGGAATTTGTCCATTTCTTCCAGGATGTCTACTTTGTTGGCATGTAATTATTTGTACTATTTCCTTATAATCCTTTGTATTTCCTTGGCATTGGTTTTATAGCTCCTTTTCCATTTCTTATTTTATTTATTTGGGCCCTCTCTCTTTTTTTCTTGATGAGTTTCTCTATAGGTTTATAAAGTTTGTTTTTCTAATCAAAGATTTTTCTCGGTTCTTAAGATAGGCAGGTATTATTATGAATTTCTCTCTTAGAACTGCTCTGGCTGAATCCCATAGAGTTTGGGTGGTTATGTTTTTATTTTCATTTGTCTCAAGGTATCCTTTAATTTCTTTATTGTTCTTGTTGCTAACCCATGGTTTAGCAACCACGTGTTATTTAAGCATGTTATTTAGCTTCCATGGGTTTGTGCATTTTTCAGTGTTCTTATAACTGATTTCTAGTTTCATACGATTGTGATCAGAAAAGAAGCTTGATATGATTTCAGTCTTTGTAAAGTTGTTGAGACTTGTTTTGTGGCCTAACTTGTGGTCTACCCTTGAAAATATTTTATGTGCACTTGAAAATAATGTATATCTTCCTACTTTTTGGCAAAATGTCCTAAAATATCAATTAAGTTTCTGTGGTCTAATGTGTCATTTAAGGCCTTTATTTCCTTGTTGATTTTCTCTCTGGACAATCTATCCATTGATGTCAATGGGGTGTCAAAGTCCCATACTGTGAGTCCATTACTGTCCTTCACTCCTTTTATGGCCATCATTAATTTGCTTTATATATTTAGGTGATCCTATGTTGGGTGCATAAATATTTATGATAGTTATATCCTCTTGTATAATTTATTCCTTTATCATTTTGAAATGCCCTTCTTTGTTTCTTGTTATAGCCCTTGTTTTAAAGTTTATTTTGTTGATATAAGCATTGCTACCTCAGCTTTTTTTTCTTCTTTCATTTTGAACAAAATCTCTTTTCCAAATCCTTTACTTTCAGCCTGTATGTCTTTTGATCTGAAGTGGGTCTCTTGGAGGCAAAAGATGTGAGTCTTGTTTTTTTTGTTTGTTTGTTTTGTCCGCCTTATGTGTTTTAATTGGAACATTTAGTCTATTTACATATAAAGTAATTATAGGTATGTAGCTATTGCCATTTTATTAATTATTTTATGATTGTTTTGTAGTTTTTCTCTGTTCCTTTCTCACTCTCTTTCTCCTTTCTCTAGTATGTTGATGACTTTCTATAGTGCTCTGTCTGGATCCTTTCTCTGCATTTCTTTTATATCTTTTGTACATTTTGATTTATGGTTATCTTGTGCTTCCTATATACCAAGCTATGTTTATAGCAGTCTATTTTAAGTTAATAGTCACTTAAGATTGAACACATTCTGGCCAGCTGGCGTGGCTCAGCAGTTGAGCATCGACTTATGATCCAGGAGATCGCAGTTTGATTCCCAGTTGTGGGCTCGATCCCCAGCAGGGGGTGGGCAGGAGGCAGCTGATCAATGACGCTCTTTCATTATTGATGTTTCTATCTCTCTCTCCCTCTCCCTTCCTCTTTCTGAAATTTAAAAAAGATCAAACACATTCTAAAATCACTACACTCTTCCTCACCCCATCCACATTTATATTATTGTCATTATTTTTTACTTCTTGTGTATTTGTGTGTATCCCTTAATTTATTGTTATAATTAGACATAATCTTACTTTTGCCTTTTAACTTTTTTATCAGCTTTAAGGTTGGTTGATTCTCTGCTCTTATTATGTGTTTGCCTTTGTCAGGGAGAATTTTTTTTCTTGTGTTTTCTTATTCATATTTTTTATTTTTCCTTCTTAATCAGGTCCCTTTAACCTTTATTGTAATACTGGTTTAGCAGTGATGAATTCCCTTAGTTTTTTCCTTGTTTGAGAAAGTATCTCTCCTTCGATTCTAAATAATAGCTTGCCAAGCTGGGCGTGGCTCAATGGCTGAGCATTGGCCTAAGGTCCAGGAGATCGCAGTTCTATTCCAGGTCAGGGCACATGCCCAGGTTGCAGGCTCGATCCCCAGCAGGGAGGGTGCAGAAGTCAGCCGATCAATGACTCTCTCATCATTGATGTTTCTATCTCTCTTCCTCTCTCTGAAATCTATAAAGATATATTTAAAATAAATAAATGAAAAAAATAAATAAGTAAATAATAGCTTTAGTAGGTAGAGTAACCTTGGTTGTAGGTCCTTGTTTTTAATCACTTTGAATATTCCAGTCCCTTTCAGATTGCAAAGTTTCTATTGAAAAATTAGCTGACAGTTTATGGGAGCTCCCTTGTATGTAAATAACTGCCTTTCTCTTGTTACTGTTCAAATTCCCTCTTTGCCTTTCACCTTTAATATTTTAATTATGATGTGTCTTGGTGTTGTCCTCTTTGGACTCCTCTTGTTTGAGATCCCCTGTGCTTCCTGGACTTGTATGTCTATTTTCTTTGCCAAGATAAGGAAGTTTTCTATCATTATTTCTTGCAATATATTTTCAATCACTTGCTTTCTCTCTTCTCCTGGTACCCCTATGCTGTGAATGTTGGTATGCTTGATGTTGCCCCAGAGATCCTTTAAACTGCTCTAATTTTTTAAATTCTTTTCTCTTTTTGCTGTTCTGACTGGGTGTTTTTTGTTACCTTTTCTTCCAGATTGCTGATTTGACCATCTGCTCCATTGACTCTGTTGTTGATGTCCTCCAGTGTAGTCATCATTTCAGTTACTGTATTCTTCACTTTTGACAGATTTTTTTTTTTTCTATCTCCAATTTTACTTTTTCTCTCTCTGTTAAAGTTTTTGATGTCTTCATTTTTCTTTCCCGAAGTTCATGGAGCATCTTTATAGTCCGTGTTTTGAACTCTACCTCTGGTACTGAATATTGCTTGTCTCCATTTCATTTAGTTATTTTTCTGGAGTTTTTACCTGTTTTTTCATTTTGGATGTCTTTCTTTGTCTCCTCAATTTGGCTGCCTCTCTGTGATTGTTTTTATGTATTAAGTAGATCTGCCATGACTCTTGGTCTTGGCAGAGTGGCCTTATGTAGTAGGTGTCCTGTGGGGTCAATTGGTGCAGTCTCCCTGGTCACCTGAGCCAGGTATTCCAGGGGTGTCCCTCTTGTGGGTTCTGTGTGCCCTCATGTTGTAGTTGAGCTTTGATTGCTGCTGGCATGTCAGTGAGTGGGATTAGCCCTCAGGCTTACTGGCTGTGAGGAATGACCTTGACTCTAGTGGATGAGCTTTTTTACAGGGGCTGACCCTACAAAGTGGGATTCACTTTAGTGGGCTTCTGATACCTGCTGAGTCTGCCCTTTGGGTTCTTCATTTGTGGAGCTGGTTGGCTTGTGCTCTGGTGTGGTTTGAAACCAGCCACTATGAGTGTTGGTTCTAGGGCCTCTTGGAAGTGTCTGTTGTACGGACCCAGCTCATCCACTGTCTGTGTCCAGCATGAGGCCACCAGGTAAGAGCTGCAAAGTGATCTGTGGTTGGTTTCCACATGTGTTGGGCATGGGGCTGCCTGAGAGACATCAAGGTGCCTACTGACACTTGATGCCACTAGTGTCAGGTTTAATGCCTTTCCGCAAGTAGTAAGGGGCACACTTAGGTGAGCCACCGCTTGTCTGGTGTTTTTGGACCTTCAAGAGATTTTAGGAAAGTCCACAGCTTGAGCTGATGAAAGTCTCCTGAGTGGAAAACCCGCTGGAAGTAGTTCAGGTTGGGTGCGCAAGTTAGATGAAGCAGGGTTTCAGGGAATCACCAGGATGTAGCAAATGGTGTTAGCCAAGTTAATGGAGAGCTCAGAGTTGGTGTCCACATGGGCCTACAGGCTGGGTGGAGGGAAGGCTCAACAAAGAAACAATGGCACCTACCAGCACTTCTGTTCCTGGAGAGAGATGCCCCAACTTTCCCTTCTAACCCTCACCCTAAATATAGACAATTCAGCTGCTTCCCATATGTCCCTGCTGCTTTTCAAACTGTTTATTGCCCCAGGATTGAGCTCAGAGTGAGTGAGTCTGTGTATGAGTGGGCCTGTGCTTGGGCCCTTTAATACCTGCAGCAGCCAGATATCCAGCAGCCCCCCATCTTACTCAGATGTGATCCCTGCTGGTTTTCACAGCCATATGTAATGGGGACTTTTCTTCCCAGCACTGGAGCCCCAGGCTGGAGAGACCTGTGCGGAGTTAGGACTCCCTCACTCCTTAGGGGGAAACCTCCTCAGCTGAGACACCCCTCCCCTTTCTTAACCACCACGCCTGGTGGGAAACCTGTCCGCTCCCATTTTCAGCCTCCTATTAGCCTCCATGTGGCATCTTCTTTATATTCTTAGTTATAGGAATTCAGTTATAGGTGGTTCTCAATGATGGTTGTTCTATAATTTAGCTGCAATTTTGGTATAGTTGTGGGAGGAGGAGAACACAGAAGCCTAATATTTACTTTTTAACATATATACTGAACAAAAATTATAAGATAAACTAAAATGTGGGTATTAAAGAAAAATGTTAGTAAATGCTCTTATAGGCATGTATGTAAACCCCTGCTTTGCTCTTAGTATATATAGAGGTTTTGAAAGATTCAGAAAAGCAAGGAAAAGAAAATGATTCATTTTCCTATAATTTTCAACTGCTTTTTCAATGGTTCTTTCATGTGCAATAATACGTTGGGAGACAGTGGCAGGATAGAGAAACAGCAGGGGAAAAATAGCAGTGATAATGTAGTTTAGATTTCCATAGTTCTAAAGAATTTCAAAATTATCTTTTTTTTGTCAAAGTTATCTTTATAAATTTTCTCAGTGCTCTAAATTCTGAGTTACAAAATTTCTGCCCAGCCGCGTGGCTCAGTAGTTGAGTGCCGACCTATGAACCAGGAGGTCAAGGTTCAATTCCCGGTCAAGGCACATGCCGGAGTTGTGGGTTTGATCCCCAGTAGGGGACATGCAGGAGGCAGCCGATCAATGACTCTCTCATCATTGACGTTTCTCTCTCTCTCTCTTCCTCTCCCCTTCCTCTCTCTGAAATCAATAAGAACATAATTTTTTTTTTAATTTCCTAAAATGCTTAATTCACTGAACATTTCCTTTCAGCTTTTATAGTATCAAAATTCTTGGCAATATTTTCTTTTCTCTTTTCTCTCCTATCTGCAGAAGGCTGCAAATACAATGTTGGTACAGGGTGGACATCTCACCCAATGTTCTTTTATCCCATAAGGAACCCAAGTGAATTATACTAGCCTTGATGATTTTGGGTCACGTTCCCCACAAAAATTCTAATAGATACATTTTTCACATTAAGTAAAATTATTTCTTTCAGAGGAAAGGCCTGTAATTTTCCAATCTTTATTCATTAGCACTGGCTGTTTTATTTGAAAATTTCTTTATTACCACATTAATCTTAACAAATAAAGTTGTCTTTAATTTTTGTTTTCTTTGGTGATAAAGATGTTAACTGTCATACGATGATAAAAGTCATCCAAATGAGTAATAAATATGCCATTTCTTCTGTTGGTGTACTCTTTTCTTGACATCTTTTCCATTTTTTATTTATCGCTTTTTAGTATGCTTTTGTCTTAAGGTGAAAAAGGTCTTTACAGACGTGATTAAATTTAAAATCTTGAGCCCTAGCAGGTGTGGCTCAGTTAGTTGGAGCTTTGTCCCATACACTGAAGGGTCGAGGATTTGATTCCTGGTCAGGACACATGCCCAGGTTGCAGGTTCAATCTTTAGTTGGGGTGAGTGTGGAAGGCAACTGATCGATGTTCCTCTCTCACGTCAATGTTTCTCTCACTCTCTCTCCTCCTATCCCTTCCTCTCAATCTAAAATTCAGTAGAAGCATGAATCCTTGGGTGAGGATTGAAAAAACAGTAAGCCACAATCAATTGACTCACTTAAAAAATAAATAAATAAGAATCTTGAGATGGAGAGAGTATCCTGGTAGTAGAGTGAATCCTAAGCACAATCTCATGTATTGTTATAAAAGGAATGCAGAGAGAGATTTTTACACACAGACACAGGCAATGTTAAAACAGAGCAGAGGGAGATTTGAAGATGACCATCTTAAAGATTGGAGTGATGCATCCACAAACCCAGGGATGCTGGCAGCCACCAGAAGGTAGAAGAAGCAAGGAGCTGATTCTCCCCAACAGTTTCTGGCAAAAAAAAAAAAAATGTGGCCATGCTGATGCCTTAATTTTGGCAGTAATATTGATTTTGGACTTCTGGGCTTAAGAGATGTGAAAAAATAAATTTCTGTTATTTTAAGCCATGAAGCTTGTAGTAATTTATTACAGCAGTCACAGAAAACTAATACAATAGTGTTTAGGTATTCATTCAACAGACCTTTATTGAGAACCACATCTTTCTAGGTATTTCAACTGATGGAAAAGCACTAATAAAAACACAAATGAAAACAGGAGTTTTTCTCAAGTAGAAAGAGGGTCAGAATCAGGTAGAATATTGGCTTTTTACATAGTAGTGTTCTCTCTTTTTTCATTCATTTCTGATTTTCTAGAGATACACTTCAGAACAACTGTTTTTGTTGCTCAGGAAATATATAGATTTTACTCAAGGTTTATGCAGTTAATTTCCAGTTGCCTTTACCATGGGATATTTGTTAATAAGGTTTATAAATTATTTCTTCAGTGAACAGAATGTATGTTTTTCTGTATAAACATTCTGACTCCCACTGAATTTATTTACATTATATATAAAATTTATGTGTGGAGAAAAAGTTATATACACTTCTTATTTGGAAGCTTTAATTCTAGGTGCTTTTTTGTCAATGATGCCACAAATCTTTGGCAAAATAATACTATTTATTGGGGGTATAGTACTTTCCTTCTTTCTTCTGAATGCTTTGCCTCTTTTATTTCTACTCTTGTCATTGATGGTAATCTGGTGAACTTTTGACTTCTACATTTAGAAATTTTTCTTTGATGACTTGATTTCTATTAGCTTTTGAAGGGTTTTGAGATGACTCTTATTCTCGGTTTGTCTGAATGTCTTTTTTATTTGGGTCTGAGATAATTATATGCTTATCTTGCAAGGGTCTTTGCTTGATTGCTTAAAATCTCTTTACTCAGGATTCAAACATGTCTCCATGTCTAAAGCTTACCATGGGTTGGAGCATACGAAAATTTTCAGTGCCTTTTGAGAAAGGATTTGTTTTTTAATTTATGACTCAGAGATGTTTTTAGTTCCAAGTAGAAAAGACTTAGCTAACTATAGCTTAATCTATAAAGACATCTAATTATCTCCCATAACAACAAATCTAGAGGTAGGGAGTATCCTCCTGGTTTGGCCTCTCAGTGATGTCATCAAGTAAAGTTCATCATAGGAAAAACAGTCAATAATATTGTAATAACTATGTATGGTGCCAGGTGAGTACTTGAATTATTGAGGGGATCGTTTTGTAAATTATAGAATTGTCTAACCACTATGCTGTACATCTGAAACTAACATAAAATAATATTTAATGTTAACTGTAATTGAAATTTTTTTTTAAAAAAAAAGAAAAATTTAGGAAAAAGAAACAAATATGTGCTTATCTATCCATCCCACCATATTTTTGGGTGTCACTGCTCCAGTTCTGACAATCATTTTCAAAAGAAAGAAGGGAAGGGTGTGAGAAAGAGTAAAAAGTTTTTCCTTAAGATTCCTTTCCTTTGCCCGGCCGGCCGTGGCTCAGTGGTTGAGCATCAACCTAGGATCCAGGAGATTGTGTTCGATTCCCCGTCAGGGCACATGCCCGGGCTGCGGGCTCGATCCCCAGTAAAGGGCGTGCAGGAGGCAGCCGATCAATGACTCTCTCATCATTGATGTTTCTCTCTCTCTCCCTCTCCCTTCATTTCTCTGAAATCAATAAAGATATATTTACCAAAAAACAAAAAAGATTTCTTTCCTTTTATCGATGAAAAAAGAATTTCCCAGATGCCTTCAGCAGGCTTCCCTGACATTGCATTCGGGAGTCCTGACTCACAGAGTCTCTCTGTAGCTTCACCTAGTAGAGAGGAACGTGATAGAAATGACTGACCTGAAACAACTCCAACTCATCTCCAGAACAACACACATAACAAACTCAGATACTCATTAGCAAATAAGGAGGGAGAGGCTGTTGGGTTGACAAGAAAGACTGCTACACCTATCCAGGAGCACAGCTGGCCTGAACACCTCCTTCCTGTGGAGAGGAGAACGGATCTGAGGGCAGCAGAGAATCTGTGCTGCCTATTGTCTTCCACCTGCTGCCCCGTCCTCCTCAGCACCTTACCTGTCTCCTCACTCCTTCCTGAAATCGTCTTTCATGCTGCCATAGCGCTATGTGAAAATCTCCAGGGAGTCTCCTTCACCAGCTGAATCAGGCTCTTGGCATGGTACTCAAAGCCTCACTTCCATTCTCTCCAAAAAGTTCCTAACCTCTCAAAATCATTTTTCAGATTTACCCCCAAACCAGAATGGCCCACTGATTGTGTTGCAAACACCCACTGCACGGTGCTCCCACAGCACTTCGCTGGTGCTGACGCTCCTGCCCGGGCCTCCCAGTCTTCTCTTATTGCTCATTCTCAGGACCCAGCTCTTCAAGTAAACCTTCACTGATCCAGACCCACCACAATGATTAATCCTTCTCTAAGCTCCTGTAAACATTTATACATGATATTATTCATTTGCCATTTATCTTCAGACCAGCCCCAATCTGGCCAGTTATGCTGTGTATTAGTAAGGGTATTCCAACAGCCCAAACAAGCTGTACCAATATATCTGTACTACATTATTTATTTTTATTTTTATTCTTTTTTTTTTTTTAAATCCTTACCCAAGGATATTCTTTCCATTGCTTTTCAGAGAGAATGGAATTGGGGAGAGGCAGAAACATCGATGAGAGAGAGACACATCAATTGGTTGCCTCCAGCACGTGCCCCGACTGGGGCTGGGTATTGAGCCTGCAACTCAGGTATGTGCCTTTGGCCAGAATCTAACCCGGGACACTTTGGTCCACAGGCCGACACTCTAACCACTGAGCCAAACCAACTTGGGTCATTATTTATTTTTCAATAAGACAACATCTAAAGAGAATATGTTTATTAAAGAACTTTCCTAGATAGCTCTCCTCCAAGCAGTGACTCGGGGATTTAAGCTCCTTCCAGCTTGCGGTGCTGCCTTCTTCAATATATAGCTCCAAGGTTGCCTCAAAAAAAGAAGAGAGCACAAGGAACTCACACTGGATTTTTTTTTAATTTATTTTTCTTTATTTTTGAAAGTATTATAGATGTCCTCTTTCTTCCCCCATTGATCTCCTCCACCCCCCATCCATCCCACCCCCAGGCCTTCCCCATGCCAATGTCTGAGAGTCCATTATTGGTGTGTAAAAATGCCATTGATTTCTGGATGTTAATTTTGTATCCTGCTACCTTGCTGAATTCATTTATTAAATCCAGTAGTTTTTTGGTGGAGTCTTTAGGATTTTCTATGTACAATATCATGTCATCTGCAAATAACGAGTTTTACTTCCTCCTGTCCAATTTGGATGTCTTTTATGTTTTCTTGTTGTCTGATCGCTGTGGCTAGGACTTCTAGTACTATCTTGAATAAGAGTGGTGAAAGTGGACACCCCTGTCTTGTTCCTCTGTTTAGGGGAAATGGTTTTAGTTTTTGCCCATTGAGTATGATGTTGGCTATAGGTTTGTCATATATGGCCTTTATTATGTTGAGGTATGATCCTTCTATTCCCACTTTGCTGAGAGTTTTTATCAAAAATAGGTGTTAGATTTTGTCAAATGCTTTTTCTGCATCTATTGATATGATCAGGTGATTTTTGTCTTTCAGTTTGTTTGTGTGATGTATCATGTTTATTGATTTGTGAATATTGTATCAGCCTTGCATCCCTGGAATAATCCCACTTGGTGATGGTGCATGATCTTTTTACTATATTGCTGGATCTGATTTGCTAATATTTTGTTGAGAATTTTTAGCATCTATGTTCATAAGGGATATTGGCCTATAATTTTTCTTTCTTTGTAGTGTCTTTATCTAGTTTTGGAATTAGGCTAATGCTGGCCTCATAAAAAGAGCTTGAAAGTGTTCTTTCTTCTTGGATTTTTTGGAATAGTTTGAGGAGGGTAGGTGTTAGTACTTTTTTGGATGTTTGGTAAAACTCCCCTGTGAAGCCGTCTGGACCAGGGCTTTTGTGTGCTGGGAGCCCTTTGATTATTGCTTCAACTTCATCAGCAGTTATCAGCCTATTCAGGTTTTCTGACTCTTCCTGATTGAATTTTGGCAGGTTGTATTTTTCTAGGAATTTATCCATTTCATCCAGGTTGTCCAGCTTGGTGGCATATAGTTGTTCATAGTATTTTCTTACAATCCTCTGTATTTCTGTTGGGTCAGTTGTTACTTCACCTCTTTCCTTTCTGATTTTGTTTATTTGGGTCCTCTCTCTTTGTTTCTTGATGAGTCTGGCTAAAGGTTCATCAATCTTGTTTATTTTTTCAAAGAACCAGCTCTTGGTTTCTTTGATCTTTTGTATTGTTCACACTGGATTTTTAATCACCTCGGCCTAGGAGTCCCTTGCATTACTTTCACTCACCGTTGTCTAGAACTAGTCACACGAGTCCTCTTAAAAGTAAAGGGGCTGGGACATGGAGCCCACAACTCAGCCAAGTCTTTGCTGGTCCGATAGCCATGTCCACCCAGGCTGGCCTCCCCTCATTTTAGAATTTATTTTGCTGGTGTATTGCAGTGACTCAGAAGAAGGTCATAAGTAGAAAAAGAATGCTGTGCTAGTTGCTGCTAAAATGTATACAAGAGGTCATTGTATTTGCACTTCAGAATACGATAGAAACAAATGGAAGTAAAGGTAATTGCATTGAGGCGGAAGAAAAAGGAAGGAAATGGAATGACACAGGACCACCTCCATGGTCATTCTTGGGGCCAGATGTCTTCTATCTGCTGTCTTGTTGATGCATCCAGTGATGCCCTGGGTTAGTTATTATGAGCCCCAGTTGCTACTTAACTACATTTTTCTGCCTTCAAATCTAATAGAAGGAATTTAGTACTGTTTATGGGCTCATCCAAACTTCTTCATGAATAATTATCTATTTTAGTTACATTATGAGCTACATAGATCTTTGCATCTAGCCTAGACAACAAATCACATTTGTAATGTTGTTTCCAAGGAAAAATGTACTACAAGATCCAAATATAAGACTCACTTGTTTATGCGTTTGTCAGTCTTCTCAGTACCCTGGGAGAGCACCCTCCCCAACATGCTCTGAGCTGGGGCGGCTATTGCAATACTTTTTGCCCTCCAGTGCTGAAGTGTTTCCCTATTTGCTTGGGGTGTTCAGAAATTGGTCTTGTAATCTAAGCAGTGTAAGGGTTGCCTAGGTTATTAAGTAAATGATGATAAATGTTCAAATAGTGAAAGAACAGAAAAGGAGGAACAGGAAGTGCGATGCACTAATGCCATTTAACAAACTGATTGTTATTCTGTTTTTAAAATAAGTCATAGATTTGAGAACCCGAGTGAGTTACCATTTCATATGATTTGAATGAAGGCTGTTTCAATTACTTGATGCCTGCTGTTTTGTGTGCCTCAACTACAACACTACAGACGTGAAGTAACTGCACCCACACCCACATTCAGAGAATCAGTTGCATCAGTCTCCTGGGGTAACTTGGACAGCACGTTCTGCACCAATCTGTGATTTTAGTCCCAACACTTAACTTTCTGTTTTGCGGCTCTCTGAAGGCCAGCGTTGTTCTTTCCCCCCAACTGCTTATAAAGTTATTTGCATAACAAGTATGCGCCTTTCAGGACAGAACCCCTTATTCATTTCGTTACTTTCCTTTTTTTATTCTCACCCAAGGATGTTTTTTCCGTTGCTTTTCAGAGAATGGAAGAGAGAGAGAGGGAGAGAAACATTGGTGTGAGAGACACATTGATTGGGTGCCTCCTGCACGTGCCCCAGCTGGGGCCGGGGATGGGGAATTGAACCTGCAACTGAGGCACGTGCCCTTGGCCGGAACTGAACCCGAGACCCTCAGTCCACGGGCTGACGCTCTAGCCACTGAGCCAAACGGGCTAAGGCGGTTGCTGTTCTTTAGCAAATGAAACTCGATGCTGCTGCTTCTAAAGCAGTGGTGTCTGTATGTGGCAATAAGATAGGTGGAGATTCATATAACAGTTTTATCAACCTGACTCATGCAGACATTCAAACCTGATAATTAAGGACAAAGTTACACTTGAGGTCCAAGGTAACTATTTTTACTGGCAGTGGCTGACTAATTGCTCATGAAGCATATTTCTCTTTCCTCCTGGACTCACGTTTTCCAGCCTACTTCACAGTGAAAACGTGACTCCACTTTGGCTCATGGACTATGGAAAGAAGTGATATATTATCCTTAGACTTTGCCCATCAAATGCCCCTGTGTGAGCCTATGCTCTCTTCCTTTGCCTGCCAGCTAGATATTGGCACCCAGGGAAATCTGGAACACCACATATTGAAGATAAAAAAGATGGCAGGAGTCTAGGTTTCTCATGACCATATCCCCTCCCTAACTCCCCACCACCCATGGATTCTTATGTGAGCAAGATACATTCTACTTGTTATCAAAAGCTAGAGGAATTATCCTCTAGCATGACTTTAATATTATTTACCATACATATTAGTTTTATTTAATTGCTGAATTTTTACTTCAAGCCAGTAGTTGTCAATTAAGGGCAATTTGCCTCTCCTCAGGGCACATCTGGCAATATTTAACAACATCTTTGATTGTCAGGACTTGGGGAAACAAAAGGGGAAGGTATTGCTATTGGCATCTAGTGGGTAGAGATCGAAAATGCTGCTAAACACCCCACAGTGCACAGGACAGCTCCTCATATGTCATCTAGTCTAAATGTCAGTAGTGCTGAGGTTGACAAACCCTGCTTTAGGCTATATCTACATGGCAAAAATAAACATCATTAAATATTTGGTTAGTTTTATTATATGCCTAATTTAGTAATCTCCTGATCCTGTCCTTGATTAACTTAGGTTCTTGTTTCGGTGCTATGCTCGACTGATAGCCTTGATCACTAATTGTCATTTGTGCACAGTTCTGTAATCTCTGTATTTTTCTTCCCGCTTCCGTAGCCCTCTCACCCTGCCCTCCCTAACTTTATACAGTTCTCACCACCATATGTGTACTGCTATGTCTCCAGCAACTTTCACAGTACCTGACGGAGAGTGGGTGTTTTATAAACATTTGATAAATGTTTTGTGAACAAAGACGGAATGAATGTAAATAAAAGCACAGAGGAAAAAAAAGAATGACTCATTCATTCCTTGTCCTCGACTTTCCTTTCCCTTAGCTTCTAGACACCATATGGCTTTGGTTCGTCTCTCCCCATTGTCTTCTCTTGTCCATTGGATAACTCAACCATCACATCTATTTTGAGAACTCCCCAATTTCATCACCAATCTAATTTTCTCCTGGGAGTCAAGGTCAAACTTGCCAGTCTGTGTCCACTTGCTTATTCCACTATCACTTGCAATTCAGTTTGTCTAAAGCTAAATATTACCACCCCCCACGAAAGCATTGCATTTTCTCATTCCTTTCCATGTTTAATTTTTCCATCAGTTACAATTCTTCTTCCTTGGCACCAGCTAAGACTCTTCCCTCCTTCACACACTGCCAGGTGGGCCACAGGTGTCTCTTCTCTCTCCTGGGACTTCGTGCAGGTTGTCTTGTATTGCTTTAATTTGCCATTTTCCTGGGCAGATTTAAAAAATCCAAAGCAGCACTGATTAATAGAAATATAATGTGAGCCATATATGTGACACTTAATCTTCTAGTAGCCACATTAAGAAATACAAAAGAAGTAAGTAGACTAATTTTTATAATGTATTTTGTTTACCACAATATATTCAAAACATTATCACTTCATATACTCAAAGTAAAAAACCTGTATTCAATATAAAAATTAATAACATTTTACTTTCTTTCATAGTATCAAAATCTAGTGTGTTGCATGCTTATAGCAGATCTCAATCTAGACTGACCACGTCCCAGGTGATCAATGTTACATGTGGACACTGCAGCCCTGGAATTTAGGGATTTTACCTCATGCTTGTTTGTGTTCACAGTTTTTGGCACAAAGTCTGGCACGCAAACATGTTTAGCTAAAGAAGTCACCTCACTTTCACGGAATCGGCCTTTCGTTGTTCTAACATGCTGCAGAACCTATATTGCACTCTGTCTTATGCTTATTTATTTGATGCTTTGAATTGTTTTCTATTTGCTTTGCATAATATGTACCTTTTTTCCCATATAATTTTTTGAGATTAGGGACATTACTGGTGTTTTCGAATCCCTTTGTATCCCCCACATTGCATTGCATGGTGCCTAACTCATAAAAGATATACAAGTGGAATGAGTGGATAAAATGATATTGGTAACACTTAAGCTGAAAGAAAAACTCATTTTCTCTTTTGCCTATAAATTTAAAAGTTTAACTAAGTTTATAGAACAGCATTTTACCAGCTTTTCTCTCTAGTATTCAATTTTATTATGCCACTGTATTTACTGTTTTAATTACTAACCAATGTAAGCTTATCGTAGAAGAAAAAGGAAAAGCACATAAGGTAATATATGTGTACATAAACTATGCCATAAACGCAGAAAACAAAATGCTAGGCACAATACAAAACTCCTCAAAAGACTGGAAAACATAACTCAAAATGTTAAAAACAGTGGTTTTCTTTGATAACATATAGGATATAGAAATTTTTTTTGCCCTTTTGTGTTATTCTTGTTTTGTTTTACGTAGAGCATTTTCTGAAAGATATGTTACTTTAGTAGTTAGTGAGAAATAAACACACACATGTTATACTGGGTCAGGTTCATTAAAAAATCTAGATGTTTGTTAGCATCTGTTACTTCCCTGTATTTTAATGACCACCCTTTTCCAAATGTTGACCTATTAAGTTAAATAAACCAAGAAAATATGTTTACGCTGTCTCTGAAAAATACAAATCCATTTCCTGCCATCATCCCATACTTCTAGTTTATTCGGATAAGATTATTTATCTGTGTTCCCCCTTCTTACACTTCTCCATAAATCATGTTTTGCCTGCTGGCCTCTTATTTGTGCTGATATTTACATTCCATGTGTTCTCCCCTCCCCTCCAACCTTCTTCCCCCCCCCCCCCGGGACACTCCTCCGGGGTTATTAGGCCCGCTCCTTCCCTCGGAGACTTTCACAGCAGGAATTACAGAGCAGGCCAATAGCACATGCACTTTAAGCCTTTATTGAACATATCTGACCTTCGGATACACATGAAGATAAAGCAAATGCTTCACGTTTTAAAACCTGATTCAATTTGATTTTTTTAATTCTCACCCGAGCATATGTTTTCTATTAACTTTTAGAGAGAGAGGAAAGGGGAGAGAGAGACAGCAACGTGAGAGAGACTTGGACCGGTTGCCTCCCGTACCCGCCCCGACCTGGGTTCCAATCCGCAACCTAGGTCTGTGCCCTGACTGAGAATCGAACCCACAACCTTTTGGTGCATAGGACAGTGCTCCATCCAACTGAGGCAACCTGCCAGCGCTCTGATTTTATATTTTTACTAAAGAAAACTTAGCAAAATTTTTCAATATGAAGTTTAGTTTTTCCTTTCTCATTCCCAAACAATATGATATACACAGCAGCCATAGTAATTTTTAAAAAAAACAGAAATAGTATTACTTCTCTGCTTAAAATTCTCCAGGGCTTCTCAATGCAATTAAAACAACATTGAGCCTGGCCAGGCATGGCTCAGTGGTTGAGTATCAACCTAGGATCCAGGAGATCCTGATTCGATTCCAGGTCAGGGCACATGCCCGGGTTGCGGGCTCGATCCCCAGCAGGGAGCGTGCAGCAGGCAGCCAATCAATGACTCTCTCATCATTGATGTTTCTGACTCTCCCCCTCTCCCTTCCTCTCTCTGAAATCAATAAAGATATATATTAAAAAAACAAACAAAAACTTAACAACATTGAAACACTATTCTATGGCAGGCTAAAAACCTACAAAATATCTTTTCTTTTTACCCCATAGCTCCATCCTCTTGAGCTTTCTTTCTGTTCTTTGGACACTCTGAAGTCCCTTTTCTGGGCTATTAAAACACATTTCCCCAACATCTTTGCAAGGCTGCCTCCTTCTCACCATTCATACCTCATCCTGACTTCAGAGAGGACCTCGATGACTGCCCTTCGCTTCACTGTGACTGCCCTTCTCCCTCCTCCTTAGCATTTTCTATTCCACTGCATGATTTCACAGTCTTTGTAGCCTTCTCTCCATCTGAAGTTGTTCATTAATGCATATTATCTGTCTCCCCAACTAGAAGATAAGCTGCACCAAACAAGAGCTTTTTCTTGTATCCCCACTGCCTAGAAGTGTGCCAGGTACAACAGTAGGCACCAAATAAATGTCTCTTGTTTAGGAATTTAAATAAAAATTGGCTTTGAGTATGTACATTAGTTGTGCCATGTTTGCTTCTAAAATTGATGCTCAGGACGTAAGGAGTGCACCTTCCGTCTCAGAGTAAAGAAAGTCCTTTGTCCCAGTCCCTCAGCTTCTCTTTGTCACCATTCTCAACTGCCAGTGCCTTTTCAGGCCACCACCCAAAAGGCCTTGTCCTAATTCTACTTCCATCTTCTTCTTTTTTTTTTCAATCCTCGCTTGAGGAAATTGCTTTTCAGAGAGAGTGGAAGGGGGGTAGAGAGAGAGAGAGAGAGAGAGAGAGAGATCAATGTGAGAGAGACATCCATTGGTTGCCTACCACAAACACCTGGACCAGAGCCAGGGATTGAGCCTGCAACTGAGGCACATGCCCTTGGCCAGAATCGAACCCAGGGCTCTTCAGTCCAAGAGCTGGTGCTCTAACCACTGAACAAAATTGGTTAGGGCCACTTCCATCTTCTGACTTTCACCAAGTCCCTGGAGAGATTCCAGTTAGTTTCTGTAATGGAAAATAGCCTCAATCAATGAGGCTCATTGTTGTCCTTTGATCTACAAAGGTGAAACTATGATTGGAATATCAGTAGGGCTTTCCCTTTCAGTTGAACTGTCACTTATCAATCACACCCATGCCCTCACCTTGAGTCAGAGCGTTCTTCTGCAAAGTTGGTCAGTAGGACTTGGTATGAGTCTGTTGTAGAGCTTAGGTCAAAATGGGAATTATAGCATAGTTTCATAGCAACACAGCCCAACCAATTTTTCTAATCAATTCTAAAATGTTATTCAACCATAACTGCTTATACCTCCACTGATTTAAAAATTAAAATAAATTTGTCTTTTATAAGAACATGGAAATTTAAAGCTGTAATGCAATTTAGATATAATCTAGTTTACAGGTAAAAAGACTAAAACCCAAGGTGAGGCAAAGTAACCTTCCAAAGGTCCCTAAGCCAGGGGAAGGCAGAGCCAAGTTTTGACA